>NW_026526743.1:30128336-30555836 GCF_024362965.1 Panthera pardus
CTGACTGATAAACAAATAAATAACATTCTCCACATGATTTAATAAAAGCAAGAGTATCCTAACATAATATTCAAAAAGTCCAGGATACAATTCAAAATTAACCTGCATACAAATAACAAGAAAAATCTGATCATCTGAAAAGGGAAAAGATAGTCGGCAAATACTAATCTAAAGATGACCCAGATGCTGGAATTATCAGATGTAGATTTTAAGTGATCTATTTAACCATGCTCCAAACAGTAGGAATGAATATTCTAAAAGAAAGAAAGAAAAAAAGCAAGAAAGCAAGAAAGCGAGCAAGAAAGCAAGAAAGCAAGAAACAGAGAAAGAAAGAGAGAAAGAAAGAACAAAAGAAAGAAAGAAAGAAAGAAGAACAGAAAGTTTCAGCAGATAAATAGAAGGAATAAAGGATTTTTAAAGAACAGAATATAAATATTAGAACTAAAAAACACATTAACAGAAATAAAACATTTTCTTTTTGGGTTGAGAGCAGAATGGAGATGAGAGAAGAAAGAGTTAGTGAACTTAAAGGTAGATCAAAAGAAATACTGAATCTAAATAATAGAAAGGAAAATTTGGGGGGAAAAAATAATGACAGAGTTGCAGAAACCTGTGGGACAATATCAAAAGGTTGAACATTCATGTCATTAGAATCCCATAAAATGATAAAGACTGTGACACAAAATACAAAATTAAATGAAACTAAAATAAGGAAATTATAGCTGAAAACTCCTCAAATTTGGTGAGAAACATAAATGAACAGATTTAAGAAGCTTGGCAAACTCCAAACTAAAAAAAAAAAATGAAGAAAAAGAAGGAGGAGGAGGAGGAGGAGACAGGAGAAGGAGAGGAAGAAGAAAAGGAAAAACACCCACGTTTGGATATGTCATAATCAAAATGCTGCAGAGTAATGGCAATGGAAGCAGCCAGAGGAAAAAAAGGGATTGCATATAAAGGAACAATTATTTAACGGAATACAGAGTTCTCATCTGACACCATGGAAACCAAAAGATGGTGGAACAACATATTTAAATTGCTGAAAAAATATTGTCAACCTCATAGTTTTATATCCAGTGGTATTCTTTAGAAATAAAGAAGAAAGAATGAAATTCTGAGGTGAAGGAAAACCGAGAAAATTCATCTTCAGCAGATCTTTTCTTAAAGAACTAAAGGAAGTTCTTCAGAATAAAAGAAATTGATCCCATAGGGAAATAAGAAATACCAGGAATGAAAGAAGAACAACACAAGTGGTAAATATCTGGGTAAAAGGAATATATTATGCTTTTCCTCGTAAGTTCTTTAAAATACATATGACAGTTGAAAGCAAAAATTATAGCTTTCTCTGATGGGACTTTTGATGTTTCAATAGATGCATTAGTTCAGTGCAACTATGCACTGAACTAATACAACTTAAATGAAAGAAGATAAAGTGTTTTATGCAGTGGTAAGGTTTATACATTCCACTTAAGGTAGGAAAATATTAATTCTAAGTAGTCTATAAGAAGTGAAGTATGTATATTTTAACCCCTTAAGCAACCACTAAAAACTATGCAAAGATATGGTTATAAACTGAATAAAACAAATTAAAGTGGAATACTAAAAATACATAAATAATTGAAAGAAGTAAAGAAAGGGAAAATAGAGAAATGGAAATAGAGGAAACAAACATAAATAATACAATGATAGAGCTAAATCTAAACATATCAATAATTACATTAAATGTAAGCAGTCTAAACGCACAAAGTAAAAACGATAGATTGCCAGAATGGTTCAAAGAAAAGCAAGACCCAACTATATGCTGTCTATAAGAAAGTTACTTTAAAAATAATGAGATAGCTAGGTTATAAGTAAAGTGATAGAAAAATGCTGTGCAAAAACTAATCAAAGTAAATCTGTAGGGTCTAATTAATGTTAGGCAAAGAAGATGTTATGACAATAAAAATACCAGGGATAAAAAGGGACATTATAAATGATAAAAACATCAACTCACCAAGAAGACTTAACAGCCCTAAATGTGGGTGCATTTAACAATAAAGACTCAAAATATATGAAGCAGAAACTTACCTAACTGAAAGGAGAAGCAGACAAACCCACAACAATAGTTGGAAATGTCAACATTCCTCTATTGGGAATCAGTAAAACAAGTATACAGAAAAATCAACTAGTATATAGAAGAACCAAATAACACTGTCAACAAACCAGAATAAATTTATATTTATAGAACATTACATCAAACAGCAAACACGCAAGCATCTAGACTATTATAACAGACTGTTATAAAACAGACCTTAACAAATTTAAAAGATTTGAAATCACATAAATTAGTTTCTCTGATTATAATAGAATTAAAATAGAAATAAATAATGGAATGATAACTGGAATTGTCCCAACACATGAAAGTTAAATAATACATTTCTAAATAATATATGGATGAATAACAAAAGGAATTTGAAAGTATTTTCTAAACAAAGAAAATGCAACATACTGAAATCTGTGGGAACCAGTTAATGCAAGATTTAGAGTACAATTAATGGTTAACTGCTTGTATTAGGAAATAAGAAAAATCTCAGATCAACAGTCCATGCTTCCACCCTATGAAATTTTTAAAAGAGGAGAAAAATAAACCCAAAGCAAGCAGAAGAAAGGAAATAAAACAGCAGAAGTTACTGACATTTAAAATGGTAAACCAGGGCACCTAGCTGGCTCAGTCAGTTAAGCTTCCAACTTCGGCTCAGGTCATGATCCCACAGTTCCTGGGTTCAATCCCCGCATCGGGCTCTGTGCTGACAGCTCAGAGCCTGGAGCCTCCTTCAGATTCTGTGTCTCCCTCTCTCTCTCTCTGCCCCTCCCCCACTCACACTCTGTCTCTGTTTCTCTCTCTCTCTCTCTCTCTCTCTCAAAACTAAATAAACATTAAAAAAATAAAAATAAAATAAAATGATAAGCCAATAGAAAAAAGTCAATAAAAACAAAAGTGGGTTCTTTGAAAAGATCTATAAATTTGATAAATCTTTAAGAAGATTGGCAAAGAAAAAAGGGAGAAGACATAAATTTTCAATATCAGAAATGAAAGGTGGACTCTCACTACAGAACCACAGACATTAAAGAGCAAAGGAAAGGATACTTCCAGATTCATTTATGAGGCTAGCATTACCCTCATACCAAAACCAGACAAACAGTAAAAGAAAAGAAAATCATAAACCAATATACCTCATGAACATAGGAAAAATCCTTAACCAAATACTAGCAAATAAAATCCAGCAGTACATAAAAAGAATAATGCACCATGACAAATGGGGTTAATCCCAGGAATGTAAATCTAGTTTAACATATGAAAATAATTTAATGAAATTCACCATGCTAATAAAGAACAAAAAACACATAAACATATAAAATTATTCAGAAAAGCAGAAAGATTAAGAGTCATTTCAAGTAAAAACTCCCATCAAACTTGGAATAGAAACATCCATAATATGATAAAGAGGGTCAAACACACACACACACACACACTACTGACAATATAATGGACAAAGACTGATGCTTCTTTTCCTAAGATGAAGAACAGACAAGGACGTCAACTCTCACCACTCCTATTCAAATTATACTGAAGGTCCTAATCATGCAATAAGTCAAGCAAAATGAATAAAAGTCATATGGATTGGAAAAGAAGAAATTAAACTCTTCCTATTCACAGGCAACAGTTCCATGTATTTAAAAACAACAACAACAACAAGGCAATAAATCTAAGAGAAAGTTCTCTGACATAATAAAGCAGTTTAGCAAAAATAAGAGACAAATTTACCCCAAAAAATCAAATTTCTAGACCTTATCAATCAAAAATAGGAAGCTGAAATGAATACAGTTGAAAGTAGCTCCAAAATATGACATACTCAAGTGTACATCTGCATGTGCAAACTGTGTATGCCAAAACTACAAAATGCTGGTGAAATACATCAAAGAACCTCGAAGTAAATGCAGAGACAGGCCACATAAGTGGATTGGAACACTCAGTGTAGTTGAGATGTGAATTGTCACCAAACTGATCTGTATATCTGATGTTATTCCAATCAATTACTTGTTAGGATTTGGGGGTAATATATGTAGATATATAGATATCTATTATATATATATATATATATATATATATATATATATATATGTATGTGTGTGTATATATGTATATATACATACATATACATATACATGTGTATGTATACACACACACAGATTCTAAAGTTTATAAGAAAAGGCAAGGCAAATACACTAGCCATACATTTTTTTGAAAAATAATTTCGAGGAGAGGATTCAGACCATCCAATTTTAAGACCACCATAAAGCTATGGTAAGCAATACTGTGTAGAACTGGTAAAGGCACAGGAAAATGACAATACAGTGGTTATAAAGAAGCCCACACAAAGTGGCCAATTGGTTTTAAACAAAGACAGAAAGACAATTCAATGGAGGAAGGATTAGACTTTCCACAAATGGCGTTGCAACAATTGGACATTCAAATACTAAAAATTGATGTTAACCTAAACCTCACGTCTTATACAAAAGTAGGTAAGGGTGGCTGAAGTTTGGTAAGAAAATACTATGGCATTTTGCTTACCAAATCCAATACCTTCTCATGATAAAAATTCTCAGAAAACTAGAACTACAGAGAACTCCCTCAACACAACAAATGGCATTTTATGACAGAACCCACAGCTGAAATCATACTCAATCATGAAGACTTCCCTTCTAGGATGAGGATAAGGAACAAGGCAAGGATGTCTTACCACTTCTATTCAACATGGTGCTGGAGGTTCTAGTCAGAACAATTAAGAAAAAAAAATGTACATTTAAAATCCAGATTGGAAAGGAGGAAGTAAAAGTCTCTATTTACAGATGGGTGAATCTTTTATATTAAAAATCCACAAAAAAAATCATTAGCACTAATGTGTGAGTTCAGCAAGATACAGGATATCAGATGAATATTTTTAAAAAATCAAGTGTATTTCAATACACCGGTGATGAACAATGTGAAAATAGAATCAAGAAGATAATTCCAGGGGCATCTGGGTGGCTCAGTCGGTTGAGCGTCCGACTTCGGCTCAGGTCATGATCTCGCAGTTTGTGGGTTCGAGCCCTGGGTCGGGCTCTGTGCTGACAGCTCGGAGCCTGGAGCCTGCTTTGGATTCTGTCTGTCTCTGTCTCTCTCTCTGTCTCTGTCTCTCTCTCTCACTGTCCCTCCCCTGCTCATGCTCTGTCTCTCAAAAATTAATAAACATTGGGGCGCCTGGGTGGCGCAGTGGGTTAAGCGTCCGACTTCAGCCAGGTCACAATCTCGCGGTCCGTGAGTTCGAGCCCCGCGTCAGGCTCTGGGCTGATGGCTCAGAGCCTGGAGCTTGTTTCTGATTCTGTGTCTCCCTCTCTCTCTGCCCCTCCCCCGTTCATGCTCTGTCTCTCTCTGTCCCCAAAATAAATAAACGTTGAAAAAAAAATTAAAAAAAAAATTAATAAACATTAAAAA
The DNA here is from genome assembly GCF_024362965.1 of Panthera pardus. Taxonomy (NCBI): domain Eukaryota; kingdom Metazoa; phylum Chordata; class Mammalia; order Carnivora; family Felidae; genus Panthera; species Panthera pardus. The sequence goes on from NW_026526743.1 coordinate 30,133,849, forward strand.
AATTTAAAAAAAGAAGACAATTCCATTTACAATAGCATCCATGAGAGTAAAGTGCTCACAAATAAATTTAACAAAAGAAATGTGAGACTCATACACTGAAAACTATAAAATATTGTTGAAAGGAATTAAAGAAGATCTAAGTAAGTGGAAAGACATTCCATAATCACAGAGTGGTAGATGTAATTTTTTTAAGATGTCAGCACTCCCAAATTGATCTACAGATTCAGCACAATCCCTGTCAAAATCTCAGATCATTTCTTTGCAGAAATTGACACGCTGAGCCTAAAATTTATATAAAAATGCAAGGGATTCAGAAAAGACAAACTGGAGGACTCACATTTCCTGATTTCAAAACTTGCTACAAAGCTACAGGAATCATCATGACTCTGTACTGGCATAAGGATAGGCATACAGATAAATGGAATAGGAAGAAGAGTACAGAAATAAACCCATTAATCTCAGAAACATTATACTTATATGGTTCCATTGATAGGACATTCTGAAAAAGGCAGAAGTATAGGGATGGAAAACAGATCAGTGGCTGCCAAGGGTCGGGGGAGGGTTTGACTGCAAAGTATCATTGCAAAGGGGCTTCTGGGGGGAAGGGAGGGTGACAGAATTCCAGTTGTGGTGATAGTCACATGATTGTATGAATGTGTTGTCAAACTATACACACACACACAAACACACACACACATTTTTAAAAAGCACACCAAAAAATGAAGAAATAAAGTGAATGGTACAGGATCAATAATCCAAGACTTCAGAAGATGCCAATGTGTTATCATCCCTGCTTAAGAAGATTTGTGATCTGGCTAAAAGGACAGAATTAGCAAATTCGGGAGAGCTATCACTAAAAATAACACTAATTCCTGTCATTTGTCAAGCATTTATCCTGTGCCAGGCCCTCTACCGATGCCTTCCACCAGCTAATCCTCCCCACGCTATTATGAGGTAGAGAGAGAAACAGTGTCAAAGCCAAGGCTGACTGGCTACAAGGGCCAGGCTACCTGGCACATAAAATCAGAACAATGGTAGATCCATTTCCTTCTCTTTGGGGTCTCTGTCAGAAATCAGAGTTCCAGGAGCACAGTGGCAGGCCATTTGTCACAACTGGTTTGTTGCGTATGAAGATGTAAGGCTGTTTTTGTAATGTGTATTCCTCATCATGGCAACAACACCATCTCAGCAAGAACTTCAGTGATGGTTCATAGGTGCCCATCATTTCTTGCAGCCATGTGGTACCTGACACCAAATGGCTCCGGCTCTAAATAAAAATCGCTGGCAACTTCTCCCCATAAGGAAATGAGAGGTAATTATCTAGTCTGAAAAATTAGATTGGGTCAATCAGAAAGGTAATTAAGGCACAAGGACTGCAGAAACTTCCCTATCAAGGAAAAATATGGTCAATATGTTAGAAGCTGGAGACTACTGATGTTACTAAACCCTGAATACAAACTTTTGCAGCAACTGTAATCAGTGCTAAATTTCGGCATCATTAAAAAGCAGGTATTTTTTGGAAAACGGACTACCTGGGCCTGAAGGACAAGACACAGGCCTCCCTAAAATGTCTTTGCTCTGAGACTTTCACTAATGCCAGTTGTTTCGTTTTGTTTTAATACCAGATGAAGAACTTTAGCTGGGACTCCAAGTGTTTCTCATCCCACATAGCAGGAAACTTGGCTACCATCCCCCAAGTTTTATTTCTTACTGTCTCAGCCGCCAAGGGGGTGAAGACTTTTCTAGTTCTACATTTTCTGGAGAAGAAGGCGTATTGGCTCCTTTGTCATTCGTGACCATGCTTAGACCAGCCAAGTGTGACCAGTGAGACAGACACTGCTGTGAAATGGGGTGGGAGTGGAGCAGAAAAGACAAAACACTGTTTCCAATCCAAAGAAAGCCCTTTTGGATCAACGCCAAGGCTTTCTCTCTCCTCTGAGCAATATCATAAAAGCTAACATTTACCAAATATTTATTATGTGCTAAGCACTTTACACCTCTTTCATTCAATGCTCAGTGAGGTAAGTGCTGTTATACCCATTCGTAATTGAGAAAATCGAGGCACACAGGAGGTTATGTAACTTGCCCAAGATCACAGAGTTAGCCCTAGTGGTAGAACCTGGGCTGTGACCACAGTGCATTAGTGCTAATTTTTGAAATATGAACTCTCTGATCAACTCTTTTGGTAATAACAAGTCTCCAAGGGTATTTATCATTTCACACTTATTCCCATCTCCCCAGCTAGACTGAGGGTGGAAGCCAGGTCTTCTCACTCTCTCTCTCTATCCCACATCTTCGCCTCGGGCATGCCCTGCAATCAAGACCCAAGAGTGCCAGGGCCCCAGGTGACATGCGATCAGAGTGCCTGCCAACAAAGGAACAGATGGGTCTGCTAAATGGTGAAATCAAGTCCCTGCCACTGTAATGGCAATAAGCATTCCACATAAAATAATTACTTCCAGTTTGCTTGGCAGGTTGGACAGAGTCCGAGGGAAGGTTAATTTATCTTTCACAGCTTTGAGCCTTCAAGCTGTGGTTTCCCAAGTGAAAAGGGCCTCTCCTCAATGATTCTTTGCAAGATCCATTTAGTCATGACAGAATTACCTCCTCATCACTGAGTGGCAAAGTCTATTTGGAGCCTACTTGTCAGTGAGGGACCAGAATGGAGGGAATTATTTAAGTCACATGGAGATTCAAGTCTATAGCAAAGGTCTATGGGACAGCAGGTAGAATACTGAAATAGCTTTCAGATCGAGAGACCAGTGACCTGAACCGTGTAAAAGTTGTACAGTGATTTTGTCATCTAAGAAACGGGTATAATCGTACACGGGCCAATCTATTTAAGGAATAGAAGGAATATTCAGTGAGATTAAGGTTGCTAAATCAAATTTAGAATGGCTAAAAGTGCTTAAAAACTTCCAGGAAGAGAATCCAGGCATTGATGGAGCCTTTAATCTAAGCCGAAATGGCAGAGCTTCTGGTCTTTCCTGCTGGTCAATGCTTCTCAGCTTCTTCTTCACTTCTGTTTGCTGAGGCTCTGTCTTCCTTCTGGTAGGCCCATCTGTTAAAGTACTTGCATGAGGGGGATCGAATAAGCCAACTTTTGTGTGTGTGTTCCATAACCAAACACCTAGTCCCACTGAATGGCAGAAGTCTAATCTTGGTAAGAGTTTGGTGTCAGCGTTATGACTATTTGACCCAATTCAATCCAACCTCTTTTTCAGAGAAATGTGGTTTGTTAAAAGTAATCCCTGGTGGTCAGAGCAAAGACAGGTCAAGGATTTCATCCCCAAAATGCCTTATGTGGTGCCACAAAGAGACATTCATTCCGAATACAGTCTTGTCTACTTGGCCTGGGTCAGAGCTACTCCTTAGTAGGAGCAAAGATAATTTTACACACTGGGAAGAGAAAGCAGAATGTAAATGTTTTAAGATTTGTCAACAGTGGAAGGCACCCAATATTCTTTCTAAAAGAATGGAGAAAGAGTCATGGTCACAAAAGTAAGAGAAGCAAAAATATTTTAGTTGAAGTGGAAAATGGCTGTAATTATCCATTATATTTGAGGTGACATGTGTTCATTTGGTCTCCCAGGTAGCCATACACCCTTTTACTGTTAACAGAAATTTGTGTATAACTCTCTTTCCTTCTATGTCCATGGAGCTTACTGGATTAAGAATTTGTGGTCGAGAGTTATTTTATTTTATCTTAATAGTTGAAAACTGTAGCGCTGGGGCGCCTGGGTGATTCAGTCAATTAAGCGTCTAATTTCAACTCAGGTTACCATCTCATAGTTTTTGAGTTCAGGCCCTGCATTGGGCAGTCCGCTCTCAGTACAGAGCCCTCTTCAGATCCTCTCTCTCCCTCTCTCTCTGCCCCTCCCTCTCTCTCCCTCTCAAAAATAAATAAATATCTGGGGCACCTGAGTGGCTCAGTGGGTTAAGTGTCTGACTTCAGCTTAGGTCATGATCTCACAGTTTGTGGGTTCAAGCCCTATGTCGGGCTCTGTGCTAACAGCTCAGAGCCTGGAGCCTGCTTTGTATTCTGTGTCTCCCTCTTTCTCTGCCCCTCTCCCACTCACGCTCTGTCTCTCTCTCTCTCTCTCTCTCTCTCAAAAATAAAGAAACATTTTTGAGGCACCCGGGTGGCTCAGTCAGTTAAGCTCCCGACTTCGGCTCAGGTCATGATCTCACAGTTCGTGGGTTCCAACCCCACATTGGGCTCTGTGCTGACAGCTCAGAACCTGGAGCCTGTTTCAGATTCTGTGTCTCCCTCTCTCTCTGTCCCTACCTTGCTCACGCTCTGTCTCTCTCTGTCTCAAAAATAAATAAACATTTTAAAAAATTAAAAATAAATAAATAAATAAATATTGTGTAAAAAGAAAAAGAAAATAAACATTTAAAATAATAATAGTAATAATAAAATCTTAAAAAGAAAAACGCAGTGCCCCTGTTCTTTGGCCTCTCTGGTCTCCGATGGAGAAATCCATTATCATCCAGTGTTTGTCTGTAAGTAACGCCTCATTTCTTTGTGGCTTCTTTCAAGATTTTTTTTGTTTATGTGTAGTATTCAGAAGCTCATTTATGATGTGTCTTTGTGTGGCCTTGTTTATTTATCCTGCGTGGAGTTAGCTCAGTTTCTTGAATAGGTTTATGATTTTGGCCAAATTTCTAAAGTTTTCAGATATTTTCCTTCAAACATTCCAATACTTCTTTCTCTTTGCTCTCCTTCTGGGATGCCAATAACATAGATGTCAGCTCTTTTGTTATCGTACTACAGGTTTCTGAGACTTCGCTCACTTTTCTTTCAGTCTATTTTTGCTCTGTTGTTCGTTACAAAGCTGTAGTGATCGAGACAGTATGGTACTGGCACAAAAAGAAACACATAGATTAGTGGAAGAGAACAGAAAACTGAGAAATGAACCCACAGCTACATGGTCAACTACTCTTTCACAAAGCAGGAAAGAATATCTAATGGAAAAAGACAGCCTCTTCAACAAATGGCGTTGGGAAAACTGGATAGCAGCATGCAAAAGAATGAATCTGGACCACTTTCTTACACCAGACACAAAAATAAACTGAAAATAGATGGAAGACCTAAATGTGAGACAGGCAACCATCAAAATCCTAGAGGAAAACACAGGCAGTATCCTCTTTGACATTGGCTGTAGCTACTTCTTACTAGATATGTCTCCTGAGGCAAGAGAAACAAAAGCAAAAATAAACTATTGGGACATCAGCAAGATAAAAAGCTTCTGCACAGTGAAAGAAACAATCGACAAAACTAAAAAGCAACCTACGGAATGGGAGAAGATGCTCGCAAATGACATATCTGATAAAGGGTTACTATCCAAAATATATAAAGAACTTCTAAAATTCAACACCTAGAAACCAAATAATCCAGTTTGAAAAAAGGGGAGAAGACATGAAGAGACATTATTCTCTGTTATTTAAGTTGGGTAAACCGTATTGGTATATCCCCAAGTCTACTGGTTCAATCCTCTCTCATTTCTGCTCCAGCATTGAACTCATCCGGTTAATTTTTTAAAAAATTTTGTTGAATGTTTATTTATTTTTGAGAGAAAGAGAGAGAATGTGTGTGAGAGAGAGCCGGGGAGGGTCAGAGAGAGAGAGAGGGAGACACAGAATCCGAAGCAGGCTCCAGGCTCTGAACTGTCAGCACAGAGCCCAAAGTGGGGCTGGAACCCATGGACCACGAGATCATGACCTAAGCCCAAGTCGGAAGCTTAACCGACTGAGCCACCCAGGCGCTCCTCATTCAGTGAATTTTTAACTTCAGTTACTTTATTTTTAAGTTTATAATGTCCACTTTGTTCTTTTTATAACTTTTCTCCCTTGCTGAGAGTTTGTACTTTTTCCTTTGTTTCAAAAGAATTCATAATCACTTGCTAAAGCATTTTTAAGACAGCTGCTTGAATATACTTGCCAGACCATTCTGATTAACCTTGGTGTTAGCATCTTTGATGGTCTTTTCTCATTCAACTTGCGATGTTCTTGTTTCTTGGTATGAGGAGTGATTTTTTTATTGTATCCTGCACATTTTGGATATAGTATGAGTCTCTGGATTCTATTGAATCTTCATTTTTTAAGCAGGAAGTCCTCCTATTTTGAAGTCATGTGAAGGCTGGGTGTATCGGCTCCGTTTCCTGCTGAACTTCACTGACATCACCTCCAAAAAGTGGAGCCAAGACTCCCATCACACCACCTTGTTGCAGACAGATGTGGTAGGCCTTCAGTCCCATCCTCAGCCCATTAACATCTTTCTTGAAAAAGTGGTGCACCGACTCAATCCAACTTATTATCTCAAAGTGGGAGTGTAAGTTCAGCTCCTTACTGATGCGATGCAGGGGGGAGGGCTACAACGCAGGGGGCTGACATAGCATTTCGCCGGAAGAGGTAGAAGTTCAGCTCCCTACTGGTCCCAACTCATGAAGGGTGGGAGTAAAGTGTCAATTAGCTCCACCCCTCACCACCTCATTCTACCTGTTGATGCCAGTGGGGGGCGGGGAGGGTGGCAGCTCAGAAGACAGGTGGAGAAAGCAGAGTGTTGAGTAGCCCTGCTTCACACTGCCTCATTCAGTCTACTTGCCGTGAGGTTGGAGGGGGAAGCTCAGCTCTCCGTTAAACCCCACTGACCTCCAGAAGCAGGGAAAGTGGAGCACAGACTGGCTCCAACTTACATTGCCTTATTGAGCCTCAAGGTTGCTAGATTACGGGGCGGAGATTCAGTGCGCCATTGGACTTGGTCAAATACTGTAATTTGATCCCTCCCCACCAGTTCAAGAAAGGGCTGAAATCAATCCGAGATAACTCAGTGTTGGGACCTTTGTGGGGACAATTGGGAAATATAGGGTTATTAAGAGAGCCTCTCTCTTTGTGCTGGACTTGAGGTTGGTGGGAGTAGACCTAGAAACTATGGAGACTGCTACCTAACGATTTAAGGAGAGTTTAAGACTCTTTTGTCTTCCCTATACAGTAAACACAGTGGTTAGGTACATATACCTGATTTCAAAATGTAGCTCAATTATGAGACTTTGATCACAACATTTTTACTAAGTAAAATGGAAATAATAAAAGTATACCCCCTACAGGGTTATTTCAAACATTTAATGAAGTAATGCACGTAAAGCAGTTCAACCAATGTTTGGCATGTTGTGAGTTCTCGCTAAATGGAAACAGTGATGAATAATTGACAATGGTTGTTCATGGCAAGCCAATGTCTTCTCCTTTCCTTTTATCTTTCATAGGACTGAGCTCATGGTAAGTGCTTAATAAATATACCAGCACCAACCAATGTATCAGGAATTAGCAGATTAAAACCTGCTAACTCAATTTTCTATCCCATCACAATACTTGTTTTAATGTAAAGATTAGAGCTGGCTGACCAACTGTACCCTCACCATCTGCTGTCCCCACAACATATCAGTACTGTCTCTTCCACATCTGTCTCTCCAGGGATTCTGTATCAAAAGCAATTTCCCATGAGACTGACATCCTTATAGCTGCACAGAATAAAAACTCCTTATCCACAGTAATGTAGAGACTCTTCCCTTCCTCCTCTAGTTTCCCAGTTTCCCCCTTGTCACTTTTTAAAAATAAACACAGTAGAACTTGGATTCGAGGAATAAAAGTTGTGAAGAACAGAACGTGAAAAAGTGTCAGATGACACTGGTATTAATATTGCGCTTCTGGAGTCGTGTTAGGGTTTTTAAGCTGGTTGTGTAGTGAGAAATGCAGACAGATTAATAGCACCTTGCCCTCACCGGCACAATAAGAACCATTCTGCCAGATTGCCAGAACCTCGAACAAGGGAGCTGTAAAGTGAGTTTTATCTGAAGGCGACCACATTCAAAGAGCTTTTCTTATTCCAAACTCTAATTGTCAACATCATCGGGGAAAAAAAATGGCCTGGGATTTACCACTGTCTCATTCACCACAGCCTGGTTGGATCTTTTCATTCCACTTTGGTAATAGGTATGAGTATATCTCAAATGATATTGTTATTTGTAACACTGATCCTTGAGATATCATGGAATTTCTTTTTCTCCTAAACTACCCTGCCACCAATCTGTTTGTGACAGTACTTAGTCCCATTTTTACTTCTCTCTATCATGCCTTTATGATCCCAAGAGGGGTATTCTCAGCAGAGGGTGACTCAGCCACTCCCCAGGGGGACATCTGGCAGTAACAAGAAATGTTCTCGACTATCACAACCTGAAGGAGAGTGAAGAGGTGCAGGCCAGTGCTATTGGCATCTAGTGGATAAAGGCCAGGGATGTTGCTAAACATCCTACAACATACAGGATGTTCTCTCTCCCCCAACAAAGCATCTGGCCTAAAATGTCAACAATGTCAAAGTTAGGAACCCTGATCTAGAAGCTGGAAAACAAGATCATATTTCCAAGATATCTGTGCAGCCAGAGTTCCACACATGCTCAACTGGAAAGCAGAAGTGAGATCCATGAGACCACAGCTGTAACGTCCTTCGGCAAACTCACTGGCAGTGGTGTTTCATTCTTTTGTGGTGTGGTTCTAGGTCTACTCTCTGACCCCTAGATCCCGAGTGGCAAGTGTTAGCAGCATCAAGGTTCCCACTGGAAGTATCCGATGGCTTATTTGCTCCTACTTGCATAGCATTCAATTTTGTTTCTCTGGCCCTCCTAGACATTCTTGTAAGTGACTTAATGGCCTATAATAAATCCTTTTCTGCTTAAACTAGTTAGAGTGCATTATTTGGTCTGCAATTAAGGATCCTAAGTAATACAGTAAGTGATTATAGGCAATCAATCTTCAAGAAGATGGGAATGTGAGATTGATTACAGTTTGAAATCAATGCAGATTTAGTTAGCAATAGAAGGTGGAACTCATGTAGGCATTGGAGGACCAAGTGGCTGCTGCTATATGGGAAGTGGATCGGTATGGTGGATTAAAGATGGTCACAGGTTTTTTTGTCACTCATCCATCTGTTCCTTCCCTTTCCCTTGAACATAGGCCATCCCTATTATTTGATTCAGTGAGTAGAGAAAGACAAAATTAATCCTTGTAACTAACTTCAGAGGCAGGGCTTTAGATCTGCAGTATCTGCTTTTATCACTTAGAATACTCCCTTTTGGGATTTAGCCGCCATGCTGTGGGGAAGCCCAAGCAGCCATGAGACAGACTACTGGGGAGTAGAACCAAGGTATCCTTAGCTGATAACCCCACCCAAATTTCCAACCAACATCCAGCATTAACTACCAGCCATTTTGGTTATCTGTCTTGAATGTCCCAGGTTCTGTTGTCCCTCTGATGCTTGTCATCTTAGCAGTCACCACTAAATAGTCAATCCACAAAACTGTGAGAGATAATGATTGGGTTATTATTTTGAGTCACTAAGTTTTGAAGTGGTTTGTTACACAGCAATAGATAACCAAAATAATTGGCTACTTCCAACTATATTGACAAGTTTAAAAAATAAAATGACAAGTTGAGGATTTAAATTCTCTACTCAAGACATAGCCAGGGAGTCAGTTTCTATAACTAACTTGAAAGAAGGTGGCTACAAAAATTAGATGCCGAGTCCAATTCTGTGGGATGCCCAAAATTCAACATAGATGGAATAAACAACCTGATTGGATCTCTTGTGTACAAGTCAGAGCACTGATTTGGAAAGAATAAGATGTTGAGAATAGGAATGGTTGCATTTGAGAGAATTTGAATGATTCTGAGGACGTCTAACCTCCCAAATCTGCCAACAGAAATTTATTGCCAGTGGAAGGAGCCCCTCTTTCTCTATCTGATGACACTGGTCCTGTCCAGTAGAACAACCAAGAAAGACATCATCTAAGGTAGATATCATCACAGAAATACCAATTATTCCCCTGCCTGAATGTACTACTTCTCAGAGGCTCCAAGCCTACAACTAGAGTCAGGGGCATCAACAAGCCCTGGGGCATCAGTTACAGAATAACTGATAAAAGAGGGGGCACGCTCAAAGAACTAAGAGATTTTGCAGCTGAATTTAGTGATATGAGTTTATTTACCAGAATGGGTTCACAACTCTCTTTTCCAGTTATTATGGCATGTGGCACCATGAGCAGCGAAGTCTCCCATGACACCCTGTATGAGGTGGTGAAGAAAGTCCTTCATGGGAACCAGTGCACATGCCTAAAGTTTTTGGAGATGGTGGAGTTTCAGATCATCTTGAAGAACAATGACCCTCAGAAGGACAAATGTTTCTGGAGCACTGTCAGGCTTAAGTCCACTCCCCATCCCAAGTTCACCATCTGTGTTTTGGGGGACCAGCAGCACTGTGATAAAGCCAAGCCTGTGGATGTTCCCACATGGAGATTGAAGAAACTCAACAAGAATAAAAAAAATTAGTTAAGAAGCTGGCCAAGAAGTATGATGCCCTTCTGGCTTCAGGATCTCTGATTAAGGAGCTCCCACAAATCCTGGGCCCAGGCCTGGCAAGGTCCCTTCCTTGCTGACCCACAATGAGGACATGGTGGCCAAAGTGGATGAAGTGAAGTCCATGATCAAATTCCAGATGAAGAAGTTGCTGTGTCTGGCAGTGGCCGTTGGCCATGTGAAGATGACAGATGATGAGCTTGTGTACAACATCTACTTAGCTGTCAATTTCCTGGTGTCATTGCTCAAGAAGAATTGGTGGAATGTCCAGGCTTTATACATCAAGAGCAGCACCCTGGGCAAGCCCCAGTTCCTGTACTAAGCCACAACTTAATAAACCCTAGTGCTACCACTATCTGTCTGCCTCTGACTAGGGAGAGAGAGGTGTTTTGTGAGCTGACATTGCATGCCATAGCACTGTGCTGATGACTGCAGTTTCTGGCGCTCAGTGATGGATAATCATTTTCTCCACACTGCAAACCAGAAAGTGCATTCTATCTTCAAAACCGCACAGTCTTATTTAGATCTCTTGGATACTTATAACATGTAACAGTAGGGTTGTTAACCAGGACTGAAGTTTTTCTGGTAACCCTGAGAGGGACAGATATGGACTAGGATTCCAGTTTCAATTGTTCCCACTGCTTACTAGTGGAAAGAGGGGCAAGATCTTCACAATGAAGACATTTACTCAGCCCTTGGCAGCGTGCCTAACCTGTGCCTTGAAGTTGCTTCCCTTTATGCCATGGATTCTTTCCGTAGGCTTTTTGTTTGGTTTTATCCCTCTAAGTTGTGAGTTTGGGCTCTTGGTCTGTAGGGATCACAAGGAATATTCCAGATGGAGATTGGGTTCCTAGATTCTTCAGATGGGAGTGGCCCACAACCCTGAGAAATTGAACTAGTGTTTGCCTATCCAACCCCCACATTGAATATACTATGTTCAGGGTAGTAATTTACTGTGTGAGATGTTTAGGAAAACACAAGTCAGAGACACGTACGATATTGTAATCCATTGTCCCTATTTTCTAAGGGAGCTTACCAAATGGGTAAAACCATGTTGTGGAAACTTCTAGGCCTTTTGCTCCGCAGGTAGGCTCTGCTCACTTCCTGACCTGAGGCACTTCCCTGTTGGAGTTCTTGCCTCTGGCACCAAGTACTGGAAAGCTGGTTTTTGGTGCTGTAGGAAATACCTGTGATTTAACCTTTTGACTTGAATCTTCTTGATTTAACTTTGGTAAGGTAACCAATTCATCTCTCCATCGTTTAATACAGCTGAAAGTCTATTCCAAACCATAAATTAAAATGTTGCACTTTCTCGAAACAAGCTGGAACCATGAAGAATACAAGGTTTTCACCAGAAACAAACAAATAAATAAATAAGTAAATTTTAAAAAATAATAAATGAAATCAATGGGCTCACTCTGGCATCTGGGAGTGGTTCTAAATGGCTGACAGAACTCTTGACTCAGTGGTGGCCTACTGACTTTGTAAATAAAGTCAATAGTCATGTAATTCCTTAATACAATGTAAGGAGAAAAAAAGGCAAGGAGCAAAGAATGCTGGAGTAAATTTGTTGTAATTCATCCACTCACCCACCTTTGAGAGTGTTCAAAAAAAGAGTGTTTTGGTTCAAAAAACCAAAGCATTGAGAAATACTTTGATGAGAAGGATGACAGAATCTTTGAAAATCACTGTAGTGGCTGTACTCTAAGCTAGAAGTGAAAATGCAAGACGCTGCCACTGAGAAGGGCTTTCTGATCTGAGTGGTGTTGATAGGCTGGCACAAACACCAGAGGCAAAGCAAGCATGCTAGGCCACATGGTTGAAAAGACAGTCAGAATGGTTTGATCCCATAAGGGTCTCTACCCTGTGGTCTTTAAGACAGCTAAGGTCCAACTTGACCCAAGTCTTGAAAAACTCAAACGGGTGAATAGAAACTTGACTTCTAACAGCATGACAAAGGATCATCATCTGATCCAATTCTGAGAACTTGATCTCAGAATTGAGCCAGAATTCCTTGAAAAAAGGGACAACCTTACTAACCCCCAAGCAAAGAGCTTGCAATAATCGTGTGAGTTTCAAATATCCTTCCTGGTCTTCCCCAAAGGAAACGGTGGTCCTGTGCCATTGTAACTGTGCAGTAGGAAACAGGAGATATATAGACCTTTATGGCATCATTAGACTGCATTATTCTGAGTTATCATTAATTCCTGGGACCTCGTAACACAATTGTGGACCAAGGCTGAAGGGGAGCTGATAGCAGAGTTTAGGCCTGGACCACCTAACAGTGGTTCAATGGATATATGAACCCATGTTAGTTCTTTCCCTAGTTCCTGAGTTCAGTCAAAGGGAAGCTCCTGGAGCTTTCCTCCATATGCAAATAGTAAACCAAAGACAATAATAGTTCCTATAAGAATACAAAGATTAATGCTACCAAGACCTGGAAAATCAACACTATCACAATCCCATTTTGTTTGCCTATGTAATCTGTGCAGAAGATGGATGGATCTTGGAGAATTATAGTGGCTTATTCTAAGCTTAATTAGGTTTGACCTCAATTGCAGCTAGTATTCCAGATGTAGTCTTCTTAGTGAAGCAAATCAATACAGCCTCTGGCACCTCGCATGCAGATACTGATCTGTCTAATGCATTTTTCTCTATCCCGATTAGCAGAAAATACCAGAAGTGATGATTAAGTGACCATAAGGCTGACAATTTAAAAGGAGTCCAGAGCAAGAGAAGGTTCTCCAGCTGGCCCAACTCGGCCATTTGGCTTTTGAGATACCTCAGATCCAATGATGTTTGATTTGTAATTGATCAAGTTGCTAAATGAAGCTTGCAGAAAGAAGTGTTAGGAGAATCATAGTGGCAAACCTTCAGAGATTGGTAGGAAAGTCATGTTCCTTTCTCTTTTTTAAAAACAGCTCTTTCTATGAGGTGACTATTGGCTCAGTTAAGCATCTGACTCGTGATTTTGGCTCAGGCCATGATCTGAGAACTGTGAGATAGAGCCCCATGTTGGGCTCCATGCTGGGCATGGAATCTGTTTAGACTCTCTCTCTCCCTATCCCCCTCACTCTTTCTCTCCTCTCTTTCTTAAAAAAATGGGAGGAAAATAATTAAAAAATAAAAAATAAATTAAAAAAATTTAAAAAACAGCTCTTTCTCAACATACCCGAATGCCACAAATCCAAGAACACTGACATCATGAAATGGGAGTTGTCTAATTCACGGAGCCATAAATTCAGGCAAGCCCTGCATCAGTCCATCATCAAACGGATATGATATAAACAGAAATAGGTTTGAACAAATCTTTAAGATATAACTTATTTACCAGAGGCCCATACTTCCAGCATAGTTACTCCTGCCATATTGGTGTCCCAAACTTCTGAGAGTTCATATGATCAGTTGACTGAGGAGGAAAATCAAGCCTGATTTATGGTGCCAGTGAGAAATGGAATGCTATGCCATTTCAATTTCACTCAAGAATGGCCTTGGAGGACAATGGAGAAAGGGAGAATTTTCCAATATGTAGGATTTTAAGCAATTAGTCTTGTGATGCAAGGTCCAGGCATTTGGAAGAATAAGATTAGATGATTGGTAACAAGGTTTGAATGAAGGATGAGCAACTCTAAATGGGCCCAGCATAAGGGCATAGTTGCGGGCATCTGGGTGGCTCAGTCAGTTAAGCATCCGACTCTTGATCTCTGCTCAGGTCTTCGTCTCAGGGTCATGAGTTCAAGCCCTGCATTGGGCTCCATTATGGTGTGGAGCCTCATTAAAAAGAGAGAGAGAGTCAAGAAAGAGTAGTTGAACCCATGTGAGTGCTCAGAAAAGGTAGTCATTGCATAGGAAGTTCTCAATAATCATGTTGCAACTTATACCCCTGTGGATATCTGTCTAGTGACTAGGTTCATGGACGATATGGTCATGGTGGCAAAGAAAGAGTGATACACAGGTTTAATAACAAAATTAATTCTGGCTATCATATTGCTCAGCACACCAGAGTCTTGCTTGCATTCTGCATCACTGTCTAAGGACCAAATTGCTATCTGGTAGCAACTGATTACATTGAACATGAAGGGACAGAATTTGTCCTTACTGGAATAGATACTCATTCTCTGCATGGATGTGTATTCCTTGTTTGCCACAGTCCCACCAGGCACGGACTCACTAAATACTTTGTTCAAGATCATGGTATCACATACAACACCATCTCTTCATTGTATAGCAGAAGAAATCAGGAAGTAAGTATCTAATGTTCATGGGGTTTACTTACGTTTCCATGTACCTCCTCATCCATAAATAGTTGGTCTTACAAAATGATAGAATGACAACACTACTGGAGACAACATTTTGAGAGATCGAATAACAGTCTAATAGCCTGTAATATATGCTCTGAACAAATAAGACACCAATATTCCTCCTAGAGTGGATTCATTCCTCTTGTAGCCAGAATCTAAGGGAGCAGGAAACACAAATGGGAGAGTCAGCAGCTCCTCTGACTATCACAACTAATAATAAACCGTCTAAATAAGTATTTCCTTTTTATTTCCATAATTCTGGACTTTGCTGATTTAGGACGTCTTCCTCCACAAAGGCCACAATCATTCAGTATGAAGCTGAGACTTCCTATTGGCCACTCCATGTTCCTCAAAAGAAAGTGTTGGCTAACATGATCAATCTTTGCTATGAAGAGGGTGTCTGCCACGTAATGTAAGTGAGGGAAAGTAATAGGAGAATCCAAAGGTTCCTGGTGCTGCCTTTCCAATGATAAAAATGAATGAAAGATGCCAGAAGCACCAAATTGGTAATACTACCAACCCCCTAGAAATGAATGACCCACTAGATGAACCCCAACAGGATGGATGCTGACTGAAGCAAAATGAAAATGGACTTGGATGTAGGGGAAAGGAGTTTTGAATGTGAGTGCCCCCTTTCCCTTGGCACATCACCAGGACTGGGTGATAATACACTTGAAATGTTTGCATTATATCTTTAATTAGAAATGTTGCTGATTAGTAATGAGGTCAAGCATCTTTTCATATGCTTATTGGCCATTTGGATTCCCTCTTCTTTAACTCTATTGAGTTATTTGTCTGTTGTATTAAGCTGATGGTACCCAAGATGCAATCTAGAAAATCACAAGATCAATACTCTTTCAGGAAAATCTGCAACATATATATAACATATATATGTTAATGTCATATCAGCAAAGTAACATAAAATGGTTACTACCTATAATACTCTAAGAAGGTCTTTATGAGTCCAAACGTTGACCCTCAGATAATGGAACATGGCATGGAGAAGAATGAAAAAGTTGGTTGACTTGCTCAGAAGTCTATAACCCCTGTCTTCCCCACCCCCTGCCACACACATAGCATACCTGGGAAGAATTGGGAACCCCAAAAAAGCCCAGGGGAGAAGAGAAAGTTTTGCTCATTCCAAACAGGAAAACATCATGGAAAATGTGAACTGAAAATAACGAAGAGAAAAGAAGAGGCTGCAGCTTTAAATAGTAATGAGTCAGGCAAGGCTGTATTGCCCAGGCTTCGAGTCAAAGGCGGGAGTGAGTCAGAGCTTTATAAAGGTCACCCTTCACCCACCTTTCCTGTGCCTCCCAGGCTGTTCACCACTGTTAACCACGGTGGGGGCATCTCACCACCCACATCATGCAGAGGACCAGATCTTCACTCTTTTGCTTTTCCACAGCACAGCTAAAAGGTAGACTGTGTGGTCCTCAGAGCTGGGAAGAAGCGCAGAGTCCCAGGAGAAAAGGATTTGTAATGACTGTGAGAGCCTGGCCACCTCCCTCCTACAGCTGCCAAGCCTTGCGTTTTTCTTACATTGTTTAGGTTGATACACCAACATGCTACTCTTAAAGGTAAAGATGATTCCACCGATCCACTCCCCAGTAGAGTTGTTGAGACATACAACTCATCCTACATGAGTTGTTGAGACATAATCAGAGAACATTAAACATGGTAGAAAGTTAGAAGCCAACAAGGTCAATACATAGCATATGCATACATACACACACTCTCTTTTCCTACAACCATGGCAGACATCACCAATCAATCATGGAACTCTTTCCTTTTGAGCCTGGATATAGCTCTAAAAGTCTCCTGTATCCAATGCTCCTTAAAAACAGATCCAAGCTGCCATGTGAAATTAACACAATTTGCCTCCCTGACCGACCTTTATCTAGAGATGATAGAGGGTTCAGAGGGGGAAATGAGTTGTTTAATAGCACAAAAGAAGTAAGCACCAGAGCCAGGGAGAGTGGGGCAGGGTGAGTGTTGGAAAAAGAAAAGAAACTCAATTTATTGAGTGAATTTGTGCCATGTCAATTGAGGCATTGGGCTTGCAGCTTTGCACATGTTATCTTGGAACAGAATTCAGGTCTTGTGAGTGTGCTGAATCAGTTATTCTCTTGATCAGCGCCCTTTATGGACAATAGCACAGGTATACATGACAAAGTGCCAAGATCATGGCTATAACGGTGGCCATGGGCTAAGTGGTGTTAACTAGGTCATGGGTGCAGTGTGATGAAAGCCACAGTCTTGCTATTCTTACCCCTGGGCTCTAATCAGACACTTCCCTTTAGCATTATGACTTTGGATCTATGCCCAGAAAGCATGGCACCCTTAAAGGCATCTGCCATGCCTTATCATTTGACAACCTCAGCCATGTACAAGAACTATTTGCTTGGCACAGAAAAACCTGCTCCAGGACCACAGTATATCAGTGGGAAGTACTGTGCTTTTCCACCATAGCCAAGCATTACCCTCCTCACAAAAGGAGCCAAGTAAGAAAATGAGAAGCTCAGTACAACCTATCTCCTCTACCAGATACCATTTAACCCTCCATGACATGTCCCATTACCACCATCACCACCACTGCCACTGGGCATGATAATGGCATAGATATGAAATGACATCATTACCACTGATGATGATACTAAAGTTATCTAACTAATCGCCACTGTACTCTTTCACTGTGACATAAAATTTTGTTAGCATTTGCCAGTTCCTCTGGGATCTCACAGAGAATGATTTGGGGAAACAAATTCAACAGCAAATGATCAAAAAAACATTTTCATATAACGCAGAATGGTCTTTGAATTCAGACAGGCATGGGTTCATGTCCTGATGTCCTGACTCTGTCCCTTAATTATGTGACCTCAGGCAAGTTACTTCACTTCTCTGACCCTCAATTTCTTTGACTATAAAATGAAATGTGGACAATAATGAGACAATGAAGATGAAATATTTATCACAGGCCTTGGCACATAGTAAACTTTTAATAAATGTTTACTATTATTGCATATTTTAATATTAAGAATAATAAGCAATGAGTAGCAATAATTCCTATTAGAATAATAATGGTGATGACGAGAATGGTAATGGATGCTCTTTAGCCCCCATCATTGCATTCACCATTTTTCTAACCCGTTTTCACATTGTCCCAAATAAGACCCTTCTCAGAAGGTCTTTTGTTCATTTTCTCAGGAAATGGCCATCCCTTCTCCATCTGTCCAGAGGATTTCATCTTTATTTTTTTTTTTTTTAATTTTTTTTTTTCAACGTGTTTTATTTATTTTTGGGACAGAGAGAGACAGAGCATGAACGGGGGAGGGGCAGAGAGAGAGGGAGACACAGAATCAGAAACAGGCTCCAGGCTCCGAGCCATCAGCCCAGAGCCTGACGCGGGGCTCGAACTCACGGACCGCGAGATCGTGACCTGGCTGAAGTCGGACGCTTAACCGACTGCGCCACCCAGGCGCCCCAAGGATTTCATCTTTAAAGCCAAGCTAAATATCTCCTTCTTCTGGGAAGCTCACTGCCTAAGACCCACCTTTTGTCTTCGACCCTCTAAGCATGCTCGTTGGTACTTCTGCCTACCTGCACGTAAGTATTGTGTACCAACATTGCACGAAGCATTACGATCATATCACATATCACATTGTGCTCAGGTCTTGGTGTACCCAATTTTCCATATTCCTCCTCTATGGGAGACACACTCCCTTTTCCTTGTTCATTGCTAGACCCTTAACACGTAGAAAATTACATAGTATGGGCTCAATACTTAATAAATGAATAAGTAACGTTTTCCTTTTCGCCCCCAAACGATTAGGAGCTTCAGGGCAACACCTTCTAAAGCAGACATTCCTTTATAGTCTGTTTACTGAGCCTGATACAGTATTACTCAATAGTTGAATAAAATAGCTAGCAATACAGAAATTCAATGATAAATAATATTAAAGTGTGTGTCCATCACATCCTCACTAGATTATAAGCTCCTTGGGGGTAAAAGTCATCTCTTTTTCAATCCTGTGCTTCCTGAAGTGCCTAGCAAGCACCATGAAATGCGCATGTATAATAAGAGCTTAGCTATGTCAAATGGAATTGAATAGAATAGCACAAGCGTCTGCAGAAATGTTCAAACGCACACAAGAGGCAACAATAAAACTGCGAACTCATACCCGGTTCCTCTGCAGCATTGGCTCAGATCTTAGAAAAGCACTATCTATAATTAGGCATTTTGTTCTTTTTATATCTGAGGGATGAGAAAGGAGCTCTTACTTTCTGGGTGGCTGGGGAAGCAGAAAATAAACGCACTGTCTGAAACAGAAATGAAGATCCTTCGATTCTTTCCGTTTTATCACCAGAACCCTGATTAAATGTGCCAGTCTGCATTTCCACATTCTTAAACGGACCCTCTTTATGGTCGAAGCCTTGTCATACTTGAGCAAACGTATCTCTTTCCACTGAAGGCTACGTTGATAAACAAAGATTAGACACATTTAGTGTCTAGGAAACATTATACGTAGCTACTGTGGCTAATGACCTTCTTCTCATTAACCCATATATAGTAATGAAAGGTGGTAGCTACCATTGATTGGGTGCAAATGATGCGGCCAGTTAAGTGAGTCACAGGTATTATGCCATGTAGTTTTTACCAAAACCCTATAACTACGTTATTATTATTATATCATTAATTATTATCACTATTCATATGTATTTTAAAAAATCCAAACCTGGGACTGGTAAAATCTGAATATGGCCTGTAATTTGGTTAATAGTGTTGCATCAATGTCCATTTCCTGACATTGAGAACTGAACCTAATTGAATCTATTGAATCTAATATGTTATCATTGGAGGAGGCCGGGGAAAGAGTGCAAGAGAGCTGTGTGTACTATTCCTACAACTCCTTGCAGGTCTAAAATGATTTCCAATAAAACTGTGGTTGTGTCCTTTTTCAATAAAAAAGAATCCTGGGACGCAGGGAGGTTAAACAGCTTGCCCAGATCACAAAGTTTGTATATGAAGAGGTCAACATGAACCACCGTTCACCTGGTACTGGAGCCCAGGCCTCTGCCGTCAGTTATGCTGCTTGCAGTCCATGCTTCTCCTTTCAGAAAAGAAGAGCTCTTTAGCATCCCATTGCCCTCCTCATCTTGGCTACTGGGAAGCTCAGAGCTAAATCTGCTGAACCATAGCATCTGCTGACTGCTATTACTGATATATCAATTTCATTCCTCTTAGGTCAATTTCTTTCCAGCATCCATCCACTTTGGTCTTTCTTAGATTAATTTTATCACTTTAAAAAAATGTTCTGCCTTGGGCAGGTCCCTTCAATCCTTTTAGAAAATATCTCGGGTTATGAATAAAGG
Source organism: Panthera pardus (assembly GCF_024362965.1). NCBI lineage: Eukaryota > Metazoa > Chordata > Mammalia > Carnivora > Felidae > Panthera > Panthera pardus. The sequence goes on from NW_026526743.1 coordinate 30,153,930, forward strand.
TAAGGCTCTTTCTCTTCAAGGGTTAAGAATACGCTGACCTTCAAGGTTCTAAACCTGGACATCAACTCATACCATTCAACCAGCATTCCACAGTCCAGATGCTAAGACTAGGAAGACACCCAAGGCAAGCGATGAGATACGAAACAATGGCTTCAGGTTGCAGAAGGTTGAAAGGCCTTCCCTATCTTTATTTTGCTTTCTGAAAATTAAATACTTGGCAGGGCTTTCCTTGAACTAATTAGCATCCCTTCTTCACATTTTAAGTAACTGCTCATTTAGAGCAGTGAATGATTGCACTGAGATTAGAGTACAGGGAAAATCTTTCTATTGGGAATAATCTACTTATTCGGCTGTTTGTTTGAAGCAGAGATAAACAGAGATTTTTTTTTTCCCTCTTGACATGCCAGGCATAAGAGAGAACACAGTGATTAATGAAACTCTGCTTTTCGCCAATAAATTTCTGACTTCAGATACAAGCTCATAGCTGTTGAGTTTTCTGGGAATTTTTTTCCTTTCTTTCTTTTCTTTTCTTTCTTTTTTGTTTTAACCAATAGGAAAAAGAAAGTGGCACCATCCAGATTCTCGAGCTCATTTAAATCTGTTACATTGTGAACTATTTTTGGTTCTTAAAATGGTTTAGGTAATTTTTCATTGGTTCTCCTGGGAATGCCACTTTGTGCTCTGTTATTTATAATCTGCAGAAATTAATTATGCTGCTAATTAACAGCTTGCAAACAAATTATTGCTCAAGGAGTTATTTATTCAGTTATGAAAACACAACTTCAGGGGTCTGTGTAGATTCTTTCTGACAGCTCTTTTATTTCTTGCTTTTGTTTCTGAGTCTTTCTGCTTCTAAGGTTCAGTCAAGGTCTGCTTGGAGGGGATGACAATTAGTCAGGATCTCAGTAGCAGAAGCTGGGTCAGCTGCTCAACGAGGGGTGGGGGGGAGCAGAAAGGCCAGAGGGGTGCATAGCTGGCTCAGGATGCATCCTGGGGTTGAGAAATTCCTTATGTGAGTGGTGGCTTCTGTGACAACCACTGCAAGGCTGCATGTGCCCATTTTTGCACCTCCCAGGATTTTAGGACAGCTCTGGAGACTTCACGTAAGAAGGAAGGCAGACATGTAAACACATTCCACATACAGCCCTACTCCCCATGCCCATACTGCTGGCAGACAGCAATAATGGATCACAGAGCTACTTCAGCCTCTGAATCATTCTCAACACAGTCCTCTGCGTAGGAATTACCAACTGTCGGTGTCTCTGGTAGCAGGGAAAGTGCTGGGCAAAGTGAGTGGTTTGAGATCCCCAACTCAGGTAAACAATTGCCCTTTCCAAATCAGGCCAATGGGATGGAGGAAGCTATAGATGAGAAACCTCTTTCTCCCTTGGCCAGACTTCAGAGGGGCCCTCAGAACACAGTCTGACTCCTCACGGACCCCACCCTGCCCAGGGAGACACCAACAAACTGGCTATTGGAGAAGACATAAAGAGCCAGTTCCGGGGGAAGGGCCATGTTGGATAGGGCCATGTTGGATAGGGCCTGCGGGAGTAGGGAGTCCAACACAAAAGCTAAAAGTAGCACCACTACCTGGTTCTGATTCTTTGTACTGTTCAGTGACCATGAGATCCTGAGTGAGTCTCTGTCTCTCTGGTCCTTACAGTTTTATCTGCTAAATGAGGGAGGTATGAGTGTCTAATGGTCCAATTAGACAGGTGTTGCTGGTGTTGGATGCACGTGGAGCCACCCAAGGCCAGGTCCATTCCGATTAGACACATAAAGCTGCTAAGGGACCCACTAACCCCTTCGTGCACTCAGCCAAGGGGGAGCAGAGCTGGGCTCCAGGATCAAATTGTAGCATGCTGAAGAGAATAACAGGGGAAAAGCAAGGACAAAAGTCACCGTGTTAGCACTGGATGGTTGGCACACACCAAACAGCATTTATCCCTAACTTCAATTGAACCCAAACCACCCTGTGGCTCTGGAGACCTGCAGCCCCGCCTCCCCCCCTCAAGTTTCCCTCACTACTTCAGCATCCCTGGAATGTGTCTTCCCCTCTGTTAACTTACCAGCCCGCCTCTCACAGATTCCAGAAGCCAAGACCTAGACCATCATCAAATGCGTTTACTTTCTTTAAGCCCCTCTCTTAAAGCTAAGAAACAAGGACCCACGTTCACCTGATCATCAGAAAAGCCCAGAACCTTGGCCACGTATCCCCATGGTTAGATACTCCCATGCTGTCCGGACTGGAGTTTTATCACAAGCCAGACCAGAGGTCCCTGCAGCATGAACTATTGGCTCCCACCTCACAGAACTCCAGACTGCCAGTCCCCAAGAAAACACCCCTTCCCTGGGGCGCCTGGGTGGCTCAGTCAGTTAAGCGTCCAATTCTTGGTTTCGGCTCAGGTCGTGATCTCAAGGTTCATGAGTTCGAGCCCCACGTCGGGCTCTGCACTGACAGTGTGGAGCCTGCTTGGGATCTCTCTCTCCCTTTCTTTCTGCCCCTCCCTCCCCCCACTTTTTCTCTCTCTGAAAATAAATAAACTTTAAAAAAAAGAAAACACCCCTTCCTGCTCTCAGACCTCAGGCTCTGCCTTCTCAGGGCAACCAAAGCACAACTGACCTTAAATGCAACTTATTCTCTCAGACAAATTGTAGACAGCCAAAACCTGAGTGACGCTTTCTGAATTTCCATCAACAGATTGAACCAACTAGATGTCCGCGAATGCCGCACATTTTATGCACAAGGTTCTTCCCTGCACACTCCTTTCCTTGAGGCTCACAACCAGTCTCTGAGGTGCTGAGAGTTAGACTCCCCATTTCACAGATGCCCTTTAGAAAAGTTAAGCGACAGCCCCCACGTCGCACAGCCTGGAACTGGTGGAGCTGAGTCCTGAGCCTGTGATGCGTGATCGCTGAGCCTGTACGGTCTCCACATGACCAAGTTTCCAGGCGTGTCTTTGCTCCGTGATCGGCACCAGGGAACCTCAGTAAGTCTCAGCTCGGTCTCACGAGGCAACCATGACACTTCCTTTCTCAGATCCCGCTCCAAGCAGTACGCCCCCATCTGGAAGACCTTCCAGCCTGTGGGAGGCTAAGTGCAGCAAATGATGCACAGTGGTCTGAATCCGAGTTCCAGCCCTAACCAGATTAGCCTTCTGACATCAGACAAGTCCCCAAAGTGCTAGGAGCCTCGAGTTCGTCATTTGGAAAAGGGCAACAACGAACTCTTACCACGCACAGGGAGACGTATATGAGGCTGTCCATTACAGCCTGGTTCACCATAATAAATATGGGAAATAATTTAACTATCCATCAGTGGGAGAGTGAACAATAGACTGATGTTTAGTCATAAAATGGAAGCATCTACCTCAGTTGAAATGAACAAACTAGATATACATATATTAGGGTGGATAGCCTTCAAAACCGCAGAGTGAATAAAACAAGAAGCAAATGCGTAAGAGGCGTGTCATACAATATATGGTGTTTATTCCGGATTTTTCCATTTATCTACCTATCTACTAAAAGAATAAAAACACCTGGACGGTGATACTCAATAACCTCAGAACATTGTTTCCCCTGAGAAGGGATGGAAAAGAAGGCATGTGAGTAAGAATTTTGTCGTTTCTGATGTGAATGCCACATGATTGCCTTTAGGTCCAGTTCATTTTATAGTGAATTTTCAGTAATTTGGTTTTCCACATTGAATCCTATTTTTTGATGCATCATGTAGTCTCAATATTTCAAGGAGACTTGCTAATCTCTGCCTTAGTGAAGGATCCTTCTGTTGTGCCATTAGTCAGTCCCCTAATTCTGCCCATACACTAAGCTAGTGTTTTGAAACTGTCTCCCAAAAAGTGCTTATTCATTCAACATGCTTTAGTGAAGGTCAAGTCTGTGCCAGTCCCTGTGCTCAGTGGGGATATACAGAAGTAAACAAAATAAATACAGATGCTGCATTCTGAGAGCTTAGAGCAGGAAAGAAAATTAAACAAATTGTGCAAAACTCTGCATGTTATGATAGAACAAAACAAGGAAGAAGACGCAGAGTGTTTATTCAGTTATTGTTTGTGTATAGTAACCCACCTCAAAATTCAGTGTCTTAAAATAACAACAATACAATTTCTCACAATTCCATTGATGCGCCAGAGGGGTCTTCTGGTTCCTGCGATGTTGACCGGGGTGCTGAAATGGCTGGAAAGTCCAATCACGTGGCCTCAATCACGTGGCTGGCTAAGTTCTCATCCACGTAGGTGTTTCCATGAGGCTGCTTGACCTTCCTCAACATGGTGGTCAGGTTGCAAGGAGTGTTCCAAGTAAAAAATATGGGAGCCTCAGATCTTGTAAGCACAGCCACGAAATTACAGTGTCACTCCTACTGCAACCTACTGGTTAGAACAAGTCAGGGGGCCATTCCCGATTCAAGGGTATGTAAATTAGACTCCACCTGGTAATGGGAGCAATGGTGAAGAATTGATGGCCCTCTTTATCTGCCACATGGAGCTTGGGACAGATCATGGCTAAGGGACTGTTGGATGCCATGACTTTTCCATAAATATTCACGGTGCCCAATACCAAAGTCCCTGAGAAGTCCTGCAGTAAAGAACGTGATTTCACTTAACTTTTTAAAAATGTATCTTTTGGGGCACCTGGTGGCTCAGTCAGTTAAGCATCTAAATCTTGATTTCAGATCAGGTCATGATCCCTCAGTTCATAGGTTCAACCCCCCCACCCCCGTCAGGCTCAGCGCAGGGCCTCCTTGGGACTCTCTCTCTGCCCCTCCCTTGCTCATGCACTCTCTCTCTATCTCACTCAAAATAATAAATACACATTTTAAAAAACGTATCTTTTATAGGACACCTGGCTGGCTCAGTTTGTTGGGCATGTGACACGTGATCTCAAGGTAGAGTTTGAGCCCTATGTTGGATGTAGAGATCACTTTAAGAAACAAATAAAAATTAAAATTCAAAAAATTACCTTTTATTTATGTATATCTGCTCATATTTTTCACTTATATTAATGTAGCATTTTCCTTAGCTGACCACAAGAACTCTTTTTTTCACAGAACCCCTAGCATCCTTGCACTCAGTTTGGGAAATGACTGTTCTAAATGAAGTAGATTTTTATAGATTAGAGTTGCTTAATGCAGAGTCCAAATGACAAGTATCACGTGTTCTATGGAGAAAAAGTTCTTCCGTGTAAATCAGAAAAATTAATAAACACGGTGACACAGTCTGCATGACATATCCCAGGCCTGAGGTAAGGAGGGGGCTCCAGCAGAAAGGGGAAGAGAGGGATCTGGATTCTGTCACCTGCTCACTGTGCCCCCCCCCCCCCTCAACCCACCTCCGACCTTCAACATTTCCCTGTTCATTCCTCTGGCTTAGGAATGACCAACTCTGGAATTTTAATTGGTTCTAGAATAAAGATCTACAAGCAAAATGCCATCAGCCTATAATATTACAACCACCTGGACAATTATTAGCGATGAACTGCCCGTGAATTCCATGAAAGACCAAATCACCCCCCCGAACACAATCCAGCATCCAGCAGACAGGTTGCAATGTTCAGCAGCCTCGGCGGCCGTGTTACAATTGCATTACAGGGGGAAACGGCTCTGTGCTGAGTTCATAATTATCATGATCTACTATTATGATCCATCACCAGCAGAGCAGTTGGTGAAGCCACCATAAATCACCATTATTTATATTGCAACAAATCACAAGGACATATCATCGAGAATCATAATTCACACTCGCTTCAGATCATAATTACCTATACACGACTGTCTAGGTATGTCACGAAGGTAGCACTGGAGGAAAAAAACTCATAAGCTGCACCGTCTCAAAGATGTGGCTCCTCTGAGCAAGATTTTAAGCTTTGCAAGCAAGGAGAAGACAAGTCTGCCTATCTCTTCCCCCACACTACCTGTCCTAGATGTCCCCAGATAACACCAAAGTGGCTAAGTTCTCAGCTCTACCTTCAGGCTGGACATTAGCCAACTTTATGACCTCTTGGTTTGACACTATGCCCTGTGAAATTAGCTGAAGAAATTTTAAGCAACTGCTCCAGGATGCTTATCCCAGAGGAAATAAGACCCACAGGAATAACATCCTGGGAGGACTGTCACAGAGCTGTGGGCTTCCAGAGGAGTTTAACTCTGTCCCCAGTAGTGTGCCAGGGAGCTTAGAGAGCCATGTGCTTTAGACAAGATTAAGGCTCCAGATAAAAATTGGATTAGATTAGCAATGTCCAGATATTTTTGAGCCACCAAATTCGTAGGATCAGTAATGGTGCTCTGCCGGCCATATTGGAATACAGGGTAAAAGGGAAAACCAGTGATACTAATCCTGTCTTTAGTTAAAATCATGAAAGTTTGTTCATCATGGATTCTTTGCACTGACTTAAATGTTTAAAAATATTGCACTCAAATATTTCTCCGGATCACCGAGATTCTGGTGCTGTGTTAAATGCCCTGCAAGAATTCCTCAGTTCCTCATGCTAGTTACTGCCTGGGTACTTTTATCAATAATCCTATGATATAAATACAATTATCCCCATTCTTGTGATAAAAAGGCTGAGGCTCAGTAACTTGGCCAAGTCAGGTTCTGGACAGCTCCAAAATCTCACTGAGAGTTAAGAACAAGTTACATACTTCCTGTCCTTCCTCCTTTCCTCATGTCCTACATGATGTCACTGAACCAAGAGGCTGAATCTCAGCCCAAAGGCAGAGATCTAGAGTAACAATTTGCCATGACAGAAAGGAGACTGTCCTTATGTCCAGCTGTTAGAGCAGACATTCTTAACAAAGGTTCTACAAGGGGCCAGCTGCCTTTACAGAGTCCAGAAACTACCCCCAAATTATATGAAAAAGCATGTGTGCCTGTGTGTGTGTGTGTGTGTGTGTGTGTGTGTGTGTGTGTTCTAGACAAGATTTATAGTTGTTAACTCTCAAAAAGATCTTTGATCCTCCCAATTTAGGAATTCTTCTTATAAGATTTTGAGTAACTTTTAGTGAAAAAATCTTATAGTAAATGATCCACAAATAACCTATTTTATCTTTCTCACAACCAAGGAGTCTCCATGAAAATAACATGGAGTGATTGGAGCCAAAGTTCTAACAGAAACCTTGTATCACATTGTCCCTCTCAAGAGGTTCAGCTGGGCATACATTTCTAACAGTTTCCAACAAAGCCATCTTATAGGTCACCTTGTCCCCAAAGCCCAATCTTAACCCCAAGGTCTTTATATACTGATAAAACGGAGGCTCAGACGATCTGTGTGACCTGTCCCCTGTCCCACAGCTGGGTTACCTCAGGGCTGAGGTTGAAACCAGAGCTCGTCTCCTGAGCCCCTTTCTCCATTGGGCAGCCAGTTTCTGTGAGACAAGTACATCTAGGACCATACTGGCTGACTCCCAACACCATGCTCTGTTAGGTCCAAGCCTCTGGGACCCAGAAACAAATGCTTCATGTATTTTGGCTGCAGCTCATCTGGGACACAAACCCCACACCCCCACTTCTTTGCATCTACCTTAAAAATATGGACGTTTGGTGGAGACCTTCTGCACTAAACCAGGGATTCCCTCTAGTTTGAGATTTGTAATTAACTACTGTGTAACTGACACCACTCTCCAGAATCACATGCTCTCTCTCTCAGGGCTTAATTTCTCAAGAATTTCTCTCTGAAGACAAACCTATTTAGTGGTGATTATTATTACAAACAAAGAGAACCTGACTTCAGAGAGGGCACATGAGTACTGGTCTCAGAGATGGTACATGATCTCATCTGGAAATAAAATGGCTTTAGAGCATAGTTTTCCAATAATTAAATGAGGGGAAGCAAAGAGACCATGCTGAGACAGGGGTGGGTAGATAAGCTTTAATGAATGGGGTCTCAGGCCTCAAGAAAGAAAGGCTTAGCAAGATGGAAAAAAGGTATCAAACTAAATCACTAGTAAATTTCACCAACAATTTTTAAAGCGGGGAATTCTCCCTTACACAGTAGCATGCTGTGTGTTGAAGCTCACCAAGAGCCCCAAACTGTGCCAGGCATCCTGTGAGTCATCAAAGGAGATAATAAAGAGCCACTGTCCTCAGGAGTTTACAATCGAGTTGGGGAGCTAAACACAAAACACAGCAACAAATCAATGAGTGATGCAAGATAGTAAATGAGGTGCCATTATTTCAGAGAAGAGAGCGTTATCAACGTGAGTTGAAATAGCAATGCCAGGTCAAGCCTCTAGTTAGGTGAGCGCCAACTACAATCTGGTAGGGGGCTATTTTCCACCTCGCCTATAGCACCTACATCTCACATTCTGTTGTAGTAAGGAGGTGTCTTCTAGCATCAGGTTCATTCCAGATGATTTTGTTGTATACACAAAGGACACAAAAAGAACAAATATCTTATAAGGCTAAGGATAGATTAGGTGGGACCGTCCATAGGCTCAGATAGGGCATTAAGCAGTCAGATGGGATGAATTTCTTTTCCAGATTCTTTGCAATACTGAAGGGAAATAGAAAGTCAACTGCACATTGGGAGTGGAGCATTGCCTTTAACATCCTTCCTGTCTCATCTACAGTTGGGGCTCAAAATATATCCCCTAGAAAGGGAAATGTATGAACAGGAGGCTGGAAGAGTTATGGACAGCAGAGGAAGGTTGGAGTTTATGACATCTGCGGGAAAAGCCAGAAAATCAGAAAAGAGGACAAATTGAAGGAAATGGAGAATTCTAGATGAGAGAAAGTTCAAAGGACAGAGGAAGTAAGGAGGGAAGAAAAGGGGTAGTGGGAGGAATCCATAGGGAATGAGGTGGCCCAAGGTCTTGGTGAGGCCACTGTGACCTTGAGGCATGGACAAGTGGGAGCAACCATGTGGGCAGGTGTTTCCACCTCTCCATCTTCCCGTCTCCCATCCCATCTTGACTCTGTATGATTTGGATTTTTATCCCCAGAAAATACCAAGTGAAGTGCTGTCTGAAACTCTCTTGGTTGTTGTGTCTGTGAGGTGTAGGCAGCAAACACAATGAAAAAATAGTAGCTTAAATTTGTACTGAGTAGTGTTAAATACTTTACATGAAAGAACTCATTTTTTAATTTAATTTGATTATTTATTTATTTATTTATTTATTTTTTTATTTTAGAGTGAGAGTGCATGTGAGCAGGGGAAGGGGCAGAAGGAGAAAGAGAGAGAATCTTAAGCAAGCTCCATGCTCTGCATGGAGCCCAATGCAGGGCTTAATCCCAAGATCCCGGGATCATGACCTGAGCTGAAATCGAGAGTCAGACGCTTAACCAGCTGACCTACCCAGGCGTCCCATGAAAGAACTCATTTAATCCTCAATGGGTATCAACTAAAGGAGGCAACTCATTTTCTCTTCAGACATCAATGGAAGAGAATAGAGACCACTTTGGTGGGAAATTTGGGGGAAAAGGTCCATTCCTATAGAAATCTCATCTGGAAGATCCTTCCTTCCTTCCCTCCTTCCTTCCCCATCAATAAAGAAGAGCTGTAGAAACCCCATCAGCCAAACATATGGAGCCTGGTACCAGATTGGACTCACAATTCAACCTGCCTGAGCCAGTGCAAGTATTTGCCTATTCTCTAAAACAAAGGAACCAACAGATACCCTGGACCAGGACATAAATACCTTATAAAAGTTTCCTTGACACAAACTCAAATTTGTCCTCTCCTTGGGTATAAGGGCTGCATTTGCAAATGCACACACACACACACACACACACACACACACAAGTCTCCCTTATTGGATAGAATCATCCTACAGCCCCTGGAAATTTTCTCCCACTACAGGTTGTCTTCTCCAACACCTGAACCCTCCCCAGTGATCCTTCTAGTTACCTTGCAGATAATGCCAAGATTTTACCAGCCTACTCAAAGGTAGTGTCCCAGTCACCCCAGTTTCCCAGCTAACACTGGGCACTGCACAGTCACAAATGAGTCCAGTTCATGCTTCTGACCATTGATCCAACATCAATTTTTTCCAAGCCCGAGGCATGCGATTATCTGCAAAGCTGACTTACAAGATAAAATCCCCAGGCCTCTCCCCAACGCCCCCCTCCAACAAGCAGACATTGATTTTACACAGAATGTGCATGGCTTTGATGGTGTTATTGCAATCAACATGAAAAATACCACCACAGTGCTTATCCGGATGTCTCAGTTGTTTTGCCTCATAGCACAAGTGATTGTTTAAAGAGGCCTGACACTGTTGGAGTCTTTTGTTTTATGGATTTTGTAAAGCATTGCTCTTTGTCTCCTGGGCTGGCAGAGGAGGAAGCTCTTTTTTCAAGGCAATGGGCAGTGCTTTTAGAAAATAGGATCCAAAGTGAGGGCTGATTCTGGGAGTCCTTTAAGCTCCCACATTTATCTGATGATGGTCCCACTGGCCTGTGCCTTTAACACAGGACTGGCCAGGTTACCCTTGAACTTTTAAAGCCCTATCTTTTCTCTGTGGTGTTCTGCCTTTCTTATTGCATGCTGGTCCTAAGTAACTAAATGGGTTTGCTCCCTCCCTTTTACCTTTCTGCCTCTCTCTTCCCCCACTTCCCAACCCCGCATCACAGCCCAGCAATTATCTGACTCATCTGATCCCCAGCAAAAGTCAACAAAGAAACTTGGCATACACACCATTCACTACCCCTCCCACACAGGCAAAAAGCCAGAGACGCAGACTCCCCGTATCTCTTCTCTCCCTCTGCCTGTGACACAGTCACTTGACCACCCAGTCCACCCACCGCTCCCATCAGAACGGAGCCCCCCAAAACCTGGAGCTCTTCACCATGTTTGCTGTACCCACTTATGGCTTATTGTCCAATTTAATGCTGTTTGAATTATATTGAGAATCCTACTGAGGGTAGAGATTCAGGTGGACAATTATGAGACCATGTATTCGAGAATGATTGCTCAATTCTGAAGCAGGTTATCTCAACCTGGGTACAACTGACATTTGGGGCCAGATAGTTCTTTGTTTGGGGAGAACCTCCTATGATTGTAAGATGTTTAGCAGCATCAGAAATATCTGAGATATTGCCAGATACCCCCTGGTGGGCAAGAGCACCCCAAGTAAGAACCCTAGGGCATCACAGGGGAAGGGGTCTAATGCTAGCACAATTTCATGAAGAGATGGTAACCTGAGGGCGAAGTGAGCCAGGAGAATTGTACCTTTAGTATCACAACCCACCATGCCTCTTGTCTCCATGGTGCTCCCTATCAAACCTACATGATGATTTTGATCCACCCTGTCAAAATCATTGACCTGTCTTCTGAGGATCAATATGAAACTACATATTTCTACTGCCCCAGCAAATCTCCTGGCTCTAAATGTGATAGCTGAATTTATTAGACAATGTCTAGGCCCAATTTGGGGTCCTCTGTGTATTACAGTACATACAGAGAGCAAAACTGAGCTATGCCTGATGCAATCTTAGAGAACAGCATCTACGCTTTGAGTGGGGACAAGTGGGTTTTGGGGCCAGATCTGCTGTTGGGCTGCTGGGTGCCATTGAGCGACTCCTTTACGTTCCTTGTTTGACTTGCAGTAGGGGAGCAGAAAAAGAAGGGGGTGGGCCCAATTAAGGATTTTTCAACTGTTGCGTCGATTTCTAAAGTTTAATAAAGGTATTGTAGGCACCCCCTAGGGAGGTAAGAGAAAATGTGAGATCAGGAGCTCAGCCTGCTGCTCAAATGCCAAGTCAATAGATGTGTTTTTCTCTTACCTATTCTACATATTGGGCTTCTGAGTCAAATTTCCTCTGCACCCCAAACCCCCAAAGTTTCAACATCAAATGTGTGTGTGTGTGTGCGTGTGTGTATGTGTTATTATTGTTCTTAAAGAAAAAATAAAAACCTCAATGATATGCATTAAAAATAATAAGGAAGAGTTTGGGGAGACCTCTACAGCTATAACCACTGCAGTGGAACTTTCTAGGGGTGGGGGTGGGGGAGAGAGATTGGGCCAAACTGTGAATACAGCAAGGGCAGTGGGAATCTGTACTCAAGGAGCAAGGTGGGGGTCAGTGGATAGATTACTAAAGGGAAGAATCAGGAGCATGGGGGCTCTGGCTAAACCAACCTAACAGGATTCTCCCTGAAAACAGGTCAGGGTGATCAGACATCACCTTGGTGGAGGATGAGGAACCTGATCAGATCTCTTAAGAGTTATCAGAATTCAAGGGGGGGGGGGGGGGGTGTTTAAACAGACTTAGCAGGATTCTTGCTAAAACTGGATTTTACAGGGAAAGGTACCAGTGAGCCTAGAGGAGAATGTTCAGGAGCCTGACTAAAGTCTGATCAAGCAAAGAATCTTTGTCAGTGTGTATAATGTTATTAAAGTTTTAAAATCTTTAGACCAGATAACACTAAGGAACCCTCTGGTTCCAGTATTCTAGAAAAGCCTTTAACATAGAAATAATTTTCTGTGCAAAAATACTTTAATGGCCACTAGAACCCAGACAGAAAGAGGGCAAGAACTTAATCCTGCAGAGGAAAAATAAAGCTCATTCCTCTACCTCCCAAATTCTCAGCATGCCTCCCCAACTTCCCCAACAAAAGACAGATTAACAAGAGAATTCATGTGCTTTCATAAGGAAATGAGACCTGAATAGTTAAACTTCAGTGTTTTTATGTTAGTTTTGATGAAGAGTAGAGACTTGTAGGATAAAAGTTAGAAGACAAAAAAAAAAAAAAAAAGGATATAAACTTAGAGTAGTAAGCTCAGGAAAATTTAGCAAGGTCTGTTCCTTCAGATTCCTCTCGGTGTCCCTCTGCCTCCAGAGATAATGATGCTCTTTCCTCCAGGTCTAGGGGGAGTACCTCTCACATGAGGATCTTTTGACCTGCTTCAGGGGAAGGTCAGGCAGTCATTTCTCAACACCCGTGAGCTTCAAACATTCATGTGTCTCTGTGCCGTATCTTGGGGTAGCATGCCAACCCATTCCTCCTTCACTTTATTTTTTTTTTTTACTGTGTTTTTATTTTTGAGACAGAGAGTGCGTGAGCATGGGCGCATGCACGGGCAGGGGAGGAGCAGAGAAAGAAAGGGAGACAGAGAATCCCAAGCAGGCTCCAAGCAGTCGGTGTAGAACCCGACTTGCGGCTCGAACTCAGGAACCCTGAGATCACGACTTGGGTCGAAATCAAGAGTCAGACGTTTAACCGACAGAGCTACCCAGGTGCCTCCCCCTCCTTCACTCTATGTATATAACCTCCAGGGACCCCCTGGGGGAAAGGGCCAAAAAGAAGGTATCTTCAGGAAGACCTGAATTTGCAGGATGTGTAAGAAGGCTGCAGGAGGAGGGGGGAGGTTGGGGTTTTCACCACCTCCGCTTTTCACAACCGGGGCCTCCTCTGATCCAAGCCCATGCCTTGTGGCTCAGAACTTGTTCACAGCTGAGATCTACCAACGCAGGCAACTGTGTCAGCTTCCCCCAGTCCCTCTGAGCCTGCGAGGGGGACTGGAGCCCTCTGACTTCTTTCTGAAGCCCGAGCCTTTGACAGCAGGCCAGCAGGCAAGCCTCAGTTCTGCAAAGTTTGCCCTGAGCCCGGCAGTCCTCCTGTTTTATTAATACCACACATAACGAGAAGAACCAGCCTGAGTGGCAGCTACAAAGACACTCGTCTCCTAAAATGTGATATTTGATCACAGAAGGATTTTGTGGTGGGATAGCTTATAATCCTAAATTTAAATCCTTCCTGACTTTCCGAGGTTCCAGTATCAAAATCCTTTTAGGATTTTTCAAAGTGTGTAATCTGTTTAGAATAAAAAAAAAAAAAAAAAAAAAAAAAAAAAAAAAAAACCTCTCTAGCCCATTCTTTCTCCAAAAATAGGCTTGCTACATTTTTAACTTCCTTTAAAAGAAAGAAGGAAAGAAATGCCTTTTTAAAAAAAAAAAAAAAATTATTTTTGTTATTTATTTGACTTAAGGGGCAACCGTTTCTAAGACATCCAGTGAAATATTCCTACTAAAACAAAGTGAAACTTCGTTCACTGACTGCAAATAAACGCAGAAGAAACATTTATTTTAAAAGGGATTAAGGAGAGAGAGAAAAACCAGGAGCTGTGTTAGGGAGAAGAAGCTAAAAGCATACAAGAAAGAAAGTGCCAAACTCTCTTCCTCTTTCCTGGACACCTCAGGCTAGCAGAGGAGGGAGCAGGCTGGGTTGCCTTATTATAATTTAAATTAGAGGGTGGAGAACAAGTGTCCCCTGAATGGAAGGGAGGGCAGGGAGGTGTGGGGAGAGCTAAGAACCGGCTGAAGGGAGGGGCAACTGAATGGAGACCAGAAGGGCCAGTCCCTGCTCAGCTGCCTGGGCAAACCTCACACTCTTGGGGGGGGGGGGGGGGGGGGTGACCCTGGGACCTCTTCAAGGGTTGAATAAAGGTTGGAATCAGAAAAGTTGTCCCCAAAGACAGTCCACAGGTAGAGATTTCCTCAGAATGGCTGAACCTCATGGACAAATTTTTCCATGTGATTTTCATTCCATTTTCCTCATCTGTTATAACATAAAATTTCATCAACTGTAAATGTCAGTTCTTCCCTTTATTACTTGCTAATGTCATAAAAATCTGAATTGTTTGCTTTGTTAAAGGGCTTGCTGGGCATTGACTTTTCCTTATTTGTACTTTACTACCCCAAATGTGTGGGGCTTATTTATTTTTTTTTTAAATAACATCCCTTTTGAAATGGGATTTAAATAACAGAGCAAGGTTTGCCATTATCATAAATGTATAAAGTGCTTTGTGAGTAATAAAATGGATCATGGATTCAGGATAATTCAAACTGAAATGTTATGTTCAGTATCAAGATTAGATTACGTTAATGCAGTTCATTTTAAATGGTTTAAAGGCCATCAGATGCATGTGAAAAGAATCTGTATCATAACTTAGAATAAATAGACTGAGACATTTGTTTATAATGTCAGTGCTAAACAAATCTATTACTACATTTCTGCATGTAGCGTTATATTACCACTGCTATTAAATAAACAGAGCATGAAGATAAATTATAGCTTTAATTATAAACATTACCTTTGCGTACTTATTAATTTAAAATGGAACAATGTTCAATAACCTTAGGTTATTTATATCAGCTAACATTTTAATTAACTTTGTTGTATTTATGCGTCTTGGTAATTGTTGCTACCAGGCACATGGAGCTCCTTGAATAATGGAAGCAATCTAACCTATCCCTGCGCATATTACCCATTAATGGGATGGTAACGTTGTAACTCCTGCCAGAGAATCAGACTGTGCTGCGCAGGCTCCCTGGGTGAAGAGCCTAAGACTCTAAAATTTGCCTTTCTCCTTGGAAACCACCAATGGGAGCACCTGAAATTCCTGGATAAACTATGAGGCAAGGTGACAGTGGGACCAGGAATTACTCTGTGAATTAAAAAAAAAAATAGGCATCAGTCAAAAAGGTTGGGCTAGAGAACCATCATAGTGGTAAAGCATGTGGCCAGAGGCTGTGGCTCTTCCTCAATAGCGCTCCAATCAAACACACTGATCACAGGCTTGAAGCTGTCATAAGACTCAGGCAATAACTATCACAAATCTTTATTTTTCTTTATTCAACTTAATTTTTCCTTTAAGCCTCCAATGCAAGAGGTTCATGGGCAATCCTTTCTCTGTCTTTGTTGGAGTTGTAGAACAAAAGACGGGGAAGACTTCTAGACCCCAGCCCACCATGTTTTCTACTGGCAATCTCTTGGCTTTTCCATTGGTCTCTTGGAGTCTTGTTGCTACTCATTTCCATGCCATGAGAAGTCTGTGACAGAGGCACAGTGCCTGAGAGCCCTTCCCTCCTTCCTCAGACTATGGGAGTCTACCCTATGAAGCCTGGCCATCTCTTTAGAGAGTTGGCCCAGGCTTCCCTTGGGTCAAGCTTCTCAGTATATCCATAGATCTCTCTTCCTGTCCAAAGCCAGGGGAATGGCCACTACTATCCTCCCACGTCCCCATAGCTTTCCACCTTTTTGCTAAAACACCCCTTCTTTTTGTCCCTTTCATGAGAGACTTTGTTAGTCCATTAAGCCTAAAGATCAAAATATTCAAAACACAAACATAGATTCCACTATTTCTTGGGGACGGAGAGGGTGTAATTTTCATATGCTACCTCAAATTTCAAGAAATTAGAAGGAAAAAGAAAGTATGGCTACATTGGGTTGGGGGAAAGAATCTGGAAGACAAGGATCTCTCCAAACCTTGTCCCCATGTCTGTGTCCCCATCACATCCTTTACTCTCCAAAGCCAGGCAGCCAACAGTCTATCTGATGGGCTTCTCTTTTTATTTTGGGGAGGAACTCTTTCGTCTTCACTAGAGTATCTCTAGAATTCACACACAGCCAGGCCTATAGAAAACACACAATATGCATCTGTTGAAAAAACCAAACAGATAAAAAGTAATGCTCTCCACAATAGGTATCAGCCAACCTTGACAGTATAACATGATCTGCAGCCAGGCACTATCTCCACCTTCAAAAAACAAGAAAGTCAGTCTTGAAGGTCAGCATATCCTATTGACCTGTATGGGCTATCACTCTAGACCCAGTACTGCAGTAATATCAGGGCCGAATTCCCATGACAAGATCGTGAGGGGATCAAAACGGGAACTGTTTTCAGAGACGTACACAAAACAACTTTCAATAAGTATTCTTCTTTACGTACTTATTTTTAAAGACTATTTCCCTCATTCTTATAAAAAATGTAGCCAACTCATGGGAATATGTGTGCACGCACACGCACACACACGCAAACACACACACTCAGTGTTCATATCCACCCTCCCACACTCCCTATAGACCAACTTTACCATCATTTCCATCTAGAAAAGGTCTGGATTCCATTTTCATCTACCACTGATCACTTACTAAGCCTTGAACATCTCCAGATCTCTGACCCTGCTTATCCATCTGTGGAATAAATTCAAAAATTTCATCCTTACCCACCTTACCAGAACGATCAGTGTATCCAGTGACATGACAAATATGAAGACATCTGGGTGGAAATAATATCTCATCTGAATGAAAAGAATTATTTTACTAAAACATTACTTGGGAATCCTCCTACGCAGAGCATATTTAGCAACAGGGTCGTGTATGGGTTCAAAAGTGCTTCATCACATTGTTCGTGGTACTAAGGAGCTGGATGGCCTCTGAATATCCATAGTTTGGTAGGGAGATGGATAAAGTATGGGACTGGATGAGGGACTACAACACAGTGGTCTGAAATAACAAACACTCTAGTGACACAGTGACACGGACAGACTTCAGAATCCTTGTGTTGAGTAAACCAGGTTAGAAGTAGAATAAGGTTCATCAGATAATATGATGAGGCAAATTTAAGACAAACACACAGAAGACAACACCACTGTATTTCAAGGATGCACTCTGCCTATGCATAAACGAATGAGAGGTGAATTGGAAGTATGTGTATTTAAGACATCAGCACAGACATCTATAGAGAAAAGGGGCATGAGACAGGAAATGCAAGAGGATGCAGAAAATAATAAAAAGTACAGTAAAAATAAAACTATTTTTCCAACAGTACAGGTGATAGTATGCCACAAACTGAGGAGTAAGCGTGAATCTGTCCTTGATGTACAAACACTAGTTTTTTCAGGAAGGAAAGAAAACCACTTGTATTAGTTGGCCAGGACCGCCATAACAAAAGGCCACAAGCTGAGTGGGTGAAACAACAGAAATTTATTGTCTCACAGTTCTGGAGGGTAGCAGTCTGAAGTCAAAATGAAGGCAGTGTTGGTTCCTTCTGAGGGCCATGAGGGAAGGATCTGATCTATTCCAGGTCTCTCTCCTTGGCCTGAAGGTAGTCATCTTAGAAAGTTCACATGCTTTCTTCTGGTATGCCCATCTGTCTCCAAATTTCTGCTTTTTATAAGAACATCAGTCATATTGGATTAGGGCCCACCCTAATGACCTAATTTTAATTTGATGACCTCTATAAAGACCCCATCTCCAAATAAGGTCCCATTCTGAGGTAGCTAGGGGGTTAGGATTTCAATATATGAATTTGGGCAGCAAACACAGTTTGGTCACTAATGGTGCTCTATCTGAAACAACATAGAAGCGAGGATGATGGTCTAAAAATTATTTGAGACACCTCAGACTATGGTTATACAGTTGATAAAACATGGACGTGAAGACTGAGTGAAGAGTTAGAATACACATGTCTTGAAAGATGAGTACAAAACACAATATTTCTAAGTAGTATTATTTTATGAATTCATGATTTTAAATATGCATGTCTAACTAGACTAATAAAATGAATATAACAAAGCATTTGGCTATTTTTTTTTTTTTTTTGCATTTGGCTATTTCTAAATAATTCTAAAAATTTGTAAATCTCAGTTTGTGAGATCGAGCCCTGCATCAGGCTCAGCGCTGGCAGGGCCTGCTTGGAATTCTCTCTCTCCCTTTCTCTCTTCTTCTCATTTTCTCTTTCTCCATGTCAAAATAAAGAAATAAAAACATTTTAAAAAATAAAAATATTAAAAAAACAAGAACCAAAAACTTTTTTAATCTCCTCACCAGGAAACTGAAGAATTATCCCATTGTTGGCTTGCTTTGTATTCAAATATGCATGTATGGTCCTAAGCTAGAAATATGCATATTTACCCTCTTTCAGTTTGATTAATCGGGTATCTTCTCTCTGAAGGGCCTCTCACTCACTAGCCTACTAAGAATTAATTACTCTCAGGGTACCTGGTGGCTCAGTCCATTGAGCATCGGATTCTCGATTTGGGCTCAGGTCATGATCCCAGGGCCATGGGATGGAGCCCCGTGCGAGGCCTGCTTGGTATTCTCTCTCTCCCTCTGTCCCTCTCCCCTGCTCGCATATGATCTCTCTCTCTAAAAATAATAAAAATAAAAATAATAATAATAATAAAAGTAAATTAATCACTCTTTCTTCCAGATAATACTTTCTTCGTTTATTCTATTGTTGTCTGCTACAATTGTTAAAACGAAACAAAACAAAAAATATGTTTGCCTTCAGCATTAGAATGTGACTTCCTTAAGGGCAGGATTTGTGTTTCATTCACCCCTGCAGCACACCTGGCTCATTTTCTCTAGACAATTAATAAATACCGTGGAGCTCCACTCAGCTATGATTGCCTTTGTTTCAAGTTTTTATCTTCCTTTCTTTAATTAAATAGGTAATACATGTTTCTTATAGAAAATGTAAGCAATGTAGATTTATTTTAGGTTGTCTGGAGGAATGCTTTCTAACAAAATGTTGACCATATAATGCAATGTTTGTTCTTCTCAATGATATATCTTGTAAAATAAATATTTTTCTTCATTATCATGTTTAATGGCTATACCATGTCCCATTGAGTGGATACCATAATTTACGTAACCTAAATGCCCAACTCTAAGGAAGAGCTTACTTTCACATTTTCCTTGCTAGAGATGCAAGCAGAAATAGGTAGAAACCAATAATAAAAGACTTTAACAGATCAATCCCAGTGGTCAAGCAGACATAGAATAAGTTACAATCGAAGAGATTTGAACAGCATGAGCATAAGGAAGATCAGATCTTGAAGGTAAACATTGAGATGTACACCCCAATAAGAGAGACTTTTTCTTTCCTTTCAAGCACACAATGAATCATTCATGACAACTGAAGATACACTATTTCACAGAAGAAACCGCAATAGAGTCTATAAAATAAAAAGATACAAATAAGATTCTCAGATCTTTTTGCAATAAACAAGAAATTCACAATAAAGCAAAAATAAGTCCTTCTCTCGGAAATTTAAAAACACCCCTCTTAACATTCCCAGGTAAAAGGTGAAAGGTAAACGAAAATTTCCTCCTAAAAGAAAATTACAGAAAATACCCCATGTCAGAATCTCTAGGTGCACAGTGACAGTGGCGATCAGAGGAAAATTCAGAGCCTTGGATATTTGTAAACACACAGTGATGCCATGAAAACAAAGTCCCAGCTCAAAAAAGTAGGGACACATCTAAATGAAAAGAAACAGAAGAATAGAAATAATAATTGGAACAAAACGGTCCAGCAGATGGGGGAATGAGGAGGATGCAAAGATGTAAATACACAAAATAAGAAATGACAAGTGGGAGATAATGAGTTAGTCTCTCTAATGGGACCTTGAAATATTTGGGCAGATCCAGATGGACGCATCCAGTAAATGGTGGACAAGTGGGTCTAAAGCTCAGTAAGAGAGGTCCAGGCTGGAAAAAGGGAGTCACCTGCCTACAGAAGTGAATAAGAGTCCCCGCCCCCCCAGGTGGGGACACTACTGGTGGGGACTTCCCGTTCAGTCTCAGGTCCAGTCTCCGCGCCTCCTTGCTAGTTATACCGTATTTCCCAGGTGTCATTGGCCACTGGCTCTCGCCCGGCTTCACCTAGTGGAAGACCCTGAAGGAGACAGGAGGGCAGAGAAAGGAAAGCCAGGGTATTTGCCGCTTCTGCTTGTTTTAATGACTTCTCCAGCACTGGCTGCGTGTCCAGCTGTGGCCCCCACTTCCATGAGTGGTCTTGGCTTTGGGGGCTTAGGAACCGCCACATGCTCCCATGATTACTCCCACCCTAGGAGTGGTGCGAGTTTTCTACTGTTGCTGCTCTCTGCGCTGCCTCAACTTCCTCCCTTTGGCTCCCAACCCTCTTGTAACCAGTTGCCCTTACGAGCATCCTCTGTTGGACTATGTGACATTGCTTTTATTTTCTGAGTGGAGCTCGAGTGCCCACTTCTCGCTGCTGAACAAGAAAGGGGGAGTTAATGCAAACCGGGGAGCCCCTACGTTCAAGATTTAGACAGAAGAGTTTTTGAAGGAAATGGAAAAGGAGCCATCAACGAGGCAGGAAGAAAGAGAGCAAACTCCATGCACTTGTTCCTGTGATTCTTCCTCCGTCGCCCGTAACAAATGTATATTTTAATTGGTGTCTCCAGGAAACATCATGCTGAGAGCCAAAGTAGCAAATGGCAGGGAGAAATTTCGGGGGAATGCCTCTCAAACTCCAGAAACGCTCATGTCTGCCAGCACCCAAGGCACTAGCTAACTGTCTCTTGGAAAAGGGACCCTCAGCCAAGACATACTTTATTCAGTGGCTGGGCTGGGCCCTGTTTATAATCTTAATAACACCCCAGCTTAATCAAGTCAGCCCTCCTACCTTAGCTATCATTTAATTGCCTGTGGTTTATATCTTGCATATTCAGTGGTTATGTGATTGAAAAGGTAACGACTGAGCCACTTAAAGAAGAAAAATAAAAGACAAATATTAACACACATTGCATGAGAAACTCAGATTAAATGGAGTAATTTTACATTTCATCAGATTTCCTTTTTCCAAACTACTGAGTAAAGCTTGGGCATACACACTGGGGGAGAATTCTTTCCAAGGAGAGCTTAACTGTGCTTTTCTTTCTTCCCATCAATAGATCTGCATAGCAGTGCTTATGAAATCATCTAACTAAATGTGCCTCATTAACCTATATTTATCTATATTGAGTACCTGGTGATCCCTGATGTTTCTGGAATTGATTATCTCCCTCCAGGTGAGTCTCAAAGAACCCTGAGCTGAGGAGACTTTAATGGATCTGTTGACATTTTCAAAAGATTTTAAATTTCAATCCCTCTTCCCTGACCCCCCTGGTCCTTGACCATTTCGCTTGTTCCTATGAGTTTCAAATCCTTTTATCTTTGCCCTCAAGCAGAAACTCTGACCTAACGCGACCTGTGACCTCCTCAGAGCTGCCCCAGACCCTCTGCAGCCCATCAAAGCAGTACGGTGGTCTCAGTAACAGATGACACTTACTGCAGTCAGGAAGTGAGTAAAAATTAATTGTGCTTTCCACAAGTGTGCAGTGTGGTCACTGAAGGATGAGGAGCAGGCCCATTAAAGGGAGAGCCCACGGGACACTCAGTGGCTCTGTTCGCAGCTGTCAAAGCTTCCTGGGCAGTGCACGCAGCTGACTTAGCAGGTGGGTGCCCCGTGAAGGCAAGGAGAAGCACTCTGCTCCTGTGCTTCCAGACCCCGGTCCGTAGTACGTGCTCAAAAATTATTTATTAAGTGACCCAATTAATGAATGTTGAGCAGCACAAATTTAACATAGTTAGAATGGCAAACATAGATACAACCTTCCAAATCTGAGGAGACTTGGAAATCCTCTGGGCACCTGCCTTTGCCCGTTGTGGGCAAATGCAGCGTCAAAGCCAGGTTCTGGAATCAGATAGGCGCTCCACACGTAAAAAGTATGACTCTGAGTGAGAGACTAAAGTCCAGTCCGCTCAGACTCAGTTTCTCATCTGTGAAGTGGGAATGATAATGGTAGGTACAGGTGACTGGGGGGGGGGGGGGCGGGGAGGGGGCAGATGGGTGAAATAGGTGAAGGGGATTAAGAGGGCACTTATCATGATGAGTGCTGAGT
This sequence comes from Panthera pardus, assembly GCF_024362965.1. NCBI lineage: Eukaryota > Metazoa > Chordata > Mammalia > Carnivora > Felidae > Panthera > Panthera pardus. The sequence goes on from NW_026526743.1 coordinate 30,176,360, forward strand.
AATGCATAGAACTGCTGAATCTTGTACACCTGTAACTAATATAATACTGAATGTTAATTATACTTGAATTAAAAAAATAATAGTAGGGACTTTATAGGGTTATTGTAAGAGTTAGATGATATAATACCTGGAAGAGTAGCCACCCCTCAGTATATGTTAACTATTATTACTTAGGTCAGGGAATTTGGCTTTGCTTCGATATTTTACTTATTTATTTATTTAGGGAGTAAGAGAGCGAGCTGGGGAGGGGCAGAGAGGGAGAGAGAGAGAGAGAGAGAGAGAATGAAAGAGACTCTTAAACAGGCTCCACGCTGTCAGCACAGAGCCCAATGCGGGGCTTAAACCCATGAACTATGAGATCATGACCTGAGCCAAAATCAAGAGTCGAATGTTTAACTGACTGAGCACCCAGGCGCCCCTCAATTAAAACAAAAACAAAAACATGGAACTTTTTTTTCCCCAGACAAAATCTTGATAGTGACCTCATGAATATAAAACAGATTGAAGCAGAATTACCTTGGTAGACACTGGTGGGGGTGGGGAGCCCTGGAACTCTGTCTCCTTCTGTCCCATGATGTGGGAAAACCCAAAACCTCCACAGAAAACTAAGTTTCTGGAGAAAACTCTGATACTGCATTTACCTGGATCACTCCTTTCATTCCATGCACAATGACACTGATGCTCAGAGAGGGGACGTGACCAATAAGGATCACACAGCAAGTTCCTGACCCAAGTGTCCTGCTTTCTCATTGCCTCCAAGATCTCAGACTGGCAGGGCCCTTGAGAGTTAAGTGACCTAGTCCTTTCCCTCTGTAGTATCTCTTGGTGGTGTTGGACTGGCTGACTTAGATGTCTCCATTAGCATTAGGAATTCTAATGCTGGAAAATTCTGGGCAAAATTTGCCTGCCTGCAACGTCCACTTACATTTGGTTATTATTATGAGTGTAGTATATCAGATACGCTGAGAGCATAAAGACAAGTTAATACCACTCACTGGCATTGAGGATCCATCCAGGTCCTCCAGATCATGATGTGTGCCCCCACAGAGGTGGAGCTAGAGAGGAAAATGGATCCCTCGCCCATCTTCGTGAAAGAGCTCCAGGCCCCAAATGTCCCCGCCATCATTCGCCACTACCTGCCAGACAAGACTGGGGACTAGCCAAGTTCGGCATCACTGACTGAGCTGGAATCATCTTCCCGATGGTGCCTCATCCCCAGTTTCTCTTCTCATGTTCTTCATACATGTCAATAATCAACTCTTCAACTTTCAACCTGTCTTTGTAGTTATGAAAATAAACTAGAATGTGAGGGTTGCCACTCTCCTCCCCCCCCCACCCCATGTCCCCTTCCCGATCCCCACGACTGTACTGCACAATAAGGAAAAAATGCCACAACAAATCACCTCATCTTCTCTCTGTGACAGTGAAGGCAGGTTGGATGAGATGGCTAATGAGCCACATATTCTGGCCACTGTGCCTTGCACCACGTCAGGAGCCCATGAGAAATGGCGAGCAGAAGGAGCCCAATCCACTACTAAATTATCAGAAGGAGTGTGCCAGGGCCACAAATTCTCCCAAAGAAAGCAGTGGTGCTTCTCCATTCTCCCTCAGTATATAATGTTTGTTGTCATTCCTGGACACATGATTCTGCAGGGGCCAGAACGGCATCAACGGGTTGCCCATTTCTCAGTGTTTACCATGCTGCGGCCACTTCTCCAGGAAGACCACCAGGACCCAACCCCCATTGAGCTTCTCTAGAAGAGCATAGTATAAGTAGGCCACCTCCCTTCCCTATGAGTCTAAAGTACTGTTCAAAGAGCTTTTAGAATCTAACCTCTTCCAAGAAGCCTTTCTGGATTCATCAAAGATAAGAGAAGGCAATCTAATGGCCATTTAAACTGCTCCTTAGCCCAAGGTGCAGTAACATTTCATTTAAGTTGAATAAAAAAAAGTTGTGCTGTGTCCAGGGATAAAACATGAATAAGACAAAATTTCTGCCCTTATGGAGGCAAGTTAGAAGGAGAAGCGGTAAATAACTGATTTCCAGATAAGAAATTTTAAACTGAACAAGGATGCTAAGAGAACCAAGGAAGTAGAAAATGGTTACACTGCCTTTGAAGAGAGATTAATGATGGGACATCCCAATCCTATCATATTGGCTCAGTGGTGATCACAGAGTGGGACTTTAGTCAATACTTGTCTATTATTTATTCTGCTTTTTTTTTAAATGCTTATTTATTTTGAGAAAGAGAGAACATGAACAGGGGAGGGACCGAGAGAGAAGGAAAGAGAGAACCCTAAGCAGGCTCAGTGCTGTCAGCACACAGCCCAATGCGGGGTTCAGTTCCTTGAACCGTGAGATCACGGCTTGAGCTGAAATCAAGAGTGGGATGCTTAACTGAATGAGCCACCGAGGCACCCCTCTGCTATATTTTAAGTAATTCTGGTATCTGCTAGATTTTGTCCTCCTCTTAATTAGGCTTCCTTTTCAAACATTTGAAGGGCTGCTTTTGTATGTTTACTCTTCCCAATAATGTGTAACATCAACCTGAATTTCCCCTCCCGCAGAAGATACCCACAAAAACAATAAATTGCATATATTGAAAAAAAAAAGAGAAGATACCCACAAAAAGATCTTATTGGCATTTTCATTGAAATTGTAGTCACTGTATGGATTGATGTGGAGGAAATTGAACTACATCAATTCTTCTCATTATGGAGTTAGTTATGATATTCCGTTCATTCATGTTATTTCTAAACTATAAAGTTGCTATGCTATGAAATTGTACAGTTTTCCTAGACAGAGCTTCCATTTTTTGGACAGTGGTTTAAAAAATTCTTTACTGAAATGTGTGAAAAATTGGTGTTCAAGAATAATTTTCTCAGCTTGAATTGTTTTGCTTTTCCATCTACAAACAATACAAAATTATTGGCACCCACACACGTATACACTTAAAACTATAGTAACATTCTTTTCACAGAACCACATTAGATGGAGTTTAAATTGCTGAAAACTCAAGATGATTTCAAAAAGTGTTGCAGGGATGATTTTTTTTATTTTCTAAAAAGCTGACTGACAGTAAAACAATTCAGATAAAATTATTTTCTGTGGTTGTCAAAATTTTCATGAAGGTCACATTTCAACCAAAATCATTATTATATTTACTTTTGGTGTTTATATTCTTGTTAATGGGGATTATTGTTGTTTTAAATGATTACTTCTGGAATTTAAAAAGCACAATTTTGTACTAGTCTGATATTGTTATTGAACTCAATTACGGTCTTGGTAGTTTTTCATTTGATTTATTTCTGACACTTTATATGTAGACAATCAAATCATATAAAAATGATAACTATATTCTTTCCAATTTTATGTCTCATTTTTTAGTTCACATCTTATTTTACTGGTTAAGACCTCAAAATATTAAATAATAGTAGTGATTGCCAACATCTTTATCTTACAATTTTACTGGTATTATCTAGTATTTTATTGTTTAATCTGTTGTCTAGTATTTGTTTCTAATAAATATACTTACATTATCAGGTTAAAATGGTGGATTTAAAAGTTTTCTATCCACTTGAATATATATATTGAATATATATATATATATATATGTATATATATATATATATATATATATATATATACATGTATATATATATATATATATTACTCAACTGTTTAAAAAAATGATGTATAGAATATAGACAACCCTATACAACCCCAGGTTCTCTACAGGGAACATAAGTTAGGGTGTTTCCTTGGACTTGTTAAAATGAATGAAGTAACATATACTCTTCAGCAAACTTTTCAACAACAAAGGTTAAAATGCAAAAGGATTTTTTTTTTCAAATGAGCCTTACCTAATTCAGAAATTAAAAGTATACAGAATTAGCCAATTGCTAATACTGCCAAAGAGGGAAGAAAATTGTGTCCATAAGCAAACGATCTGAACCATAATATGTTCACAATTGAAAATTAGGACGATTACCATCTCCCATGACTGTTTTAAGACGAAATGAGACATAAGACATCTGATATAATTCCTGGCACATGCCAAGCGCTCAGTATGTCTTAGTTGTTTTCACTTCCTTTAGCCAAATGCCAAATACGTAATAATCACTCTATGAATAAGTAGAGAACAAAATAGAATTTACCATTCAATACGTTTCAATACATTTACCCCTTACCTGGATAGCGTCTAACTACCCACCATCCTTTTTTTTTCTTCTCTACAAGAGACTCCGCTTCCAGCACTTGCTTTATGAGCAGCTGTTACACTCCAAGCACCGCGCTACACAATTTTACGTGTGTTCTTCTGCCAAACTACAATGGTAGATTTTAGATTATACAATTAGAAAGGTCTACATGGTCTTTTTTGTACCTTTTTCAGCACTGCCCCATTTGCAGTTAAGAACTCAAACTCAAGAATGTACTTTGGATGATAATGATGATGTGGAGGGCTCAGAGAATCTCAGCATGGGAAGGGATCAAGAAAAAACTGGGGGGGGGGAGGGGGGAGGGGAGTTGCCATCCCTATTTATCATGATCCATGTGAATGTTAGTAAAAGTGCGCTTTTTCATTCAAGTAACATTTATTAATGGGGCGCGTCAGCTCAGTCAGTTCAGCATCTGACTCTTGATTTTGGCTCAGGTCATGATCTCGTGGCTTGTGAGATTGAGATCCACGTCAAGCTCTGCACTGACAGCATGGAATCTGCTTGGGGTTCTCTCTGCCCCTCCCCTGCTCATGCTCTCTCTCACTCTTTCTTTAAATAAATAAATAAATACTTAAAAACTTATGAAACACTTGGCAATGTCTGGGCGCTGGGCATGTAGAACTAATCAAGAATGACAAGGTTCTACTTTTTGCACCTACTGTTCCTGACACTTGAAAATCCCTTCTCTCAGACCCCTGCATGGCTCCCTCTTTTGCCTCCTTAGGTCTCTACCTACATGCCATGGTGTCAAAGAGATTTTCCCCATTAGCTTACCTAGTGGCCCATATCTTTTGGTCTGGTCCTAGTCATGGGTGTAAATTTCTCTAACACACTATTGGTACACATTAAACTTATGGTCAACCAGTGTCATTTTTCATAGGAAGGACTTACCTAGTCAGTTAACAGTCCTCCACTCTTGAGGTGGAGGGCTGGAAATAAAGTGAATGCATATCCCTGTCATCTTGAGTCAGGCCTGCCCATTACCATTTTTACATCTTCATTCTTTCATCCAGAATACTGTGCTTTTCCCCAAGCAGACTACTGACCACAAATGTGATCAGAACGAGTTCTCTTCTCTCTCCCGGTTATTAAATGCACATGTGGATAGAATGTGGGTAGAACAGTGGCAGAATCCTGGGTTAATCCATACCCTTCAGAGACAGATTTGCCAATGGACGATGAAATCACCAACTTTAAATACCATCTATTTGCCAAAGAGTCCCAAATCTACATCAAATCTTGGCCTCCCCTGGAGATTCCAGATTTGTTTATCAAGCTGTTTTATATCTCCACTTGGACATTCGAGAGGCATTTCACACTTAACATGTTCATGAACCTCCCAGTCTTCTCCATCTGGTATTCCTGTCATTTTCTCAGGCAGGAAAACTAGAAGTCACCCTTGATTCCTCTCTTTGCCTAATCTAATCCGTTAGTAAATCCTGGGAGGTTTGGCTCCCATCGTGTATCACAAATTCAACTGCTCTAGCATCTTTTTTTTTTTGCTTGGAGTAGTAACCTCCTGGTATCTCTTCTGTTTGGCCCACTCCAATCCATTCTCAACAGAGCTACCAGTGCGATTAAAACAAAACATGACAAAGAAACAAAAATCAGATGATTATGTCACTTCTTTGCCTAAAATCCTTCAATGGCTTTCCATTTGCAATTAGATTAAAATGCAAATCCTTACCTTGACTTCACAGCCTAACCTAACCTAAAACCTGCCTCCTTCCCTGCCTTCCTCTCTTTTTTCCAGTCCCCACTTTGTTCCTTACCCCACACTTTCCTTGATTTACATGCTGTTCCTCAAGCCCACTCTGCTCATTACCTACTTAATGGCCTTTGCACCACCCAGGCCCGCAACGTAGATTTTTTTCCCCCTGGTTTCCACCTGGATGATTCTTCTTAGCTTTCAGATCTCAGCCTAAGAGTCATTCTTTTCTTTTCAGACTTTTGTTGACCACCCAGTAGCCAATGCGTTGTTCTCCATGTCATTCTCTACTTTAATCTCTTCAGAGGAGATACTGTATTGATGCGTAATTGTTCATTTATATAGTAACTGTCCCTCTGATTAGAATGGAAGATTGTTGGGGACAGAGATCTTGTCTCACTTGTTTAGTGCTATAGTCCAGATCCTAGAAGAGTGCCTGCTATATTAACAGGTTCTCAGCAAACACTGATGGATGACCAAACAGTCCTCAGCCTTCAAGTCTTGAACTTGTCCAAAAGGGCATCACAAGAAGCCAGGCTAAGGGATGTTAAGATACATTAGGCTATTGCATTCCCTTAAACTATGAGTCTAATAATCATAATTTTTAAAAAGACGAAGGAAGAAATGAAATTAGTTCTGCATAGCTTGTTAGCTCCTGGATCATTGCTTTCTTTACTCAATGTTCACAAACTAGCTGTTTAAGAATATGTTTTTTCCTTTATTGGTTTTCTTCAATTACAAAAGCAGTGCATGCTCATTGAGAGAAATTCTAATAACATAGGAGTGTATAAAGAATAAGAAACACCATCTCTCCTCTATTCCCTTTCTCCCTTTCCAGTGGTTACTAGTTTGATCAATACCCTTCTTTTTCCCATGCACATACACATAGGGAGATATACATATGTAGCTTTAATGCAAACATAGGATATGTGTGTATGTATATGTATTTCTTTTTACTTACCATATGGTAGACATTTTTCTATATCCATACAGATTGATCTACTATATATTTAATTGTTGCACAGAATTCCATTGCATTCATTACTTTACTTATTCAAAATACACTTATTTTATGAGCAAAGAAATAAAAATGTGGGATTATAGATAAATAAGAATGGCAAGATGTTGACAATTGTACAGCCGGGTGATGGCACATGAAGCTTATAATACTATTCTTTGACGTAGATTTGAAAGCTTCCATAATGGTTAAATTTAAAACATTTTTTTAAAATCTTTATTTATCTTTAACAGAGAGAGACACAGAGTGAGAGCAGGGGAGGGGCAGAAAGAGAGGGAGACACAGAATCCGAAGCAGGTTCCACACTCTGAGCTGTCAGCACAGAGCTCAACTCTGGGCTTGAACACATGAACTGCGAGATCATGACCTAAGCCAAAATCAGACGCTTAACCGACTGAGCCACCCAGGTGTCCCTTTAATCATTAAATGTAAAAAGAAATACTGGGCACCTGGATGGCTCAGTCGGTTAAGTGTCTGATTCTTGATTCTCGCTCAGGTCAAGATCTCATGGCTTGTGAATTTGAGCCCTGGGTAGAGCTTTGAGCTGACAGCACGGAGCCTGCTTGGCATTCTCTCTTCTGTCTCTCTGCTCCTCTCCCCCTGCTCATGCTCTGTCTCTCTCAACGTAAATAAGTAAATAAGAATTTAAAAATAAATAAAAAGAGATACTTAAGAGACCTCATTCTTATGGTGAATTACCAAATACTTTCCTCTGAGATCATAAACAAAATAGGATGCCCTATATTACTTCTACTGAACATTGTAATGAGGGTCTTGGGCACCATAATAAGTCAAGAAAATAAAAGGGATAAGAAATAAAAAAATAAAAAATAAAGGAGCCATTATTCATAGATGACATAATTTCACATAAAGAAAATCCCAAAGAATCTACAAAGTATTAGAATTAATTAGTGAATTTGCAAGGTCTTTGTTTACAAGGTTGATACACAACTCAATTGTATTACTATTTACCATCAACAAAGAAAAAGATAAATTTTTAAAAATCTACTGAAAACATCAAGTACTTCAGAATAAATTTACTGAGAGATATGTAAGCCTTCTTTGTCGACAACGACATGACATTGAGGGAAATTAAAGATAATCGAAAACAACTACCTAACGAATACTTTTATATTCTATACCATACACTCTGGCAGGCTGAGGATAGAGCATAAAGTAAAAATAAGACACAGTCCCTGTGTTCTCGAACTTGCAGTCTGGTGGGGTGACCAATACCCGTTGGCGAGCCATGCAAATTAATGTAATATTGCAAATGTGGGAAGGGTTACAGGGAAAGGTTCATAGCATTGTGAGAGCTTTAGAGATAGGATTTGACCTGATCAAAAAACCAGGGAAGGGGTCTTCAACTGCATTGCGAACAAAACGAACAATATATTCAAAGACTTTATGTAAACAACAAATATGAACCCTAATTGAGCCAACCATTCTTGGTATGGACGGCTAGTTAGGTCATGTGGTAGACTTTCTGCTGAAGAGGCTGCAAAGTCTCCCTTCCCTTGGGTAGTTCCCTACTGTATGGACTCTGGGGTAGGCCATGTGGCTTACTTTGGTCAATGCAATTATAGCAAATGTTGATTCAAGTGGACACTTACAAATACTGTACCCTGGGGCCTTCTCTCTCTTGCTGCACTTAGAACCCTGGGAACACCATGTGAATGAGTTCAGGCTAACCTGCCAGGGGAAAAAGAGACGCGGAGCAGAGACCAGCAGTCCCAGCTGACCGTTCAGCCTGCTGACAACCAGACATGTGAGGGGACCATTCTAGACCATCAGCTGCAGGCTGAAACATTGGCACACATGAGAGAGCCAAACAGAGATCAGCCAAGTCAGCTGAGACCGGAAAAGCGATCTGGCCAACTCAGAATCATGAGCTAAATAGAATGGTTATTGTTTTATGCCACCACGTTTTGGAGTAGGTGTTAGGCAGCAAAAGCTAATGGATACAGGTTAACTGCAGTTTTCTGGTCTTATGAATGGTGCTTTAGGAAATGCCTTTGCATTTACATCTTGGTGCACCTGGCACATAGCAAGGTCCTCGTAATTGGTACTTTTACTGTTATCAAGATGATTTAGGGGGCTCCTGGTGACTCAGTTGGTTAAGCATCTGACTCTTGATTTCAGCTCAGGTCATGATCTCATGGTTTGTGAGATCGAGCCCCAAGTCAGGTTCTGTGATGACAGTATGGTGCCTGCTTGGGATTCTCTCTCTCCCTCTCTCTCTGCCCCTTCTGTCACCTGTTCTCTCATCCTCTCTCTCTCTCTCTCTGTCTGCTCCCCCCTCTCTCTCTCAAAATAAATAAACATAAAAATAAAGGTGAATTTGGGGCATCTGTGTAGCTCAGTTAGTTATGCGTCTGACTCTTGATTTCAGCTAAGGTCTTGATCTCACACTTCATGAGTTCAAGTCCCATGTTGGACCCGCACTGACAGTGCACAGCATGCTTGGGATTCTCTGTCTCCCTCTCTCTGCCCCTCCCTCACTTGTGCACTCTTTCTCTCTCTTTAAATAAACATAAAAAAAAATGTAAAAAAAAAAAAAAAAAAGGTGAATTAGGAAGTTGCCCGGATGAGGAAACCAAAATACCAAACTTTTGTATGGGGAAGGAGATATTTGGGATTAGTAGCCAGGCCTTCAAATCCCAACTCAACACTCATTCAAATCCATCACTGTCTTATCTTGCTAGTGAAGAAAAGCAGCACATATTTCAGTCAAAAATCAAAGAAGTTCAAATTCAGTTTGTGGGGAGACAACCAGTCTACACTTTTAAAATACCTGTACCTTTTAATTCTGGCAAGCTCAGATTGGTTGAGCTTGTCAGGTTTTAAGGAAGAGTGTTCCAACAAGAAAGACCACTGGGAGGGCTGATTCCGCTTTGAACAGAAAAATACTGCTGACCCCTGGGAAGGAAATATAGCAGACAAACATTTTCCCTGACCTGATTGGTCTGAGAGTAGCCACAAATCACGAAGGGTTAAACAAAGATTGTAAACTTTCGTCAGCGGGGAGTGGTAAAGTTTATTTTTTTTAATCCAGTCTGGAGAATTACAAAAATATTATTTTCCTGGAACTTGGAAGAAGAGTTCAGCAGACAATATGAATTTCAGGAAAATATTTTCGCCATTAATTATGTCATAAGCAAAAGAGTAAAATAAACTGTTTATTATCACATATAAAATGCTTCTGATCAGTCAACTGAAAAACTAATTTCATTTTCTCATTACCCTGCCTCAGGCATTCTTTAACGTCAATTTTTATTATAGCAAAGGCAAGGAAATTAAAATGATCAGTTATGGTGCAGAGAGAAACATTTGCTTCACAATTTTTAAAAGTAAAAATAATAGAGCACTGAACCTCTTTATCATTCGTAATAATCACAACTCATCTGGTAAGGGAAGAATTCTACTTCAGGGGTATCATCACCACCACAACCCTCACCTCGAGTCCTGAGAACCGTTAGGGTTGATCAGCACTGGGAGAGATGCTGGAACCCGATTCACGTATCTAGTAGAGACTGGGTTGAATTTCCAGCCCAAATGGCTCAAAGTTCCACAGATGGAATAGGCAAGAGGGGGCTCTATTTCCACCCAGAGAAGCTAAAAAAGAAAGTTATGAGGAGGATTAAGGAAGTATGAGCTTGGTCTCCATCTTTTGGTCCAAAAGTTGGTATTATGGAAACAGAAATGATCTTATAAAACCACACAGTTAAGGGGTGCCTGGGTGGCTCAGTTGGTTAAACGTCCAAGTTCAGTTCAGGTCACGATCTCACAGTTCATGAGTTAGAGCCCTGCGTCGGGCTCTGTGCTGACAGCTCTGAGCCTGGAGCATCCTGTGTCTCCTTCTCTCTGTCCCTCCCCCTCTCACATTCTGTCTTTCTCTCTCAAAAATAAATAAACATTAAAAAAAATTTTTTAAACACAAATAGGAGACATGTTTTCTGGGTTTTTTTTAAAGTTTATTTATTTATTTTTGAGAGAAAGAGAGAGAGAGAGTATGTGTGTATGAGTGGGGGAGGGGCAGATGGAGGAGGAGCCAGAGAATCCCAAGCAGGTTCCATGTTGCCCGAGCACAGTGCCAAGTGGAGCTCAATCCCAAGAACCATGAAATCATGACCTGAGCTGAAATCAAGAGTCAGATGCTCAACGAACTGATCCACCCAGGTGCCACAGGGAGACATCTTTCCTAAACTTGGTCCTGTCCCTCATAAACTGAGCACAGCATTATAAAGCATTAAAAAGGCTATGCATGTGAGGAGGAGCCACGATGGCGGAAGAGCATGGAAGTTTTTTTGCGCCTCGCATCCATGAAATACAGCCAGACCAACACTAAACCATCCTGCACACCTAGAAAACTGACTTGAGGATTAACAGAAAAATCTGCACAACCTGAATCACAGGACTCAGCAGGTACACGGCGCAGAGGTAAACTGGGGGAAGAGAGAAGGCACAGAGGGCAGGGAGCTGTTTTTGCGCCCAGAGAGAGGATGGACGGAGATGGGGTGGGGGGAGAATATGGAGAAAGCGCCCCCCCAAAAGCAGCTGGAGAGAAAGTGGAAAAGTGGAAACAGCTGCCGGGACTGAACTAAAAAGGGAGAGAGGGTTTAAATTCCATTAAGACTAAACAGGGGGAGCACAGAGGCTGAAACGCTGCAGCTCAATACCTGGTGATGCTCTGGTGGGAAGGGCGAATCCCCAGGAGCGGAGTGGAGTCCAGGGTTCTTCAGGCCACATGGGGAGAGGCAGTTCACCTGCTGGGAGGACACCTGGTAGAGGCCGTGTGGGTCTCCCAAAGGCAAGGCCCCAATGGACCCAGGAGAACGAACACATTCGCTGGTGCTGGAACAAGGTCATTAAGGGTGATGCCTGGAGCCAGATGTGTGTTGTGATTTTCCATAATCCTTGAAACGCTGCTGCTACACTACCTCGCGAACTTTTTCTGGAGCAGGCTGGCACCCGGTCACAGTCTCTGGGCTTCAGTAGCAGCAGGGACCCGCAAACGTTCCTGGGTGCGGCCGGCACCTGGCCATTGCTCGGCAAGACCCTCCGCAGAGGGGTGGGACGGGTCAAAGCCGTTGTCCTTCAGAAGTAAGAGGTCGGGAAAAACAGCCGTATCGGAGACAAAACTCAGGAGGGAGGTGCTACCTGGGACTTGGTCACGGACTGTGTAAAAGCAGGAAGTGGGTGGAAGCCGAAGACAAAGGACGGGTGCACGACCGCTGATCGGGTAGAACAGAGGTCCGGATACTAGAGACCCAGTAGATGGGTGACGCCATCTTAACTGATCCCGCGCATGCGCAGACGCACCTACAAGCGCGGCAACAATCCACCCCAGTAGGCTAGCAGCGCCATCTAGTGGAGAGCAGAGCCATTACACTAAGCCCCGCCGAACGAGGCCAACCTCGCTCTTCAGGAACACTAGTCTCTCCACCTGCTTAGTTTATGGACTATAAAGCGCTTCATAGTTTGACTTCTAGGGGAAAACAAAGTAATTTCAGTCATATTTCAGTCTATTCGCCAGTCCATCTATTCCATTTTCTTTCTTTCTTTTACTTTTTTCTTTCATCTCTTTTTCATTTCTTTTCTTTTTCTTGAATACAGAAAGAGAAAAAATTCATTTTTATTTTTAATTTTTATTAAAAATTTTTCTCTACTATGTTTTTTACTTTTGTATAAATTTTTTCAAATTCTATTTTACTTCCATCATTTCATTTGAGTCTACTTCAGTGTATTCATTTTTTCAAATTTTCAAGTGATTTCCTTTTTCTTTTTTTTTCTTTCCCCTTTTTTCTTTACTCTATCAAGCCCCTTCCAACACCCAGACCAAAACACACCTAGGATCTAGCATCACTTATTCAATTTTTTTGTGTGTGTTTGTTTTTAATTTTTTAATTTTAATATTTTTTTAGTTTTAATATTTTTTAATTTTAATTTTTTTAACCTCATTAATTCCTTTTCTCCTTTCAAAATGACAAAATGAAAGAATCACCCCAAAAGAAAGAGCAGGAAGAAACAACAGCCAGGGACTTAACCAACACAGATACAAGCAAGATGTCTGAACCAGTATTTAGAATCATGATAATAAGAATACTAGGTGGAGTCAAAAATAGATTAGAATCCCTTTCTGCAGAGATGAAAGAAGTAAAAGCTAGTCAGGATGAAATAAAAAATGCTATAACTGAGCTGCAATCTCAAAGGGATGCCACGCTGGCAAGGATGGATGAGGCAGAACAGAGAATAAGCAATATAGAGGACAAACTTATGGAGACTAATGAAACAGAAAAAAAAGGAGAGATTAAGGTAAAAGAGCACGATTTAAGATTTAGAGAAATCAGTGACTCATTAAAAAGGAACAATATCAGAATCATAGGGTCCCAGAAGAGGAAGAGAGAGAAATAAGGGTAGAAGGGTTATGTGAGCAAATCATAGCAGAAAACTTTCCTAACCTGGGGAAAGATATAGACATCAAAATTCAGGAAGCACAGAAGACTCCCAATAGATTCAACAAAAACCAATCATCAACAAGGCATATCATAGTCAAATTCACAAAATACTCAAGCAAGGAAGGAATCCTGAAAGCAGCAAGGGAAAAAAAGTCCTTAACCTACAATGGAAGACAGATCAGGTTTGCAACAGACCTATCCACAGAAACTTGGCAGGCCAGAAAGGAGTGGTGGGATATATTCAATGTGCTGAATCAGAAAAATGTGCAGCCAAGAATTCTTTATCCAGCAAGGCTGTCATTCAAAATAGAAGGAGAGATAAAAAGTTTTCCAGACAAACAAAAATTAGAGGAGTATGTGACCACTAAACCAGCCCTGCAAGAAATTTTAAGGGGGACTCTCTTAGGGGAGAAAAGATATAAATAAATAGATAAATAAATACCCAAAGTGACAAAGACTAGAACAGACCAGAGAACACCACCAGAAACTCCAACTCTACAAGTAACATAATGGCAATAAATTCATATCTTTCAGTACTCAATCTAAATGTCAATGGACTAAATGCTCCAATCAAAAGACACAGGGTAACAGAATGGATAAGAAAACAAGATCCATCTATATGCTGTTTACAAGAGACCTACTTAAAAAATTTTTTTAGTGTTTATTTATTTTTGACAGAGAGAGAGAGACAGAGCATGAGTGGGGGAGGGGCAGAGAGAGAGGGAGACACAGAATCTGAAACAGGCTCCAGGCTCAAACTGTCAGCACAGAGCCCAATGCGGAGCTCGAACTCACAGACGGCGAGATCATGACCTGAGCCGAAGTCAGATGCTCAACCGACTGAGCCACCCAGGCGCACCACAAGAGACCCACTTTAGACCTAAAGACACCTTCAGATTGAAAGCAAGGGGATGGAGAACCATCTATCATGCTAATGGTCACCAAATGAAAGCCAGAGTAGCCATACATATATCAGACAATCTAGACTTTAAAATAAAGACTGTATCAAGAGATGAAGAAAGGCATTATATCATAATTAAGGGGTCTATACACCAAGAAGACCTAACAATTATAAACATTTATGTACCAAATGTGGAAGAACCCAAATATATAAATCAATTAACCACAAACATAAAGAAACTCATTAGTAGTAATACCATAATAGTGGGGGACTTCAATATCCCAGTCACAGCAATGGACAGATAATCTAATCAAAAAATAAACAAGGAAACAATGGCTTTGAATGACACAATGGACAAAATGGACTTAACAGATATATTCAGAACATTTCATCCTCAAGCAGTGGAATATACATTCTTCTCCAGGGCACATGGAACGTTCTCCAGAATAGATCACATACTGGGATGCAAATCAGCCCTCAACAAGTACAAAAAAATCAAGATCATACCGTGCATATTTTCAGATCACAACGCTATGAAACTCAAAATCAACCACAAGAACTAATTTGGAAAGTTAACAAATAGTTGGAGACTAAAGAACATCCTACTGAAGAATGAATGGGCTAACCAAGAAGTTAAAGAGGAAATTAAAAAGTTCATGAAAGCCAATGAAAATGATAACAACACAACCCAAAACCTCTGGGACGCAGGGAAGGCAGTGATAAGAGGAAAGTATATAGCAATTCAGGCCTTCCTAAAGAAGGAAGAAAGATCTCAGATACACAACCTAACCTTATGCCTTAAAGAGCTGGAAAAAGAACAGCAAATAAAACCCCAAACCAGCAGAAGATAAGAAATAATAAAGATTAGAGCAGAAATTAATGCTATCGAAACCAAAAAAAGAAAAAGAAAAAACAGTAGAACAGATCAATGAAACCACAAGCTGGTTCTTTGAAAGAATTAACAAAATTGACAAACCACTAGCCAGTTTGATCAAAAAGAAAAAGGAAAAGACCGAAATAAATAAAATCAAGAATGAAAGAGGAGAGATCACAACCAACACAGCAGAAATAAAAGCAATAATAAGAGAATATTATGAGCAATTATACACCAATAAAATGAGCAATCTGGAAGAAATGGACAAATTCCTAGAAACATATACATTACCGAAACTGAAACAGGAAGAAATAGAAAATTTGAACAGACCCATAAACAGTAAAGAAATCGAATTAGTAATCAAAAATCTCCCAAGAAACGAGAATCCAGGGCCAGATGGCTTTCCAGGGGAATCCTACCAAACATTTAAGGAAGAGTTAATACCTATTCTCTTGAAGCTCTTCCAAAAAATAGAAATGGAAGGAAACCTTCAAAACTCTTTCTATGAAGCCAGCATTACCTTGATTCCAAAACCAGACAGAGACCCCACTAAAAAGAAGTACTACAGGCCAACTTCCCTGATGAACATGAATGCAAAAATCCTCAACAAGATATTAACCAACGGGATCCAAGAATACATTAAAAAAATTATTCACCACAACCAAGTGGGATTTATACCTGGGATGCAGGGCTGGTTCAATATACACAAAACAATCAATGTGATTCATCACATCAATAAAAGAAAGGATAAGAAACATATGATCCTCTCAATAGATGCCGAGAAAGCATTTGACAAAATACAGCATCCTTTCTTGATAAAAAAACCTTCAAGAAAGTAGGGATAGAAGGATCATACCTCAAGATCATTAAAGCCATATACAAAAGACCCAACGCTAATATCACCCTCAATGGGGAAAAACTGAGAGCTTTCTCCCTAAGGTCAGGAACAAGACAGGGATGTCCGCTCTCACCACTGTTATTCAACATAGTATTGGAAGTCTTCACCTCTGCAATCAAACACAAAGAAATAAAAGGCATCCAAATAGGCCAGGAGGAGGTCAAACTTTCACTCTTCGCAGATGACATGATACTCTATATGGAAAACCCAAAAGATTCCACCAAGAAACTGTTAGAACTGATTCATGAATTCTGCAAAGTTGCAGGATATAAAATCAATGCACAGGAATCGGTTGCATTCCTATACACCAACAATGAAGCAACAGAAAGAGAAATCAAGGAATTGATCCCATTTACAATTGCACCAAAAAACATAAAATCCCTAGGAATAAATCTAAGCAAAGAGGTGAAAAATCTATACACTGAAAACTATAGAAAGCTTATGAAAGAAATTGAAGCAGACACAAAAAATGGAAAAAGATTCCATGTTCCTGGATAGGAAGAACAAATATTGTTAAACTGTCGTTACTACCCAAAGCAATCTACATATTCAATGCAATCCCTATCAAAATAACACTAGCATTCTTCACAGAGTTAGAACAAATAATCCTAAAATTTGTGTGGAACCAGAAAAGACCCCGAATAGCCAAAGCAATCTTGAAAAAGTAAACCAAAGCAGGAGGCATCACAATCCCAGACTTCAAGCTGTATTACAAAGCTGTAATCATCAAGACAGTATGGTACTGGCATAAAAACAGACACTCAGAGCAATGGAACAGAATAGAGAACCCAGAAATGGACCCACAAACTTATGGCCAACTAATCTTTGACAAAGAAGGAAAGAATATCCAATGGAATAAAGACAGTCTCTTCAGCAAGTGGTGCTGGGAAAACTGGACGGTGACATGCAGAAGAATGAACCTGGACCACTCTCTTACACCAGACACAAAAATAAACTCAAAATGGATGAAAGACTTAAATGTAAGACAGGAAGCCATCAAAATTCTCGAGGAGAAAGCAGGCAAAAATGTCTTTGACCTTGGCCGCAGCAACTTCTTACTCAATACGTCTCCAGAGGCAAGGGAAACAAAAGCAAAAATGAACTACTGGGACCTCATCAAAATAAAAAATCTTCTCTACAGTGAAGGAAACAATCAGCAAAACTAAAAAGCAACCAATGGAGTGGGAGAAGATATTTGCAAACAATCAAATCAGATATCAGATAAAGGGTTAGTATCCAAAACCTATAAGAACTTATCAAACTCAACACCCAAAAAACAAATAATCCCATGAAGAAATGGGCAAAAGACATGAATAGACACTTCTCCAAAGAAGACATCCAGATGGCCAACAGACACATGAAAACATGCTCAACATCACTCATCATCAGGGAAATACAAATCAAAACCACAATGAGATACCACCCTACACCTGTCAGAATGGCCAGCATTAACAACTAAATACTAGGTATTTATCCAAGGGATACCGGTATGCTGTTTCGAAGGACATATGCACCCCAATGTTTATAGCGGCACTATCAACAATAGCTGAAGTATGGAAAGAGCCCAAATGTCCATCAATGGATGAATGGATGAAGAAGATGTGGTATATATATACAATGGAGTATTGCTCGGCAATCAAAAAGAATGAAATCTTGTCATTTGCAACTACATGGATGGAGCTGGAGGGTATTATGCTAAGTGAAATTAGCCAGTCAGAGAAAGACAAATATCATATGACTCCACTCATATGAGGACTTTAAGACATAGAACAGATGAACATAAGGGAAGGGAAGCAAAAATAATATAAAAACAGGGAGGGGGACAAAACAGAAGAGACTTTTAAGTATGGAGAACAAACAGAGGGTTACTGGAGGGGTTGTGGGAGGGGGAATGGGCAAATGGGTAAGGGTATTAAGGAATCTACTCCTGAAATCATTGTTGCACTATATGCTAACTAATTTGGATGTAAATTAAAAAAATAAAATTAAAAAAAATAGTGAGTGTATCTAAAGTGTTGAATGAGTTGGCAGCTGGCATCCATAGGAAACATTATTTGTTCGTTTTGGATTGCTGGCTTGAGTGACTGTCTAGAAATTAGAAACTTTCTCTACTCATTTATTTATTTACTAATAAATATTGATTGTGTACAGTCAAGTACATACCCATCTTCCAGATGTGATAGTGGTTTAACATTTTATCATGTTTGCTGGAGAGTAATTTTTTTAAGAACCAAAATCTTAAAATTATAAAGCTCCCTTTGTATTCAGCCTAATTACATTTCTCTCTCTCTCTCTCTCTCTCTCTCTCTCAAAAAAAATTGTATACTTTTTCTATGTACACATTAAGTCATAAATATTTAGATTGCATTGCTTTGTGTGTTTTTAAAACTTAAATAAATAGCATCTATTGTATATATTTTTAAAAAGGCTATGCATGTGAAAGCACTTTGTAAAATAATAATCAATGTCCATTTTACAATGGCTGTTAAACTAACAATGTCCTAGCCAGGGGGAACCTAGCACTTGGTTGCTTCATCTGGAGGATCACTGGCTATGAACAGACCTCTTGTTTTTTGGCCATAGGAAGAGGAAGTGATTCAAGGGTGTTGATGGGAAGAGGAGAAATGAGGCTTGATGATGGAGTGATGTCAGAACCTCTGACCCCTTGTCAGCCTGAATGATCTGACCGAAGGTCCCGTGGAAAAAGAAAGGGGGGAGAAACTGAAAGATCATGACTCCACCACTCTTGGGTGAATGTCCTGGTCCAGAGCCTAGAGCCCAAGGTTGTCAAAGAGCCCTGTCCTCTCTGACCCACGTCTCCACACACCCAGTGTAGCACTGGCAGTCTAACGAGGCTACATTTTATGACACAGAGGTGTTGATGTAACCCTTGACAAGACGGGAAAGGCGGAAGGAAGTAGACCTGCTCTTCGGGACACATACCCTTCCCTGCTCCCCACCTTCAAGCCAGGAATGCCCTAAGAAGCTTAGGCAGAGTTCCCTCAAAGACAGAAGAGTCTTTGCTGTAGCCAAAAGACCTGTCCACTCTGGCTCACACACGGGCCCCGCGGGGAAGTCACTATCCTCTGAGAGTTGAATACACATCCCCATGCCTCTGGTTGTCCCAACAGGGATAAATCTTGAGCCTGTATTCTTTTTATTTTTTTTAACATTTATATATTATTGAGAGACAGAGAGACACAGAGCATGAGCAGGGGAGGGGCTGAGAGATGGAGAGACACAGAATCCGAAGCAGGCTCCAGGCTCCGAGCTGTCAGCACAGAGCCCGACGTGGGGCTCGAACTCACAAACTGCGAGATCATGACCTGAGCCGAAGTCAGACGCTTAACCGACTGAGCCACCCAGGCACCCCGAGCCTGTATTCTTTTTAAAACAATTTTTTAATGTTTATTTTATTTATTTTGAGAGAGAAAGAGAGAGAGAGATAAAGCATAAGCAGGGGAGGGGCAGAGAGAGAGAGACAGAGGATCCCAAGTCGGCTCTGTGCCATCGGCATAGAGCCCAGGGCAGGGCTCGAACCCATGAACGGTGATATCATGACCTGAGCTGAAATCAAGAGTCAGACACTTGACTGACTGAGCCTCCCAGGTGCCCTTTGAGCCTGTACTCTTTAGGCCCTCTGTATGCCATGTTGGGGACAAAACAAATCCCCCAAAGACAGTGCCCTCTAGGAGAAGTCAATCCACTAGAGAGTCAAAACTCAGACATGAAATGACGTCAAGAGCAAACAGCAAACAGCCTATGAAAACCTCCAGTTGGGAGGGATGGGCAATGTGGAGTGGGGGAGGTGGTCTTCTCAGAGGAGGATAGCACATCCCAGTAGATGAGGCTTGTTATTGATGACAATCTCCTCTATTTCAGTTTTCTCACTTGCCTCAAAAATGGGTGTTGGCTGTGTTCTTGCTGTGAACGAGGGACCTGCCGATGGGTGGCTACATCCAGATGTCAAACAATAAAGTCGATTAGGTGTCCTTACCTCTTGGCTTCACTTCCTCAGCACCAGCCCTGTTGTCAGGCATATTCTCCCAAGTGCCTGCTACCAGGAGCTCCAATGTTGCATCCCTCTGGCATCAACAGCAAGAGGGCTTCTCTCTTCTGATAGTGCAGACACAAGTTCTGGAATGGAGTCTCTTTGATCCCGGATAGCCTGCCTTGAGTGAAGTGCCCCTAAGAGGCAGAACAATACAATAATTCCGACTGGAGGCGCTTGGGTCACATGACCTTTCCTGGAGCTGCAAGAGGGTGGTTCTTCAAGGAAAAAGGTAGCACAGAAGGAAAATTCAGCAGAATGCTCTGTAAGCACCAAGACCAGGCTCACCTTTTCCAAGCTTTCACTAGGGCTTGGTTGGGAGCAGAAGGAAGATTTGAGGGCAGATTCTAGATCCCCTCATGCCTGTGGCGATCGACAGGCACACGCAGGTACGGGGCAAGTACAGGGCAACCCTGTTTTTCTCCAGCCAAGATCACCCAGCCTGATGAAAAGGGCAATTAATCTAGCTGCCTCTTAGTAATCCACTGGCCCATTTGGTAACCATCTGTACTCATTCCACAAGGCAGCCCAAATTAAAGAGGCCTGTGTTTGTTTTTTTGGAAAATGTTATGATTTTTCAAGTAAACAATAGGAACTTTACAAAGCCAGGAGATTTGTTGAAACTGCCAAGCTGTCTGGACTGGATCAAACTGGTTTGTGCTGGTTTAAATGTGTGCTCCATTGTCTCCATTTTATTATCACAAACAACAATTTCTATTTATTTGTACAGGACCAGAACTTCTCTGTACATTTCTCACATATTATTTCATTGGATCCCCCCAAAATCCACGCATGGAATGAGGGTAAGTGCTATTCTCGGGTCTGTTTTATGGAGGGGGCCCTGGCAACCTAAGCGATTAAGGGTTTCCAGAACTCAACTTGGTGCAGGCTCGTGAGGTTTGGAGTCCCACTCTTTGGACTAAAAATCATGTTTGTTCTGATGTAGCTTATTGTACCTTGACTCAGCTTACAACTGTAACGTCACTCACACACCCTCTGACCTCATTCTGTGCTAGCCCGACTATTAAAAAGAAGAAAAAATAAACGGAAGAAGCCTGATTATCCATACTTGAGATGTGTGCTATTTCTGACCTAGACAGCCAAGGCCATTATATTCCATTATATTTGATCAGCAGACTTATTGCTTCTATGGAAAAAAGCACTGTCCTAAACACCCTGGTAAGAGATGCAGGTAAGAGGAATATTACTCATCCTTAAAAAGCTTGCTGCCTAGTTGTGGATTCAGGACAAACTGGAGAAAAAAATAATACGTGTTTTTGCAAATTTTATAAAAATTATAATTCTATAATACTTTTTTTTTTTAAATTTTTTTTTCAACGTTTTTTTATTTATTTATTTATTTTTGGGACAGAGAGAGACAGAGCACGAACGGGGGAGGGGCAGAGAGAGAGGGAGACACAGAATCGGAAACAGGCTCCAGGCTCCGAGCCATCAGCCCAGAGCCTGACGCGGGGCTCGAACTCACGGACCGCGAGATCGTGACCTGGCTGAAGTCGGACGCTTAACCGACTGCGCCACCCAGGCGCCCCTATAATACTTTTTTTAAAGTTTGTTTGTCTGCTTGTTTATGTATGTATGTATATATGTATTCTCTCCATCCAATGTGGGGCTCAAACTCATGACCCTGGGATCAAGAGTCACATGCCCTCCCAACTGAGCCAGCCAGGCACCCCAATTAGAAATTGTATAAAAATTTAGATAGAATGATAGATAGATATACAGATAAAAGAACTTGAGACAAAATAAATGAGAAGATGACTGTCATAATCTGTGGTAAAGTACCACACAAGTTGCACAAAGGACAAAAGAGTTCAAAGAAAAGATGGCATCTTTAAAAACCCTCCTTGCCAAATTACACCTGTTGAGTGACAGCAAATCACTTGAAGTTCAGGGGTTTTCTAAGACCAGGTCAAGATTTGGGTCCTACCAAAAGCATCACACTAACTCTACTCTTTAAGCTGTTTATGAACAATTGGACTTTTGTGTGGTTTTTTTTTTTTTTTTTGGTAGCAATTAGTTAATGATGTAGTGGAATTGTTCTCAAATTTGGAAGTGCATGGGCTTGTCCTGTCTTTATTAGTTAATCGTACGCCTCCGGAGGACATAGAATTTGTTTTCTACCTTTTCTTCCCCTCGTCACTCCTCTTGCCTAGCAAGAGTTTGTATCCAGAGCAAAAGCTAGGTCCTATAAAACCAGTATCAAAATAAATCTAATTTAGCTAATGAGCTCTAAGTCGCCAGCTGCTTTAACCATGCAGTGTTGAGGAAAAACATTCCCTGAGAGGCTGGCATAACTTAGAAGTAGATGAGGCCCTTAGAGCAACTGGGGACACAAGACCCCATAAATCCAGGCTACCACAAATAGCAGACGTTCATGTGTTCTCACTTGGGTTTTCCACCCAGCACAACATGAATCACCTCAAAAGACTGGGAGAGGTGAGTAACTTGTTGACCAGTTAAGGTTGGGGATACCTCTCAGTGGACTCTCCCCCCCCCCCCCCCCGGCCAGTGACCTTTCCTTCATGGTCATTTGAACCAAGAAGGGACCTAGTTTCCATGGACAGGCAATTCAAGACAGAACCGAACACCAAAGAATATGGAAAGATGCGCCTGAGTGGAAATTAGCACACGGGATAAAGGAAATCTTTGGAATCATTTTATTAAATCCATGCTTCAAACCTTTAGTTTTCTCTCCTCCTCTACCCTGTTAAAATGCTTCCACTGGTGCTTGTATGATCTGTACCGAAACTGCCTTAATAAATTATTTCTCTTCCGAGCAATGAGTGGATCCAGCCTTGTTTGGTACATCTGTTATAACACATCACAGCCTCCCATAATTGCTCTTTTATTCAATTCTACACATTCTGATTAGCTGTGTCTGTTCCAGAGCACTAGGAATATGCTGAGTGTCCTTCATTCAAAAAGAGTTCTTCAGAACAGTATGAAGTGAAATTAAAGTAATTATTAAGTCATAGAAACTAAACACAGTTCCATAATCAGCAGAAGGGTTGGCAAATAGCTAGCACGCCACAGTAAGGGTTCAAAGCTTCTTGCTGAAAATAATTCCTAGGATCTGGTTCTTGGTAATGGCACGCCCTGAGCAAAGTGGGAGGGAGCAGAGCTGGGGCCTGCTTTCAGATGTGGAAGGACCCCCCCCCCCCCCCCAAACGCTAGGAAGAAGGAAATGGAGACTCCCTTTAATGACCTTAAATTCCATCCGCGAGCATCTGGCACCACAGAACATTCTTTGGAGGAATACATTTTGGGGTGGTACTACATGGGCCAGCTGAATGAATAATGTCTTTCGATAAGCATTTTTTCAATAAACTTTTTTATTTTAAGGTAATTGTAGATTAACAGGCAATTGTAAGAAATACCAGAGGGATCATGTGTATCTTTTTTTAAAATGTTTATTTGTTTTTCAGAGGGAGAGAGGACAGAGTGTGAGAGGGGGAGGGGCAAAGAGAGAGAGGGAGCCACAGAATCTGAAGCAGGCTCCTGGCTCTGAGCTGTCAGCACAGGGTTTGTGGTGGGGGCTCAAACCCACAAATCCCGAGATCATGACCTGAGCTGAAGTCGGAGGCTTAACTGATTGAGCCACCCAGGCACCCCTGGAAAGCATGTATACCTTTTATCCAGTGTTTTTCAATGATAATATCTTATAAAACTGTAGCATACTTTCGCAACTAGGATGTCATGGATGGAATAGATCAGATTTTTTTTACGCTGAAATCTACTTGGACAAGGAAAATGTTCCTCGTAACATCAATAAAGTTTTGTAGATCAAAACAACAACAACAACAACAACAAAAACAAAGAAACAAAAACAACCACGAGGAACTAGGAAAGAAGCAATCTCCGAGAAGGGCTGCCTGTGATCCTGTGGCTGGAGAGGCTTGCCCTCTTTAGCTCATCTATTTAGCCCTCATGAATATTCTGTGAGCCGAGAAGCTTTTAGTGGAGAAAAGACAATTAAATTCAAGCTTTTCCACCATTGTATCTCTTGCACCAGAGTGAGTAATAGGGCATAGGGCAATAGACTGAAATTAGATTGTAGCAGAACATGCGTACTGACCTTTTCTCAGAGCAGATCTATTTACTTTATGTTGCAGTTCAGCTTGTAGGAACTGATGTACTCCTCGCTGGAGGAAAGGTTAAAAAATACGTGCATCTTAATTCATCTGGATTTCTACCCTGCTCGAGTCTTCTGCTTACTATCCACACCGGCATGCATTGGCTTCAAGAACACTGGGGAGGCAAAACTCGTGAGAAGTTAGTCATACATTGGCTCTTCCATCATTGAGCGCACTGGTCCGCCAAGTGTGGTCTTGGGCTGCAGTGTTAGTGTGACCTGGGATCTTGTTTGAGAAATGCACGTTGTGGGGCTGTCTGCCAAACCTCGTGAGTCAGAAGCTGGGTAGTCCAACAAGCCCTACGAGTGAACCTGAGGCACACGGATGTTTGAGAACCGTGTGCGTGCACCCGCGCCCGCGAGCCCACCTCCGGCTGCTTTTGATATGCAGCCGCTGATGTAGTTCATTGTTTCCTAAAACGTGGAATGCAACAGATAGCACGGGTGACGCACAGATATTAAAGTGGTAGATGACTCACTTTGGGTGGTCTGGGGAATGTGATTTTAAATGGCACTGGAATGCGATTTTAAATCATCCTGAATCTGTTTAGGGAGGAAGTTAATCCTTTTCAACCCTTCTCACTACTCAAGAAGGTTCAG
Source organism: Panthera pardus (assembly GCF_024362965.1). Classification (NCBI taxonomy): domain Eukaryota; kingdom Metazoa; phylum Chordata; class Mammalia; order Carnivora; family Felidae; genus Panthera; species Panthera pardus. The sequence continues at coordinate 30,201,242 of NW_026526743.1, forward strand.
GTTAGTACTAATAGACTTTCTACCATCCCTCTACCACGTGATAATCTCCTTTTTAAATAAAGACCGATCAGGAGCCAAGCTTAGAACCTTTAGCATTCAACAGCAGCAAGATCGAACATGATTAGTATCATTACATTTTATCTGGGTTTTCCTTATAGGTTGCTTTCTATTTATCTGAAGTGATACCAGTTTTCATCCTATGACGGTGCTATAAATTTTCTTTTTAATTATTTTTTTCTGAAAAGAAAGTAAAGCAATTTAAAAAGAAACATGAAGTAAATCATTCAAATAATCGAGTACATGATGGGCTGGGAGGAGGGCACTTGGGATGAGCACTGGGTGCTGTATGGAAACCAATTTGACAATAGATTATATTTTAAACACAAAAAAACAAATAATAGAGTACAAATGAGTCCCAGGAACTCACTTACAGGCCGGGGCGGGAAGGCAATTTCCAGGGCAGTACTCAGTCAGTATAGATTAAGCTTAATTTCCAACACCACCAGCTCACTCTGTATCTGCAAGCCTTGACCTTCAGGAAAATGACCCGAAGCCTGAAACATCTGCCATCAGTAAATAAAAATTCCATTCTGGTTACTACACAAAGTAGAAAAGTGACTCATACATTTCAGAATGATTTCTAATCACAACATTTGAAATCAAAAGTGATCTGAATTACTCAAAAATTAAAATATCAAAAATAGTCCCTTACTCAAAATTCAGATTAATTGAATTTGGGTTGGTTGTGGGGGAAAAAAACCTTACATTTCCTAATTTTTATAAAAGTAACAAGTTTTCTATTATAACATTTGAGGGAAAAAAAAAACAGAAAGAAAAAAAAAATTCACACCATCCATACTTGGGTCCCTAAAAGGGACTTATTAAGACTTTGGTTAATTTCCTTCTAATCTTTTTTCTCCATGAGATCGTGGTACCAATATATATACAATCCTGTGTGTTATAGTGAAGCTTTTTCTTTTGTATCTTAAGGAGGATTTTATTGTGTGGATAATAGAGGAATAAATAAGTGACTTATAATTAGGGTTTCTACGTCTATATTTTCAGTATAAAAGTGGATCTTAGGTTGCTGCTTGCTGCAAATAACAGAAAACCCAACTCGAATTGGCCAAGATAATAAAGATATTTATCATGCCGCACAACAGAAAGCCCAAAGTAGAGTATGCTGCAGAATTTTGGCCAGCGTGACAATGACATCAAACATCTAGGTTCTTCCATCATCCTGGAATGGGCTTCATCCTCTTCCTTTCCAGGAAAAAAGAACATTTTCTGCATAAATTCCTCCAACAGATGTTTCACCTCTCAGGAGATGAGTTGGATCCCATGCCCACCTCTGACCCAGTCCCTGGACAAGGAAAAGGGCTTACCCTTGCTGGCTTACACCAAGATTCTCGAGAAGAAGGTGTGCTGGTGAGCCAACTGCCTTTCTCTCCAAAAAAGGAAAACAAATAGGGAGGTCTTTTTAGTAGGCTGACTTAGCAAGAGGTGTGTGCAATGTTTACAGAAGACATTTAACATCTCTCAATGGCTAGTTGCTTTCATGTACTGGATGAAATCTAGCTCTAGATAACTTCTAGTCCCTCTATGTTGTGGTCCACTCTGCTGCTCTAGCTTTATTTACAGACCATTGCCAAGATAATGTTACATTCTAATCAGTCTGTATTCTCCCTTCTTCCATGAACACGGTATTTTCCCATCTGATTATGTCCTTGTTTTTTTTCTTTTTAGCTTATTTATTTATTTATGAGAGAGAGGGAGAGGGAGGGGGGGAGGGGCAGAGAGAGGCAAAGAGAGGATCCCAAGCAGGCTCTGCTCTGTCAGAAACAGAGCCTGATGTGGGGCTCGATCTCTCTAACTGTGAAAACATGACCTGAGCCAAAATCAAGAGTTGACTCAACCGACTGAGCCACCCAGGCGCCCCTGATGATGTCCTATTAACCAGGGTTTACCTCAACTCCCACTCCATAACCAACCTCTATATTTTTTCATAATTATAGAACATTCTTTGAACAGCATTTCCTCCCTGTACCTGTTGATTTATACCTCTTAACAGCCATGTCTTACATTTGTCTATCTAGCACCTATTCCTCCAGACATCTTGCTTATGGCCCCCCAAATTTCAATGAAGAAATACCCCTCCCACTTGCCATCCACATTCCCCTAAGTTCTGGTTAACAAGACCAGACAGCCACAATGACTATTTCAGGGATGGACATATGACCCAATCACAGTCCATTGGGCTCAATTCTAGAACTTCCTGCCAAACAGGAAGAATTTGGTTTTTGTTGGATTGCTGATGAGATTTAAATCTGAAAATCCTGGCAGACATCTTGCTACCAAAGACACAGCCTTCCTGGGAATGAAGCCAACATAACGTAACACAGAGACAAACCAAGAGACAGAGCAGATAAGACCAAACTCAGAGAATACCACTAGACCACCTAGACCACCACTGGAAATCCAGCTATGCCTAAACACAGTGCCACCTCTGCCCCTTTGCGGTGTGAATGAAGGCATTCCCTTTTTCATTTACACCAGTTCGAATTTGATTTGGTCACTTGCAACCAAGAGAATCATGGCTAATACGGCTTCTTTATTATTCTAATTCTGTTTCTTCTTAAAGGCTCAGTGTCATCTCTTCCAAGAAGTCTTCTCCATCCGCCATTGTCTTCACTTTTTTGTCTCTTTTTAGAAGAGACAAGTAGCATGCAGGGGCACCTGGCTGGCTCAGTCAGTTGAGTGACAGATGCTTGACTTTGGCTCAGGTTGTGATCTCACGGTTCATGGGATTGAGCCCCATGTCAGCACAGAGCCTGCTTGGGATTCTCTCTCCCTCTCTCTCTCTCTCTCTCTCTCTCTCCACCCCTCCCCCACTCATTCTCTCTCTCTCTCCCTCCCTCCCCCATTCATTCTCTCTCTCTCTTAAAATAAATAAACTTAAAAAAAAACTGAACACATAGTATTTAAACCATAGCAATTTCATCTGCTTGTGGCCTACTGTGCCTTTTTGAAAAATGAGTTTTATAAAGTAAATGATTGTACAAAGTACAATATTGTAGGAAAAGGCTACATTTCATGGATCTTTTGTATTCACATCAAGACCTAAAACAGAGCTTAGCACATAGTAGGGACTCCTTAATTTATTGTATGACATTTCTCAAAAAAAACAAAAAACAAAAGGAGAGATGTTTATTATGCAGAGGGTACTTAAGTAGGTCCCAAGATGCTATTGCACTTTTCAAAGATACTGTGAGTTTCTGTCCTTTTCCTGCTGTGACCCAAAAGGACACGCCTATATCAGTCTCTGAGGGAGGTCCTTGAAAATAGAGCCCCCCAACCACTGCTGGCTTCTATGTAATTTGAAGAAACAGAGAAAAAAGATAATGGTCAAAACCTAGTTACTAAATTAATAGGAACCAAGGTGGAAGGTGAGCCATTAGTCACATGCATTTACTAATACTGGAGCCCACATCAAAAAGAGTGAATTATCTAGTCTTGTCAGCACTAGACCAGAGAGGTTTCCCCCCGAGTGAAAGCAGAGAAATCATGCTCCTTGTGGACGGCTATTTACAAATATGTCATCCTAACTCCCCGAGGAAAGGATGAAGAGAAGAAAACCAGAGTGCCACATGCTTCCACCCTGAAGGAAACATCAAGCACAAGGAAGAAACATTCCCATCCCTCAAATGTGCCCGTAGGCACTTACCTTGGTCAAACCTTAGGAGCATGTGACTGGTGGCTGCCATCAGTCTCCTCTGATACTCTTAATGATGGGAAAGAGTTCCCAAAGAGATTTTGTGGAAATGGTCTGAGAGACTGGGTGATACCGTTGAGAAGTGGACACAATGTCACTTCACATGCAAAATTTCTCTTTCTTCTTTTTATTATCTCAGTCCTTGCTTTTTCTCCTTCAAAGTTTGCTTTCTAAATCTTTCTTTCCAATGTTTTTGGGACTATGCTGAAGTGGAATTTTATGCTTCAAGAAGAGAGTTGATGAATCATGGAAAGTGTAATTGACAAAGAATTGGCATGTTTTTCGTTCTTCTTTTTTTCTGCATCAACTGAATAAGATTAGTGTCTTACATGGATTATTTTTTCAATAATAGAGAAGGCTATGTTGGCAACAAAAATTGCAAAACAGCAACATCATAAGCTTGCCTAACCATCCAGTGGAAGAGAATTTTCAACTTGAAAAATACTCTTGGTCCAGCAAACCAAGGACCTGAGTGACAATTACAACTGAAATCATTAAACATTCGCTTTTCCTCCTACTGAGAAATTGGATCTTCTAGGATTCTTAGAGGGAGAAGGCAGAAACATTAGGGGAAGACCTTACATAATAACCTTTCTGTAAAGCTTGGATGGCACAAATGATTTTGTGAGACATTCAAGTCACATGTCATTAATCAGAAATGACAGTCTTTATTCACATATATTTGACTGAAGCTGCATAATTTTAGACTCCAATAGGTCTAGATAAATGACCCTAAGTATTGTACTTTTTCAAATTGACAATGATTGATGATGGAGGGAAAGAAATGAATGCTGAAAAGGGACCCCGAAGTAAACACTGAAAATCAGTTGCACTACTTTGGGGGAAGAAAAGAGTTTGGGGATATTTTTTCTTCAAGACTTTCCTCTTTCTGAGCATCCCTAGCTCTTTAATTTTCATTTTAATCATCTGGGCATTGCGAAACTCTGTGTTACGCTCAAATCTCAATGAAAAATGGAGACTGATTGAGTTATGCTTGTTCAAATAGTCAGAAAGGGAAGATAATGACTAATTACAATTCATCCACTCCATAAATATTTCCTGGGCCTATTATGTGCCAGGTGTCATTCTACATACTTGGGCTTCAGCAGAAACTAAAATGAATATAGTTTAAGTTTTTTGGGGAGCCCACATTTTAGTGGACAGAGACAGGCAATATCCAAGTGAACAAGTAAATAAATGGGATCATTTCAGAGAGTGCTAAGTTGCATGAAGAAAATAAAATAGAGTGATTTAATAGAAAGTGATGTGGGATGGGGATTTCATTTGATAGGTCAAAGAAGGTCTCTCTAAGGAGATGACATTTTAGCTGAACACGAGCCAGTTTTTCAAAGAGCACAATGCACAGACAGTAGTAAGTGCAAAGGCCCTGAGGCAGGGATAAGCTTAGCATGCGGGAAGAATAAAAAGTAGGCCAACATGGCCCCTTTAGTGAGTAAGAAGAAAGTGGCGGTAAATCAGAACAGAGAGGTAGTCAGTGGCCAGATTATATACAGCCTTTTAGGTCATTGTGAGGAATTGGGAGTGTTAGGCTATACAAGGTTTTAATAAAGCTGAAGGAACACTTGATCTCATTAAAATAATGAGACCAAGGCCCATGGGACCCTTATGAGCAAAGCCTTGTGCCTGATACACTGCATTTCCATTATTGTCCAATCTCCTCGCAGAGAAAAGATTATCATTGTCTTTTAAAGATAAGGACATAACACGCTCTGAGCAAGATCACAGACCTAGTAAATAACGAAGGCAAGGTTTAGATTCTAACTTCAGTGTATTTCATCCCAGAGTCAGAAACTGCCCGCTACCCTATACAGAGTCCTATCATCTGCATTTTCTTATTTTCCCAGAAATATTAAAGGGACTAATATGAACATATATTACTGCCTTCAATGAATACATAACAATGCTTATCAATGGTGGATATAGTGGATAGTGGGGGCAATTCATAAAGTCTATGTCAAATGTTTGTGTGCAATTTTATCCTTTTTTTTTTTTTTTTTGCTTAATAATTGCTTGAAGCTACTTCTTACTACTCCTCCCTGGGGAACAGCTTTCCTAGATGATCTGAGTGAGAACCTCTGATAAGCAGGTGTTATCAAACAGGTATTTACTTTAAAAATTTTTTTTAATGTTTATTTATTTTTGAGAGACAGAGAGACAGGGTGCGAGCAGGGAAGGGGCAGAGAGAGAGGGAGACACAAAATCCGAAGCAGGCTCCAGGCTCTGAGCTGTCAGCACAGAGCCTGACGTGGGGCTCAAACTCACAAACTGTGAGATCATGACCTGAGCTGAAGTTGGACACTTAACTGACTGAGCCACCCAGGCACCCCAGGTATTTACTTTTTTATCCACTCAAAGATTTATTGAGTGGTCACTATGGTAGTTGATACTAGGGAAACAATGGTGGGTAGAACGCCAAAAATTGCTCCTTATATGAAGCAATTCTATAATTCTCCTTACATTCTAATGGGGTCATTATCTATCTATGTGTCATAATATAACCCAAATGACTTCTCCCCAAAGCTTTCCATGGTGCTTATGACCCTCCTTTGTTACCATTGTTATGAAAAAGTGAATATATCTGCTAAATATCGCAGGCAAGAAATAATAATAGGAACACCTGGGTGTCTCAGTTGGTTACGGGTCTGACTCTTGATTTTGGCTCAGGTAGGGACCTCACGGTTTCTGGGATCAAGCCCCGCATTGGGCTCCATGCTGTCAGCACAGAACCTGCTTGGGATTCTCTCTCCCCCTCTCTCTCTGCCCCTCCCCTGCTCATGCACTCTCTCTCTCTCAAAATAAATAAATAAACTTTAAAGAAGAAGAAGAATACAACTTTTAAAGAACACAAGTAAATTAAAGTAAAACACAGTACCAAAAATCCTTACCCGGTAGAGGCAGAATATTCGTAATACATACCCAGACTAATTTATAAATTTTCCAACACGGACCTGGTGACTATTTGTGAAAAGTAATAATGTGAATAATACCTGGGTAGTAAATGGAGAATAAAGAGTTTTGTGGAATGCTTCAAATAGTGAGAACATTAAGAGCCTCACACGCATAAAAATGAAGAGATTGGTGTAACACGTAAATGAGAGAAGACAGTAAACTTTTTTAACCAGATCATTTTTCCCATTGTTGCCTCTAACTCTATTACTCATACCAGCTAAATATTACTAGCGTAATGTTTCAATGACAGAAAAATAAGAAACAAGCAAAGAAAACAATTTGCTAAGGAATAAGAAACTGGCGAGTAGGACTTACAGTTTGCTTATCCAGCACATCTTGCTTAGAGTGGAAATACTGTAAATAACAGAAATGTAGAAATGCACAACTTCCAGTAATTCCACTGCTGGGTATTTACCCAAAGAAAATGAAAACACTAATTTGAAAATATGTATGCACCCTTATGTCCATTGCAGCATTATGTTATTTTATTTTTTTTAATGTTTATTTGTGTTTGAGAAAGGGAGAGAGAGACAGAGTATGGGTGGGGGAGGGGCAGACGGAGAGGGAGACACAGAATCCCAAGCAGACTCCAGGCTCTGAGCTGTCAGCACAGAGCCTGACGCGGGCTCGAACTCACGAACCGTGAGATCATGACCTGAGCTGAAGTCGGACACTTAACCAACTGAGCCACCCAGGCACCCCATTGCAGCATTCTTTACAAGAACTAAGACATGGAAGCAAACTAAGTGTCCATCGATAGAGGAATGGATACAGAGTGCATGCGTGTGTGTGTGTGTGTGTGTGTGTGTGTGTGATGGCATATTAGCCACAAAAAAGAATGAAAACTTGCCATTCACGACTATATGAATGGTTCTAAAGTGTATCACGCTAGGTGAAATAAGTCAGGCAGAGAAAGACAGATACCACATGATTTCACTTATATGTGGAATTTAAGAAAACAAAATGAAAAAAGAAAACAAACAAACAAAAACAGAAACAGACTCATAACTACAGAGAACAAACTGGCAATTGCCAGGGAAGGGGAACAGGTGAAATAGGCAATGGGAATTAAGAGGTACAAACTTCCACTTATAAAATAAATAAGTTATGGCGATGAAAAGTACAGTATAGGGAATATAGTCAATAATATTGTAATAACTTTGTATGGGGACAGATGGTAACTACACATATCATGACAAGCACTGTGTAACATATAGAATTGTCAAACCACTATTCTGTACACCTGAAACTAATACAACATTGTAGGTCAACTATACTTTAATGGAAAAGAAGTGCACACTAAAAACATTCGTTCATTCACTCAGTGAATGTTTAATGAGCCTCCACTCTAGTGGACACACCATAGGTTGCCTTTCAACAGGTGTTGCCTTCCCCCTTTCCCCAACAACCCCACTTCCCAGGACAGAACCACAAATGCCCAGTCCCTATTTTCCCAGGTTCCCCAGCAGTTGGGCATGATCATGTGATCCAGATCTGATATGAGAGACATTAATTTTCCCTCCTTTCCTTATTTGGATATTCTCATGTGAAGACTTGAACCTTAGGTTATAATAGTCATCTTGTGAATTTCAGGTGACAAGTCTGAGTGTGAAAACCAAGTGGGGGGGGGCACTTGGGTGGCTCAGTGGGTTAAGTGCCTGACTCTTGTTATCAGCTCAGGCCATGATCCCATGGTCATGGGATTGAGCCCTGCAGAGCCTGCTTGGGATTCTCTCTCTCTCTCTCTCTCTCTGCCCCACCTCCAAATAGATAAATAAATAAATAAATATTAAAAAAAGAAAACCAAGAGGCTGTGGATGATGGAATAGATTCTATACGTTTTACATGCATTGTTAAATAGCTAAGCTAACATGGAACTATGGATCTCTAGACTTTATTACATGAGAGAAGTAAATATCTTCATTTTTAAATCCGGTGTGATGGAATTTTCACCCAGTTTCAGCTGTGATCGTTCAGACACTGTCAAGACCACCAAGATGTCAAGTCAGTCAGCTACGCCCACGACTGCCCTTGAACAGGGGGCTAAGGAACGTATACGAATAACAATGCCATTTAAATAAAGATTTTTTAAAGTTAATCATAGGTAATAAGAAATGAAATGTCCAGCTGGGTAAGTCTTGGAAGTCTTAGTAGAATAAATAGCATTTAAGCTAGAATTCTTGTTGACGCTCTGACATAATTCATGCAAGGTAAACTGTAGTAAGAGCCTTAAAGAAATGTAGCTAACTCAGTGTCAAGTTGGAAAAGAAGACAAGAGATATAAGGCACTCTTCAAGGCACCGTGAGACCCAGAGAGAAAAACAATAAGACACGTTCACTGCCTTCAGGCAACTTAAAATATTTAGTGGTAGTTGTCAATGCACATCTGAAATAAGGATTAAAACATGTCAGTTTTCAAAGTAAGATTGTAAAGGGTTCTTTCCCTCGGACAGAAGATCTGAGGCGCAAGTTCAAGACTACCTGCTGGGCACCTTCCAGGAAAGGTTTGTTGGCATCTCAGTGGGTGGTTTCCTGCTTGCAGCCTTGGGCTGTGGAGCCTCAGTGAACTCTCTTTCATCCAGTGGGCTGAGCTGTACCCCGCACAGTGAGGTATGAATCTCGGTCCTGGGGGAGCCCTCTCCCAAATTTACTCCTTCCTGTATTCTTTAGAATAGCCAGTCCTCTGGTTCCAGTTAATAATTGTTTCACATTAAACCTTGCCGGGTTGAATGACTATACGAGTTCTGTCTCCTGACTAGACCCTGACTGGCACTTGTATTTTATATCCACATCCCCCATATCCTGCCTGGAGTGTCCTCTTGTTCTTGAGTGTGATAAAGGCTCCAGGAAGCACCAACTGTCAATTTTGTTCAACTAACTTTCCCAGGTTTATTTGACCATAAGACCTGTTTATAGACGAGCACCTGTTACTCAGGTATCTTAAAGTACACCAGTATTCCACAGATCAGTTTGGGAAATGCTGTTTTGGGGACTCATCACTAATCTAGTGAATGTTTCCTAAGAAGGTAAAAGTGCTCACATCCTCCAAAGGAACGAGTTTCAAGTCCATCCTTCACTGAATAAAGTGTTCGGGACACAGTATCACCAGACAGCTTCTAACAAGTGGAGACGTCTATGTGAATTGTGAACATGCAAAATCTCATAGGGAATTTTAGGTGGAAAGAAAAGAGACAAGGGAGCGATTCATTTTGACTAGGGTATCAGGAAATCAGTTTCGGAAGCAGGGACCTATGAATTTAATCTGAGAGGACGAAGGGATTTTGGCAGAGTTGCATCTAATGGAGTGGGAACAGGAAGGCAAAGCAGATATATGAAATAGGATTAAAAGAGGTAAGAGTGTTGGTCGGGACTCATGCTACTCGGTGGCTTACGTAGAAATGGGATTTTATTGGCGTGAATAATTGTTGCAGGAACAAGTGGGTCCAGAAACCTAAACCATCTCACCAGACTCAGGTTTTTTCTTTCTTTCTTTCTTTCTTTCTTTCTTTCTTTCTTTCTTTCGAGAGACAGTATGATTGAGGGAGGGGCAGAGAGAGGGAGACAGAGAATTCCAAGCAGACTCTATACTGTCAGTGCAGAGCCTGATGCAGGGCTTGAACTCACGAAACCATGAGATGGTGACCTGAGCAGAAACCAAGAGTTGGACGCTCAACCAACTGAGCCCCCCAGGCGCCCCGACTCAGGTTTATTCTTGCATCTCTTGACTTTACCTTCCTCTGTCGGATGCCATTTTCACCGATGGGAGGGTCTCTCGTAGTTACTTGTGATAATGTTATGTTTGGTTCTGAGCAGGCTACGGAACAAATGGAGATTTTTCCCTTCCCTGGAGATCTAGGCTGTGACTGGGTCCCACGCTTGTCTTGAAATCTATTCCCATGGCTCATGAGATGTGATGCTCTAACCGGCCAGGCCTGGTCCACATGTCCAACTTTGGGCCAAGAATGGAACTGGCCAGTACCCATGCCTCACAGACAAGGGAGAACAAGGATTCAGGTGCCAAAAGAAGAGGCACAGATACCAGGCAAGCAAACAACTCTACAGATTGTACCTCACTCTGAATGTGGGGAAGAGTAGAAGATGGACCCCGAAATTCAGGCAAGCCCGGTCCACAGGTGAAATCATTACTTAACACATGAGACATAGGTAAATCTTAATGAACTCTAAGGCACACGTCAACCTTGTCAAACCAGCAGCCAAACCGGGGGAAGCCTCAAGCATGGATCGAAAAGGCGATCTCGCTACGCGTCGAGAAGGTTTGAAGCTTTTCAGAATTCCTGGTGTTAATTCCACTCTGGTATTTTGTGAGCAACTTTCCCTGATGACACTTTTATGGGGAGTCGGGTAGGGACTCAAAATAAAATAAGATAGCACTTCTCCCTGACAGTGGGGTCCTACAGCTGATCCTAGATACCCGAGGCGCAATGCCAAAATGCGAACGCCAAACATGGCTCCCCTAGAATGTTCTTCCTCAATTCCTCATTACCCAGGAGACAATATTAGACGAGCAAACGGAGGCTGCCACAATGCTGATGGACGCCGGTGGGGAACCGCGAACAAGATGGGAACACGCTTAATAAAACGACCAACTCTTGCTGATATATAGCCAACTAATTACCTGCCAAATATCCAGGCTGTGTTCTCCCGGCTGGAATTGATAGCAGGCTGTCAGTGTGAGAGGGGACAAAAAGCCAGTTCAGGGTTGAGAAATAAGAAGAAAGGTTTGATATACAATAGTGGACACTGTCACTCTGTATCAAATTATCTTGGGCTGCCCAGAGTACACTGTCAGGCCCAAACCGGCACTTTTGGCGAAATCTAGAGTGACTTAGAATCCCATCCACATACCAGATATTGGGGAATGGGTGGTGAAAGCGATTTGTAAGGCTTGGCTCTCAGCAACAGAGAAAAGAGAGAGTAGGCTAGTATCGTAGAACTCAAGAAATAGATGTCTTTTTTGCACTTATCTCTTGCTCTGGGGCCCTAACATACACATACGTACCTCCCTCATAAAGAGAGAGAGAGCACGCACGTGGGGAAGGGGGTGGGGCAGAGATGATCTGAAGCAGGCTCCATGCTGACAGCAGAGGGCCGGATGCGGGGCTCAAACTCACGAACCGTGAGATCATGACCTGAGCCGAAGTCAGACACTTAACTGACTAAGCCACCCAGGCGTCCCAAAAGAGATTCCTTCTTATGAAGAACATCCCTTTTGGAAACCCTCTGTTTGTTGCATTGGTGTTAATTAGGAGAGCATGGGGTTGTAAATCTCCTTGTGCTTAAGACTAAAGTTGAGCTAGAGATCTCTAAGTAAAAAACTGGTGAAGTAACATGACCCCTAGAGTTTGATCCTTTGGCAAGAACATCCAGGTGCATTTGATAGACTCATCTCGCTTAAGCAGGAAGAAGCTGCCGACCAGTGCCTGGGAATTAAGAGACTTTGAATGAAACTAGAACTCACTAACTACATGCTCAAGGAAAAAGCCTTTGGCCTACTGGTAGGCGGGTCCAATTCTTGTCCCAGCTGTCAAGCGGGAGATCATGGTGCTGTCCCAATGTAGCCACAGGTTTATCTCATATGTCAATGTTACATCCAAAGATGAACACTTAATTCTCACACAAAAGGGGGTATTGACCAAGAGAGCCCGGGGTGTTGGCACTTTCTGAACATAAAATGAGAGAGAGAGCAAAATAAGGCATCAGACATGTACTAAGAGATCGCATAGTCTCTGAAAGCAAGAGCTACAATTCGTTCATTTGCTCAAAGGGTCGGAGTCCCTCATTTACTATGCTTTTTTTCTCTTTCCCAGGACAACTGAATGTAGGGCATACCATAGTATGGAATCTTCTTCAAAGCTAGCGGATTTGTTTCATTCGCTCATCTACTTCTCCCACATTCATCTGTAGCTCCTTCCCTTTTCTGCCTTCAACACACGATGCCCTTTGGCCGGTCTCTCAAGACATGGGATATTTCCAAATTAGTAATCTTTCACTGCAAGCAATAGAAACTAAGTCTGGTCAATTTAAGACAAAAGAGAATGTGTTATTTGTAGAATCAAGGGTTGCACACTCGTAAGAACTTGGAAAGGAAGAACCAACCTACCATGGAGAACTCAGAGTGGAAATTCCTAGACTTCCAAGTATTTTCCAAATCAACTTGATGAGAGGAAATCACCTAGGAGTGCTTGCTAAGACTGATTCCTGATTCAAGTCCAAATTTACCGAATCAAAATTTTTCAGGGAGTAACCCAGAATCTGCACACTTACCAGAAAAAACTGAGAAACACTGCAAAGGGCTAACATTAATTCCACTCCATTGGCCCTCAGGCTCTGCTCCAATTGGCAAGTTCCAGGAAAGGATAATCTGATTGGCTCACCCAAGGACAGGTGTCCCTGGTCCATCAGCTATGGCCAAAAGGGCTGTGTCAGAGGACCATATCCAACGAATCAGAGGAGGAGAAATCACCAAGAGCAGGGGAACCACCACAAAGTGGTGCCTATTACCAACACAATAAGCCAAAGCTGTGTAGAATTCATGATCAGATCTTTACAATTCATTTAGAGTTCTGAAATATTATATCAGCAGTTATTAAAATTATGAAACATAGCTGTACTGGAAAATTAGAGGGAATATCCCCCTGGTAAATCCAATCTGGATCAGGAGTTTGCACGAAGTGGCAAGAAGTCAAGACACAGAGCCTTACAGAGACAAGTGCAACATCTGGGACATCGCTTAGGCTGCAGAAGGCCAGTGCCTCTTCCCAACTCCTGGGCCCACACCTTGAAATGTCCTCAACCTGGAGCCCATCCCAGCTGTGCTCTATGGAAAGCATCAAGACAGTGTACGAGTTTGGGAAATCCCCAACACCCCATTCTTGGCTGGTGTTGGGGTGTCACCTACCACGTCTTCTGCTCTTCTTCCCCCAGCAGGCCCCGCAGAGAGTGATTTTGCCAAATGATGGCAGCTTCACAGTCTTCTTTGTCCACAAGGTCTTAGTCACAGTGAACATTCAATAGATGGTTTTGCTGCAGGCGTACTTTCAAATGCCAGAAAAAGCATCTGACAGTGTTGGATGTTTGCAGGGCTATTGTTGGGAAGATAAGCGCCGTCCCATGTTCAATCATTTATTCAACAGTCACCCAGGGAAACTAAAGAGAGGAGGCAAGTGGGCTTGGATGTTTTGGTGGGTTTTGCAGAGAAGAATTTCTCTCTTTATTTTATATACGTCAAACCACAGACAGGGAATCTGAACAATAGCCAGGTCACATGGCCTCACTTTAAGGGATGAACTGTAAGAGTTTACTCTAGGCAATGTCCTCACTTAAAAGGCAGGCTGAGAGCAACAGAGAACAAAGCCACAAAAATAATTATGTTGGCACACACCAAAGGCAAGTTTACCCTTTTCCCAGACTCCATTAGATGCTTTGTAACGCTCTGAGAGGACTTTCCTAGGCAGAAAGTATGTTACATGCACTGTTGATGCCCCCTAGAATCCATGCACTCTTCTTCTGGTAACAATTCTCTAATTTTCCATAGGAGAACAACCTGTTCCTGGTCTTACTCCGTGTACTTCTAGTGGAACTTAATCCATCCTCTCCGGAGATGAACAGGTGACTTGAGCTTAGCCAATCAGAGTGGTACATTATCATAGTCCACCGTGATTGGTTATGCTTGAACACAAGACCCAATCAGAACCAACTGAACGCAATGAGATTTTCTGCGTTGGTGGGAGAGTACGTTCTCTTTTCTGCTGGGAAGGCCAGCAGAAAGGGTATTGTAAACCAGTACTTCCAGGATTCTATGAGTGGAACCAGAGGATAAAGATAACACTGTAGACAGAAGAGAAAATGAGCCTAATGACTTGTCTGTGCTCTTGGCACCAGCTGTGCCTGAAGCCAGTTCTGTCCCTGGACTTTTCAGTTATATGAGCAAATAAATTCCCTTATTTCCCCTAAGCCAATTTGATTCGGGTTTTTAATCTCCCACAATTGAGAGTCCTAATTAAAACAGGAATGAACACAATAATGCATTTCGTTAGTTCTATTTCTTTAAAAACTATCTATTGAGCACCTGCTGTGGGGCTTCTAAAGAAGTAGAAGGCATTGTTCTTCCACCAAAAGTTGCTTAGTTGCTCAAGGTAGAGACAATGTTCATACATGCATAAGATACAGAATCACTTCTACTTAAAACAGTAAGAAGATTTAAGCCTTGTGTATCATATGATATAGGAGAGGGTTGAGGTGATACAAAGAGAAAGATCAACGTAGTAGAAGGCAGAAGTTGGGTTTTCTCGGAGGTGAGATCAGGTGGCTCAATGTCAAGTTTGGCATTTCTTCCCTCCTAGACAGACGTGCCTGGGCCAAAGGATTTAAGCTTGAGACAACACTAAGAGTCATGGTCAACTCTGCCATCTTCTTAGGTGCCGCCGGGAAATCTAACCAATTCAACTTCCCCATCTCATGTGCTCTTTGTTAAGCTGGATTTGGGGAACTATCCCAGTGCTCCAGAAGCTGGGTCAGATCAGCCCAAGTCATCTTCCCATCCCCCTGCAATAACTGTTAGGAAAGGCGCAATTCTTAAACTAAAGAATTATTAATAAAGTCAATATTGATTAAAAGTTAAGGACCCTTTTATTTAAAATCAATAACGTCTATTGATTTCACATGAAAATTATCTAAAACTCAGTCAACCAACATCTTTTACCATCCATTGTGGATTCAGTACTTTCCTTGGTGCTGGGGGGCTATGAATGCTTATATGTAAGACCTTGTATTCCATGAGCTACTGTATTTCCAGTAGCAAAGTACACAACAAAGGAGATCATCACTAAGTACTTATTTGTGTATTAACTAAGTGCAATGGTTGGTTCAAGAAGAGGGGGTCAGAGGAGCACCTGGGTGGCTAGGTGGGTTAAGCGTCCAACTTCAGCTCAGGTCATGATCTTGCAGTCTGTGAGTTCGAGCCCCGCGTCAGGCTCTGTGCTGACAGCTCAGAGCCTGGAGCCTGTTTTGGATTCTGTGTCTCCTTCTCTCTCTGCCCTTCCCCCACTCATTTTCTGTCTCTCAAAAATGAATAAATATTTTAAAAAATTAAAAAAAAAAAGAAGAGGGGGTCAGAATGTATGACAATTATAAAGGCAAGGTTTACATATCAAGCAATTTTTTTCCCCACTAAGTCCAATACCAGGCCTTACAGAAGGCACACTCAATATGTAGTTATGGATTAAACAAGGTTTGCTGAAAATGTCTCAGAGTAATATCTGGAAGATACAGGTCAGGGTGTGGTGGGGAATGCCCCGCCTCTACTTTAAGATTCCATCATATGGGAAAACATGCCAGAACTGTCACTGAAAGACTGATTTGATCGGTTCAGCTGGACTTCCAAAGCCTTCTGTATGTTCACAGTGAATGAAAGATGGTTTAGGAGATGCCGAGTTCCTGTGTGTTGGGCCCTGAAATTTTCTTTCTAACCTTCCCAACCCTGCCCCACCCATTAAAAACCAATCGGGGCAGGGATTGGACACATAACTGTTTACTTCCGGTGAAGGAAGTCAAAAGTCTTAAAGGGCAAGTGATTTTGCCTAGCTGTGTGTATTTCCCTGGGTCATCTTACTCTCTCCCTCACTATATTCCATCCAAGACCTGAAATACCATTATCCTCTCAGCACAGCATCCTAGCATATTTTGGAAAGTCCTTTGCCCAGGAATGGCTTGGATGGAGTGACAATATGTATGTTCAGTCTACTTTTTCATGTGCCCAACATTCCGTCACAGCCCTCACCACACTATTTGGTACATTTGTCCATAATTGCCTGGATCTCCTTGCTTCTGCCCGTGCCGCCCTATAGTTTGTTCTCAACCCAGCAGTCAGAATGATCTGCTTCGGTAGAAGTCAGATTGTGTCATTCTCCTGCTCAAAATTCTCGCTCTCTTTCTCACTTAGAGTAAAAGCCTATGTCCTAATAATGGCTCACACCCATGGTTCTCACATGAACAGGAAATTAACAAAACCTGGGGAGGCTTAAAACAAAACAAAACAATGTGGATGCTGTACCCCAAACCAATTACACCGATTACTGGGGCTGTTACTTACTTTTAAAGGCTCCCCATGCGATTCTTTTTTCTATTAGGATTATGATGAATTTTGAACATACACAGAAGTAGACAAAATGATACACTGACCTCCATGTACCCAACACCCAGACCCCACATCTCTCAACCCATGGCCAAGGCTGCTCCCTCCACATCCCCATATACTTTCTCCATCTTGCACTATTACAGAGCAAACCCAAGACATCATTTCATCTGATCCATAAATATTTCAGTATGTGGCTCAGAAAATTAAGGACTCTTTTTTTTTTCAACATAACCACAATATTATGATCACACCTAAACAAAGAAAATAGCTAATATGATCCACTGTGACGATTATGAACCACCGCCCTCCATGGCCTGTCTCTCTGCCTCCCAGTTGGATTTCATCCGCTTTCTCCCACGCTCATTCACCTCCAGCCACACTGGCTGCCTTGAGTCTGTGCATGGGCCATTCTGCTATTCTCTCTGCCTGGATGCTTTTTCCCTGGATGGACACACAGCCCCTTCCCCTGCCCACTGTCACTCTCTCATAAGGCTTTCTTTGATTATTCAAACTTGTAGTACATCCTCTACTGACCCCTCCATACTCTCCCTTCCCCGTTCCCTCTGCTTATTTTTCTCCAATGCACTTTAGTAAGTACCCAATTACTTAATGAAATATAGTTTTATTAAAAAACTATATTCCCCATTAGAATAGAACTCCATGAAAGGAGGCACCATGTAAATATTTGCTGAACAAATGCATGAATGAATGATAACCATAATAGTATTATTAATACTATGCCTGCACAATAAGCCAATAAGATGATGGGATAAAGCATAAGAAGTCAAATCAATAGATACTCTATTTCATAAAGCTCAGAGAAAAATCATAAAATTTATAAATATGAGAAGATGAGAGTAATTGATAGGTAGTACGCTCACAATGAGCTATTAATGGACGCTAAGATGTTGGAAATCAAATCCTGAACTCTGAGGCTAATGTCAGAAAGGACAATTGTCCGCTTTTATTAAAAGTCCCCTTGGGCTGCTTGTACCATAGAATTAAGCCGGGTTGGCAAAAAAGGGATTCCATACAAATAAAAGAAACAGTTGTGATATACTGGTTAAGCTTAGCAGTACATAAATACATATGCATGTTTATATGATCTATATTAAAAAAAAAAAAGAAACAGGGTGTACCAGTGTAGGTCCAAGTAGGCAAAATCCCAAGCATCCTCACTCGCTAAGCGTTCATATTCTCTTTTGCGGGAGAACCTGATCCTGGGGTTCACTGTACATGTTGCTGCTCTCACCGAGTCAGGAGTGTTCTTGGCCACCTTCCAGGTACAGGAAACAGCAGCATAGTCGAGAATCTCCAAAAGGCTGGGGCCGCACACTCAGGCATAATACAGCAGGGTACCAAAGCCATTCTTCACTCCCTCCTCAGGGCCAAGGAGGACAACGGGAAGCAGTCCTTCTGGAAACCATACCTCACACAGTCCACGCTAGGAACATTCGGTATTGGCCTCCGACATAACAAGGGAGCTAACCCTCACTCTTCCTGACTGCTAAGGCAGAAGATGTCATGCTTGTTGTCACCTGGCAGATAAATACCCAAGGGCACCATGCTTGTAGCAACAGGGGGTGAGCTGATATGAGTAAGAGTCTCCAGCCTGGCCCTCACTCCTCTGCATCAGGAATCATGGAAATTAGAGAGGCGTCCAGATGGTACAGATGCCTCTCACTTCTTGACGGTAACGCAGGAACATTGGAAACCCCTGATACTACTGAAGACTCCAGTCATCGAAGTGCATTAATCACCCTCAAGAATCAGGCAAAAGTTCAGCGATGGATGCCACCCATGAGTAGGAGTGAGGGGGGCACCTGGAGAGCCGCACGGATTTCAATGTCCATTACACATGCATCGGAAAACAAGACTACCATTGAAGTCATTTGTTCTGAAATTTACTTCCCATGCTCTACTGTTCCCGGCAAGAGCTGCTGTGCTCATGGACACAGACCTGCTTTGTAAACGCAATTAAAAGGAAATGAAGTTTCGCTTAAAACGCTAATGAATTTTCTCCGTGCCTGTTTTGTAGCTTGGGGGTGAGAGGGACATAGGCTCGTCTTTTCTTCCTATTAGAAGACATAAGCGTTTATGTGTATAATGATCTGATGTCTGTAGATTCACTAATTCCATCCAGAAACATTAGAATAAGCATTATGTGATGCACCAGTTGTGACAATGTGGCATAACAGAACTTTGCTTGGAAAAAAAAAAACAACTGAAGAACTTGGTAATTTCCGCAGAACAGACCCATTTTTTTTTCTCTTTTTTTAACTGCTGAAATATTGTTAGCCACAACTATCCATTCGTTTGAGTGGCCTAGAGCAGTTGGCCCCCTCAGTCCCCGGGTGGCTTGCTACCAGAAGTGACAAGGGCCACTGGTCCTCCTGAGAACGCAAGAGAGAGAACCTGGCCTTTTTATATTTGCAACTTTGCCAAACCTTGTAGAAGTTTGTAAACACCATAAAATATGTTACGATGTTTACAGCATATGTCTCTTATTGTTAAGAACTATTATGAAAGTATGAGCAGAGTCTACTTCTTAAAATATTTTTTATATAATAGTTACGGCATCCAATTATACAATAGTAATTGTGAATAATTATACCAAGCCCCAGTCTGTTTTATGACTACTTCTCACGCTGAGCTCGTATACTCCATATAAACACCATCTGTATCAAACATAAAACTCTTAGTTGCTTGAAGAATACAGGCTTACAAAATGCAGCTTATTAGTTCTGGGGCCAAGCAGTTTCATGGCTGTTGCCCGGGCCCCCCCTGCCAAACCACAGGAATTCAACGATCACCTCCTTCCTGGGCTGAGTTCTGTTGCGTTGACACACAGGCTACTTACCTGTGAGCTCAGGTTCTTTGCAGGACTTGTGGCCCCTGTGTGCAGACCGCTGACACTTGTCAGAGTATTGGTGGAGCACTGAGTACACTTAATATGCTCTGCAGAGTTCTGTTCATTTCTCATACGTGTGGCAGTGATGTAAGCACTTGAAATTGGCCAACTGGTGCTTCCTGAATTTCCCTTGGTGAAGTGCTATGAGGTCGTGGGGTACCAGTTTCTCCTCCAGAAATCCCCAAATGAAGGTTTCCTCCCAAAGAGGCCCCTCACCCCGTAAAAATATTTAGCAATTCCAGAAAACAACTTTAAGAAACGTGACTCTGATCTTAGAACAGTGTTTGGTTCAAAGGATAGAAACCTCTGTAGAGGGTTACCTAACCTTCTCAAGAGTCTGACCTTCCTATTTTGTTCCAAATATAAACAAAGCACATATTTTTGTCCATGACAATGTTCTTCAGCAATAAACAAACTTCAGGCACAACCTAGAAGTAAACAAACAAATTTCTTCACAGAAAGTAAGCCCAATCCAAAAAGGATTATTTGCACCCATTCTGAAGAGTCATCTGCTTTGACTGGTTGCTTTTGTCCCGTAGTTGATTGAGGCCAAGCAGCCCATTTTGGGGACCTTGATAGTCTAGAAGCAAATATCATTGCCACCTTTTCTTTGCACATTTAAATCCTGAAAAATTTTCCTGATAATAGTCCCAATCTCCTTGCTAACTAACATTTTAGGATTTAAACTGTGAGAAAACTTACTTTTTTTTTTTTTTTTGGTAAGAAATTTCTACCTCCAAATAGCATAAGCAACAGTGATTTTATTTTCTGCACATAAAAGGATACGCATTTCCCCCATGGAATTATGTTCTGCTTTGAAAAGGACTATATAGCTGTACTGACATTCGTTGGCCACAATATTCTGAACATCATTAGCAAATCCCATGCTAGGTATGCCAGCATTTGGACACAATTTATAAAAGTGTTATTATGGAGAAAATGGTGCCAGTCCTTCCAGGTAACTGTCCAAACATCCGAAGATGGATACCTTAATTTGGCATCCAAAAAAGCACACACGAGGTCGGACTACATGTAGGTAATTTCCTCAGATGCTATTATTTGTCCCCTGGGATCCTACATACTCAATAGCAATTACAGAGGAGAGGATTAAGAATGAGCAGAGAGAGGGCGAGGGTAGAACAGCAGGCCTGAATGATTTGGACTAAGATCTTGTATCAAATTTGCAAATTACCAATTAAGGCAGGTTTAGAACATGGCATCGTGTTCACTCATTGTGACAAAGTGAAAATTAAGACTCCCTCTCCGTGTCAGAGGGATGACAGGTGACAAGGAATGTTATCAAAAAGAATCTTTTTGTTATCAAAAAGTACCTATCGGTAACAACAGACCCTTGGATGCAAGCAAACTGACCAGAAAGAAAAAAGTAGGCCAAAAATCTGAAAATAAACCTAAGATGTGGCTCTCAAAATAACCGTGACTCTGTTGACTCCGTGTAAGTCACTCAAACACCTTGCAAATGAAAGTCCCCAAATATTTATTCACCAGAGTGCTCATGCCTCGTCTTCTGGGTAAGTTGGAATTGTCATTCATTTCTATTCAATCTTACCAAGTGACTGTTTGCAAAGATAGCTTTAGAGCTCTGTTCGTTTAAAGTTAAGGCAATAATAAATTCTTGCAGATAAGGGACAAAGGATGAGAGAGGTCCTCATCCCTGTTATTTCCTTTAACAAGTGGTGGACTGTGGCAGAACACACCACACCTAGCCCAGGGGGCGGGGGGGGGGGGGGGGTGCTGTAGTCTTGGAAATGGAGTGGTAACTCACAAAGCAGTAGGCAGGGTCAGCACTGCATCATCCCCAAGGAGATGCACTCCCTATATAGTCATTGATTTCCCATGCTCAATATGGATTCACTGGATGCCTTAAATAATGCATAACAACCCACATCTACCTGATGTTCATCCATCTCCATCTTCCTTAAAACCCGATTTTTTTCCCCCTCTTTTTACACACGCAGTGGGATAGTATGCTTTGGCACTTTTGTGGTGCCTCCAGCCCTAACGCTCGAACACCACAGGTCAAAGCTGTTTGCCTGAATACAAAATAATTACAGAGAGACCTTGGTAGAGAAAACAATCAGACTGGAAAGTATTCACACTGAAAAAACTGCCATGTGGCGTTATGCTCCGTGGAGAACACAGACTAGGTGGCATTCACCCTGGTTTACAGACTGTCCAACCATGAGGAAAACATGGGTTACTTATTCTTTTTTGTATTGATGGATTTCTGTCATCTGTCTATCATCTATCTATGTAGCCATCTATGTATCTATCATCTATCATCATCCATCATCCATTATCTAGCTATATCTACTATCCACACACTTATCTACATAGTCTATAGACAGATATGTAACAGATATAAATATGTCTTCGACATAGCATTCATATACAAATATCAGAAGATGACAAAATAAACAAATAAACATTAAAAAAGGGGGTGCCTGGGTGGCTCAGTTGGTTAAGCTCCAGACTCTTTTGATTTCAGCTCAGGTCACGATCTCAAGGTTTGTGGGATAGAGCCCCGTGTCGGGCTCTGCATTGAGAGTGTGGAGCCAGCTTGGGATTCTGTCTCCCTCTCTTTCTGCCCCTCCCCCACCTACACGTGAATGCATGCGCACCCTCCCTCTCTCCCCCCTCTCAAAATAAATAAATAAATATTAAAAAGATGAAAAAGCAGATCTACAATGAGAATATTTCCATTCCAGTTCTGACCGTGCCTCTTATAAGCAGAGATATTAGAACATGTGACAAGTCCCTCTGTGCCTCAGTTTCCTAATTTGTTACATGGGGTTAACCCCTGCCCTATCTAGCGAGGGAACGGCTTTGAAAAGTGCAGAGCACTATACAAATGCTCAGGATAATGAGATGTTTCACAAAAGAGCATTATTCCTCTGCTAAGAAGTCTACAGCCACATTCACATTTTCTATCTGTGAAGGTTCTTCTTTGAAATGAAATTGAGACCATAAGCAACATCCCTCCCAGTGCTGCCTGCCTGAGGTTTTACTCGGCCACAAAGCAAGGGCTTCTTTTCATCATGCATCACATTGGAGTTCAAGCACCGAGAGGTACTTTTTACCAGTGGTGAAAATAGCTTTCTTTTCACAGCAGAAACACAGAAAAATGATTTCCCTCTTGATGCTAATGTAGGGACAAGGCTTATTCTACAGTTGTCGCCAAAAATGCCTTCCTTTGGCTCTGTCATTGGTGTATTCTTGCACCAGGGAGACAGGGGTGGGGTGAGGTGAGAGAGCATGAAGTGATAGCTTTATTTAGGTATGTGAATAATTAAAATTTTGAGATATATGTTCAAGTGGGAATCCTGTTCCATTTTCATTCTGCTTTAAAGCCAACTGGATACCATGTTCTCAAAAGTCGGTTGATACAATCCTGCATGCATTTAATCAATCTTGATCATACCTTCCTCATTTGGACAACTTCAGTGCTTTTTAAGTCCCTCACCAGGCTTGCAAGACCTTCTACAAATCCAACTTCTAACTTCCTTTCTAGAACTTTCTCCTGCTCACCTCCCCAGAAGCACTGTGTAGCCAGTCTGCTATACTGTCTACTGCTGCTTTGATGGTCCTTGTGATTTCAACATGAATGGCTTTTCTCCTGCTTCCTGTTGTCCGGAGTCATCTCCTTCTACCAGGATAGGACTTCCATCCCGGCCCACTGAAATCCACCCAAACTTCAAGGCACATCTTAAACACCGATGATTCCATGCAGCCTTCCCTAACACCCCTAACCAATTACAATCTCTTCCCTTTCTAAATAAATTTTCAGTTTCTTAGAGGACCAAAAAAAAAAAAAAAAAAACCCAAAAAACAAAACAAAACAAAAACAAAAATACAATCACCCAGAACAATTTGCTTAGTTTGTTTTGTCTCTTATTGTCATGTTCATATTCTGTCTGCTGGGTACATTTCTCCACCACGATAAAAAAAAAAAAATAATAAATAAATTAAAAAAAAAGCTACTGATGTTGAAGATGGCTTATTATCTGTTTATTTTTTTAAACCTTTACTATGGAAGATTTCAAACATATACAAAGTAAACAGAAGGCCTTGTTTATTTTCCCATCTCCTTTGGGACCTATCACAGTGTTTTGCATGTAGCAGAAGTAAATTTAAGTAATTAGGGCCGTAGGCAAATGGAGTTGCCTGTCTGCATATCTAACTCCACGTTTCGTGGGTGGTTAAGCTTTTCCTCCAACACGCTGGCACACACAAACCCGTCACACCTGTAGGATCCTAAGCAACATGGGTTAAGCCGTTCACGGACTTTAAAATTCAGGGATAGTGTTTATCCCTAAATTTACTTCGGATGGTCAGCAAAACTAACTATATTTGAGGGGGGTGAGGAGAAAATTCTATCTAGGAATGTTTTCTAAGAGGATTCTAATCTGGTTGTGAATCTGTGCGGTTTTCCTACCAAGGCACATTTCTTCTAAATGTGCACCACTTGATGGGTAACTGACAAATAGGAGGGCTCTGTAAACATACTAGAATCGTGGCTCTTCTTTACCTTGCGTTATTAGCTGACACAAATCCTGAGAGGTCTTCTCCTTCCAAAACCTCAACCTTAGACTTGAGAGTCTATAATTTTAGACAGACTTGTTTTTTTTTTTTAAACTTGTGTCTACTTAGCCCATTAATTTCTGCTCTGTGTGTGTGTATGTGTGTGTGTCTGCGTGAGCAATGAAATCCTTACAGTGAACCAGAATTCTAGAGTGATAGATTACGCGCCCATGCTGTGTCATATCCAATTAACTCAAATTGACAGTACACTGCATTATTCTGTTAGTGCATGGAAGATCAATAAATATGGGGAAAATCCACCCCGGCGCCCCACTTTCCCATCCGATTCTAGTAGATCGGCGGCGGATCCTGCCACTGTGATGTGTGTGCCACAGCCCAGGCAGGCAGGTGGTGAACCGACACCATTCAAACTTGGCCTATTCAATCTCAACGCCTCTAACTCGCCATTCATGCATAGCAAAACACCATCTGGTCCTATTTTGCCTCCAGCAATCACAGCTGACCAAAAACGATAATAACAGCTGTTGCAAAACAAAAGCCAAACAAAGGGGGTGGGGGGGTGGGTGGAAGGAAAGGTTAGATTGAAGTCCAGTGCTGAAAAATGCTCCATGAAGTGAGTTACGGGAAAGAAACCATTCAGATGTCTGAAACCCGCTGAATGGACACAGCAGAGGAGTTCTACTTAAGCTCGAGATATTAATCCATCTGTCTAGAACGCCTTCAAACCTCCGTCAGGTGGTAATAAATTGCAAAAATTATGCTGCACGAAGGCATTTAAGCTTTTGTTCTTTGAGTTGGGAACTAATGACCCCGTGTCAGCTAAAAATGAAAACTCCTTATGTTCCTCCATCATACAGCAGTACAGGTTAATGCAAAAAAAGGGAATGTATTCAGCTAGAGTAACAAAACAACGCACACCGGGCAGGGGGAGTGAAAAGGTGTGCGCGGTAGAGGCGGGGGCGGGGGTGCGGAGGGGCCTCCTTCACGTCCCGAGACCGCTTAGGAGGGAAGGCAGTTAGACCATTTAGAAATCCCACTAATCAGATACCACATTTCTCATGTCTATTTTTCATTACCCTGATTTATTTCTGACCTGTAACAACAACAACAACAAAAAGTACAGCCAGTACTTACTGACTTCTCAGGAATAGGAACCAGTCACATGTATACATTGAAATACAAGTTGATTCATAATATGCCTTAGTGAATTCTGAGAAAAATAATCTGGTGGCAAGGTTGGAGAATTCTTTTCATGATTCAAGCCTTTTGACATTTTAAACATACAGTTTTGCCTGATGATTAATTTTCTTAAACTGTCGTAATTAAGCTATTTTTTTTTTGCCTTGAAATTGACCGTCAGTGGCTTAGCAGCATTTAATCAAATGTGATAAAACCCAAGATTTACAAAATCATTTAATAGATGTTACAACACCTGCTTCTAACTGCAAACAGTTGAAAACAGACTTCGCTTGCAATTAAGTCTTATCACTAGTGACATTTTTTTCCCAAGCAATACTTCATGGGTTTTCAAAATGACAATGACAGAACTAATACACAATTACTGTCACATGTAGTTTAGCAATTAATTTTGAAGACGTTTGTCTAAAGGTTTCACAACAGAATATAAAATGGTTCTTATTGTTATGTAATGTTAGTTTCAATTCACAGAAAATCTCTTACCATCAGCTCTCCTTCTGATGGGTCCGAGGCAAGCAGATCATTTCTTTGTGGAACACAATTGCCTCCTTGTAGATGTGATTAGGCATCATTCTAAGACTGTTTGAACACTGATACCTGTCAACTAATACATCTTATGAAAAGCTTCAATTTAGACATAAATTTTTCTACAGCAAGAAATCTATAAATTTATAATTAGAATCTCTTGCTGTTCAATATTTGTACATAATACAGAGTACGAGAGGACTATGAAATATTGAAAGCTGAATTCATTATTCATAGCCCACAACATACAGTAAATATTCTTTGAAAATACAACAACAACTTTGAGGAATCCATATTCCATTATGTCTGAATGTCTTGTGCACGGGAGCTACGGACACCCTACTCACACCCTCATGTTTCCTAGATTAGGATTCTGGTCAGGGCTGACACTTGCTGTTTTTAATTTTCATTTTATCATAAACAGTTTAAGACTGTTGCCAGTGGTAATTTGCAATTTTTATCAAGACCTCTTCATTATAGCTTCTGACAGGACAGATGCTGTAATTAATCATGCAAGACAACTGGGGATAGTGGTCACACTGTTCTCAAAGAGGAGCCACTACAGAGCAAGAAAAGGGGGGAAGAAATGAGCACTGAAATAATTATTTTGGCTTAAGAATCAGCATTCGCCACTCCTTTTACCAGCAGTACCAACACACTGCCGGCAAGTTCTGGCCCCAAAGAGAAGACAATTGCCTTTTCCCCTATACTTACCTGTCACTTGCATCTTAACAAAAGGATCGTTAAAAAAAAATATTTTCCATTTTTTAAGAGGTCCTGGGTGTGGGCCACGCAACCCGAATTCTTTGCAATGAGTATCCGATTTCCGATTGAAAACAGAGTATGATGCATTGGCTCAAGAAAAGTTGGTAGGTGGCCTGTTTTCCCATCGTATACGTATTCAAGGAACCGAAAGTGAAATTTGACATATCATTTTATTTGAAAAGTGAACATTTTCCTGGTTGTTGCATCAAAATACAGTCCACAGTTTTTACTGAAATGTGTTTATTCTATAGCAAGATAAAAGCATTTTTTGTTTTAGTTAAGCAAAATACAAACAACTTAATCGCTGCTATCATAACTCATAAAAAAGTATAAAACAGCATAAAAACACAATAAGCAACGTAGCAATGAATGGTTTATGTCACCAGTGTTTACGTTAAAGCCTCATGTATGAAAACTTTACAACACATGATATGAAAACTTACAACTTTGAAAGAAAATATTTACATTGATTATTCAGATGTGGTGCGCCTTTTAAATATTCTACCGGTATTACATCATAATAAAAACTCTTGCATTTTTTTTTAAATCTTAACTTTTGTAATAACTGTTTTCATTTAAGTGCATTTCCCTTTTAAAAATACAGTGTTTTTATTTTCGAAACTTGTCACTCAAAACACAGAATATAATATTCACATTCTTTTCTTCTAATTGGGATGAACATAATGGGCTAACAGTGGCCATAGATATCGTTACAACATATACTGTGGTTTGATTTGGAGAAGTCATGGGTTAAAAAAGTGGAAATAAGTCAATAATTGAATCTAATCACTTGTATTTTTTTTTTTTTTCTGGAGAGATTTAGGAAAAAAAAATAAGAGCTTTGGCAAAAGTCTGTGATTTACATTATCTTTTTTTTCATGACAAAAAAATGCCATCAACTATTCACGTCATACAAATGTTTGTATGAAACTGGATCTTCCTATGTCAGGTAATTACCACTGTGCTTTTTATTTTTAGGGCTCCGGAAGTTCAAATAGCCTGGAAGTGCGGTTTATTCACTTCTGGAGAAATAAGGCCGTTTTCTATGACTCAGAGAGGCCAGTTTAGAGTCCTCAGTACGTCCCAGGATTCATTAAACGGTTTGATTCACATATTGTAGGTATAGCCTGAATAAATAAAAAAGGCATCACATAAAAGAGCACAGCTTTTCTTGTTTAAAAACAAAGTGATTTACAGTCAGCTAGAAGGTGATACTCGGCTACACTGTGTTCTTATTGCCTATCTAATAGACACTTGAGAGGACCATGTGATCTGTGACACGTTTCTGCATAACCGACCGCCACTTACAAGCTTCGGCCGCGTTCGGGTTACCCTCCTCCGCCACTCGCCTCCGCGCGCAGCGCGCGTGCGCGCGCCAATCCGGGCGCGCCTGCCGCGCGGGCGCCTTCAGAAAATACTGACCTGGGACAACACCGGAGTCTGTGGCTGAGACTGTATCTGTGACTGGTGCTGCTGAGAGGCTGGCTGCGGGCTCCCGATGGCGGGGATGGGGGACGTCATCTGGGAGGTGACCGGGGAGGGCTGCCGAGGAGAGGGCTGAGGCGGGTGCTGCATGTGCTGCTGCAGCTGCTGCAGCTGGAGCTGCTGCTGGAGCTGCTGCTGCAGCTGCTGCTGGCTGAGCTGCTGCTGCAGGTGCTGCTGCTGCTGCTGCAGGTGCTGCTGCAGGTGGTGCTGGAAATGCTGCTGCTGCATCTGCTGCTGGAGCTGCTGCTGCATTTGGTGCTGCTGGAGCTGCTGCTGCTGCCTCTGCAGGTGCTGCTGCTGGGTTTGCACGGAAGGGCTCCCCTGGGCGGAGGACGCCGAGCCCACCAGGGTCGTCCCCATGGAGCTTATCAGCGGGGCCCCAATGTTCGAGGGCATGTTGGCGGCGATGGTGACCGACGTGACGATCTGGTTCATGGGGAGTCTCATGGTTAGGGGTTTGGGGGCGATGGACCTGGGGAGCGACTGCTGGAGAGTCTGAGGTGAGGCGGATACGGTCCCGTGCTGCGACAGCGGAGGGTTGAGAAGGAGCGAGGATGTCAGATTGGTGGACGCCAGGGTCTGCTGAACGGAGCGAATGGTCTGGGCTTCTGCGGATTCGGCAGCAGCCTGCATTTGGGGGGAGAAAATCCCCAGATATTAAAATACCCAAGAATTTAAAACAGTCAACTGTTTTTTTTTAAGTACTGCAAATTGGTTAAAAAAAAAAAAAAAGTGACCACCATTTTTCTTCCCTGGACTCCATTTTCCTGTCCTTTGACTTTTCAGCTCCCCCTCCCCCCCGCCCCCAAAAGGTAGAGTCAAATTCCTTACCCCTTGAATCGGGCTGGCCTTGTACCCTCTCTAGGCATCTGCCATCACCATGTGCGTGACAAGGGGCACAGGGCCCAGTCACCACTCAAAAGCCAGCCAGCCAGCCAACTGCCTTGTCCGTGAAGGAGCCCCAGCCAGGTCCAACCCCCCTGCGGACTGCAGACCAATGAGCAGGACTGGTGGATCCTGCCCAGTCAGGCCTGGATTGAAGAACCAGCCAGTTCACTGGCGCCCTCTGAGACACATGCTTGTCTTTTCAAGTCACTGGGCTTTGTGGCTGGGTGTTACACAGCACAAGGTAGCAAAAGATAACTGATACACACGTTCAAGAAACGACATACCTCCAGCAGTGAAGCCTGAGCTAACCCTCATCACTATGACTCATACTGAAAAGACAATAGACCGCCGGGGAGTTCAAATTGTGCCCCACTACTTGGCAGCTTCATGACTCTGGGCAAGTTAATTCACCCACCTGTTCCTCAGTTTCCTTACCTATAAAACGGGGTGTTATGGTATTTACCTTATGTAGAGGTTGTGAGAATTAAATTAATTCCTATGTTGTCAAGCATTTAGAATAGCGTGTGGCACAGGGGACGCCTTTAGTAAATGTTAGCTATTTTTTATTAATTAACAATTACTACCAGAAAACTACTACTAGAAAATGTCAAAGCCCTACACTTCCAGGCAGTGTATGACAATGCTCACTTGAATATAGGAGGAATGTCACTGAATTCCTTAGAGATACTAAATGCAAGTATTTTATGGCTTAAGAGATGTTTTAGTTTACCCAATATCTTCAAAGATTTCCAGAATTTATCACAGGAGTCCTAGGTCAGGGGAGAACGTTCAACACTCGGGTGTCTGAATAACCTGTCATAAGATAAACAACTGATCTGATCTGAGGCTCAACACGGAGAGAGGCTATTACATTTTGCACTAAAAATACGTAATCACCTCCACAAAGATAAATTCTTTTACTAATGTAACCGTGATTGAAGTGATTGCTCTTACTGGCTATTTTCTTCTCTTGTTCTTCACAAACTTAGGTGTTTTTGGAAGGGGAGAGTGGGAGCACCTTGGAGGCATCAAGCTGGCATCCACTCTTCAATGATACTGCATGTTTACTTCCAGCTTTTTATTACTCCCATTTATAAACTCTACTAGTAGAAGGATCTTATGAGTGGTGATCTTATGTTGACAGTCACTCAATGGAGGAGAGGCCATTGTTGATGGATTATGTTTGAACACATCATCATGGCGACACACCAGCTATCGGTGGACAGCTCTCCCGATTTTTTACGGAAGCTTGGTGGGTTACATGCCTACTGGAGGTTCACGTTCTAAAGTCCTCAGGTAAGAAGAAGCCTGCAAAGACTCATTAATCATCTTTAAAAAACTATTAAATCACCCATAAGGTAGAATACACACAGTGTTCTACATATAAACTGGAAAACAATTCTTATATATTCTAATATTTAAAAATCACCCAGCTAGTCTTAAGGATGAAACTGCAAGGGAAGTCTGTATTTAGACACCTGGCCAATCACACCAGTGTGCCTTTAAGACACCACCGTACTGGTGAAGAGAAATGGGTGGGCGAGTGGAAAGAGTTCTTGCTTGCCTGCCAGGTTTACTCCCTGTGTTTTAATATTAAGCTTCTATTAACTTTTGTTGGTTGGTTACCATGCCCCTTTAAATTGTGGATTCCAAAATGGAACCGATACTTCAGATGTGGTCTAATCACCATGCTGTACAATTAGATACTATTTCCTGTGAGATGATCATCACATTAGAAGCTATTTTACACTTTTGGTTCGGACTGAAATTATTCTGAACTTCTACTTCACGGACTATTTTAGGTACCTGCCAGGACTCTGAATATAAATGAAGGATGCTCTCAAACTGCACTAACTTAGTGAAAAAAACAAAAACAAAAACAAAAACAAAAACCCAAATACCCCAAACAAACACTGCTTTATATTTATTCTTTTTAAATTCCATCCTGTTGGTTTGGGGGACTCACTAAGCTTTATTCTGACATACTTCTGAATCGTGACTGTAGTCCCCGATGTATAACTTTTATGGTATCCCTTCCACATCAGTCACAGACTCGATGAGCCCAATCATGGTTGCTATTTTCTGGATGTCTTTTGAGATACTGCCTCTTGGCTGAAATCCATGTGTGGTCAATTATTCATGCTCTAATACACAAAGATCACCTATGCCTGCTTCTGGGTAAATGAATGAATAAATGATCCACTTAGGAAGTACATGTGCACTGCTCCTCTAGCCGGGTCACTCTATCTAATTAGCCAACTATACCTCCATTCTTAACATCAGTAGCCTACACATTCGCTGTGTTCTGCCAGTAGGCAAATCTGAGTCCAGAACTGGTACATCTTTTAATGTGTGTCTTCCAGTGTCTCAGAAAAAGGTCTCACTATTGACCTCATGAATGTTTGTATTCTCTTTCTAATGACATGGAAGTTGTCCCAACAGCGGACAGCTAAACAAGGGGGGCCCCTCTTGATCTGATTTGAGCTGCTGCTGCTAGTGGATCTTAATATAAAGAAGAAACAACTCAGGGGAAGAAGAGAAAAAAAGGAATGAAGCCCTTTTTAAATTTTTTTTAAAGTTTGTTTATTTTGAGAGAGAGAGAAAAAGCGAGCCAGCAGGGGAGGGGCAGAGAGAGACGAGAGAGAATCCCAGGCAGGCTCTGCAGCCTGACACGGGGCTCGAACTCACGAACCTCAAGATCATCACCTGGGCGAAACCCAAGAGTTGGACACTTAACCGACTGAGCCACCCAGGTGCCCCGGAAGTAGCCCCTTTTGAAATGGCTTTGCCAGCAACACCCACCATGCCCTGCAGCCTCGTGTGGTACTTCTGGCAACAAGCATGACAGTGGAAATGAAGCCCTGATTGCCAGACGAAATATATCAAGAGCAAAAACATTAGTTCAAATTATTCTCCCCAAAGCCTCTCAAAATTCTTGAGAGGCTAAAGACAAAGTTAATTAAATGTTAAAATATAACGTAATTGCTCACACTCCTTTTGGATCAAGGTAATAATAATCCAGAGTGACATTTGCTTTGGGATACTGGTGCATTTTATAATACATCAGGGCCCATTTGCTCCTCTATGTAAAATACATATACACGTCCTTTTTTTTTTTTAAGTATTTGGAGCCTAATTTTATTTTAAAAAGTCGTGAGGTTTATTTATGTATATGATGTGGGACAGTTTGGTCAAATTGCAACATCCCCTAGGACAATAATAGAAGCACTCGAGAATTTATGATGGGATGTCGCAAACCGCCTGACCAAAATACCACCCAGTTTAAATGGAGGACACCGATCCCAGTCCCTGACAAAAAGCAAAAATGAGAGGCTATTCGAGATCGGTCTTTAATTTTTGTGCTTTGTTAAACAGTCTCAACACACATAAAGTGAAGCTTCTGGAAACAATGGAGATGCAGCGGTTTAACTGAACTCCTATTTTTCATGCCATCACTGAGGTAATCTCCAATGGGAACAAATAAGCTAATGAATTGTTCAAGACGCCTTTTTTTTTTTTTCTTTTTTTTACCAACTGTAAAGGGGAGCTGCCTGTATGTGTTCAGTGCACTGGGCTGTTTTCAACACTGTAACTCAGAGACTGGCCGTTCCTGCACGGGTTTACCTTAGAAACGAGGCTGGCCCTGTACGCAGCCAAGGCCTTCAGGTATTCTTTTTTGGCAGCTTCCGTTTTCCTTTTATAAACCTATTAAAAGACACAATTAGCATCACCGTTAGCCTACAAATTCTCAGCCATAAAAGAACGGCCGCACAAATTGGGTCACAACGTAACTCACAGAGAAAGCTGGTTTCAGTGGCTTTGGTTTTTAAACGTGAAAACACACACACACACACACACGAAAACAAAACCCTGCCATCCTCACAGGAGCACAATTTGGATGTTTACGATGATAAATGAGAAAAAAAGATTTCAGGTTGTGGCCTAGATGCCTTGAGAGAGCCAGCTGAGGGCCTCACATTAAGGCAGCGGATGGGGTATAGCAAAAAAAGCAAAATTTGCTACCAATCGTTCAAATCACAGGAAATCACAAGTTTCTCCATCAGTGTCTTCTTTCGCCCTGACACACGTCTAACCTGCACCAAGTAAGAAGATTAAAATACCACCAACAACAGGTACGGTGTGCGAAGACGTAAGAGAAAAAGATGGAACTAGCGGTTTTCTTCTGAAGGAAAAAACCAAAAAACAACGCAGAAATAGTTAAAAGGTGGTAAATTTCCATTAGTGAGGCCAACGAGTTACATAAACAGATCCCATGATTTGCTCTTCCTTTTCTTAACGGTATCTGACGGTAGTGTGTTAGACCCAAGTGCAACTGCCTTTTTCTCCAGAGGTAAAAGACGCAGCAGCTTTGGCAGTCCCTGAGGATTACATTTCTGGGACAGAAAATCAGTGCGCCACCTACAACAATAAGCTCACCGCAAATGGGCAAATTCTATAGCTGCACCATCCCAGAGTCACCAGCGAGTAGGAATGAGGTCATGATTCGTAAAAGAAAACTCGAGGCCTTGGCACTCCTCATTCCCGAAATGGCTATTCCATTTTATTCCTAAGGGAGGTCTGGTCATCTGAGCACACATAACGTGAAATCCCATTAATGGTCACTGGAGTTTCATGCGAGGTGCCGGGAAGCCATTCTTACTTCCCTTTGTGTGGAGGAGCCTCAAGGGAAGCATAGGAGGTGAGGCCCCAAAGGAAGTATCTCCCACCGGCTTGGTAATCTCTCAATACATCTCATACAGCCAAGCTTTCAAATGAACTTGGAATAAAATTTTGAATGCCCGGGGACAGTACTGAGACTCGCAGAGGCGGCTTCAAAGTTTGGAAACCCACCGGGACGGCACAATCGGGAAGATGATCAGAGAAAAGGCAAGAGGGATGGTCCTGATCGGTTTGTAGTGCCCTTTCTGAACCAAGGGGGCAAATACCACATTATCTAACGTGAAACGATGATCATCAAAAGTTTATGCTTGCAGGATATTGCGTGAATTTCCCCCATTTCTCCACTGAATGGGTTCCCAACACGAACCCTTAAGGGGGACCGAGAAATCCATATACCTGGGGAGCGGCTTAGATTTACACAACTGCGTCTCTAAATTCCACAGCTTAGAAAGGCCTTCATAGGAAACAGTCGTATTAAGCGAACATTCACTCAGAGAAGATGTAAGAAATACTCTGGTAACTTCTTGATTTTATGGTCACGATGGATCTCTGCCTCACCTGCTTTTGTTCTTCTCCAAGGCTGTCCCACATAGATGCAACGATTTTCGAGACCTCTCCAAAGGTTGCATTGGGGTTTTGACCTTTAATTGCGGCCTGTGTGTCTCTGAAAAACAGGGCATATGCTGACACTGGCTTCTGGGGCTCATTGGGATCTTTCTTTTTCTTTTTCTTTGGAGTCTTGGGCTTCTTGCCAGAATCTGGAGCAGCTCTTTTCTCTCCAATGGCCTGCAAAGCAGGAAGAAAATTCACTGCCTAGAATGTACTCGCAGAGAAGGCAGCAAGACCTAACCAGAGCCACAATTGTTCTTTTAAGGTTTTGTTAAGCAGATTCATCAACGGATGAATCACCGGCAAAAGCAGGGGAGGGGTAAGTTTTCTTAGAGTTAACTGGACAGCAGAGATTAGCATTTAGAACATTGATTAATGAGACCCAGAAGTATCTTCAATACATTCACAACATATGCTCTAAATAGCAATTATGAGTAATGAAAAACAGAACATTATACCAGGCAATGAAGTGTGTGCATATGTGTGTGTGTATGTGTGTGTGCATTACATGTGTACGCATAAAATATTTTACATTTTCAGAGGTATTAGAAGTAAATCTAAATAATAATTCAGGACGTGGATCATATTCAGATATTTGAAATGAGGTCCCTTGCCATAGTCACCTGCCATATATATGATCAGTCTGAATCAATTTTTTGACGCTTCAAGTTTTATCTTACCAGAATGTTACTTGGCTAATGGGTCTCCAGAAACGCCAGTGGAAAGTAGCTACAATCCCTAAGCTTGCACAATAAAAGAAAGGTCGTCTTTATTTCTTTAAGCAATTAAAACTTTCTGAAGAATAGGATAACAAGAAACATAAAAAATGTCAAAACTCCTTTAACTGGAGATAGAAAGGAAATTGGTATTCTTCACTGAACTAAAAACCAGTATGAGAGCAATAAATGATACTTAAAATCACCCAGGCTACAAAGAAGACTGATAAGAAAAGAGTTATGATATATGGTGACTAACTCTGCCCAGAAGAATCCTGCCATAGAGACAGTAAATACTTTACACATACTTATCATACAAACTCTCTGAGAGCAAAACCACAGACATGACATGGGTATAGCTCCCTACATTGATATACCAATGAGCTCCAGAGTCACCTGCTGCTACCATTATCTAGCGTCAGTGATCGTAAAGTATCCTTATCAGAGAAGCAGGAGAAAAGATACATCAGCCTTGTTTTATCCCCCTAGATTATAATAGGACTATACTGAAGATCGTTTTGCCGTTAACTTCATCAAGAATGCTGAAATGTATGACAAGACCAGTTTTAAAAGCCAGTCGTGGGGAAGATCAACAGAGATAGACTCAAGTTGCTGACAGATTGGTTCTTAATGGCCTTGAGTCTTGAATCCTAAAATCAAATTTTCCGAGAGTATCATTACTTTCTGCATGACAGTCATTTGGAACGCCATCCAATTACTGAAATTCTCAGGGAGGAAACTGATTAGTGCCTTGTTTCTGAGCGCTCTGGACCCTCAATGTGTTGGGGTATCCCAAGTCCGCTTCTCGGCGGGGCTATTACACACGCTACTTGAGTGGGAACAACATCCGTACTTCATACAAGTAGTTTACCCACTTCAGAGGCTGGTGAGCCACATCTCACCTCTTCTCCAAAATGCCATCTTTCATAACTCAGATAATGAATGCAATGATTCTCAATAATCTTTTTTCCTTTTTAAATTCTCAGAATCAATGCGACTTGTTTAATTCTAATTAATGAATCTGAACTTATTGTAAGGCTGTCAGATGCCTTTCGGTTAGAGCTTCAGTGGGAGCCAAGTTTTCCTTCAGTGAAAAAATACTGCTTTGGCCCCAAGGAAAAAAATATATACATATACCACAGATTTTTCTAATTGAGTCCAACAACTATATTCGTTTCTTGGAAGAAAACTTGGCACTGTTTGCAGCAATAATGCCCTGACCAGTGGCAAGGTGAAAGCGATTTCCAGGGCAACCTTTCCCAAAGAGCTCAATCTCCCTTCCTGTAAAGTAGCATTCAAATGTTGACAACTTTTGATATCTTCCTTGGATAACCATGACGTGCCCTAAACATCATTACCTTTTAAGAATAAACCTGAAATGCAGAATCTTGCAGTTTAAATAAAATCTTAGAATTAATTCTCCTACAGGAACCTGCATGTGATTGACTGAAGAGGGTTGGGAAAGGTGGGGAAGTAGTTTTCCCCAAAAGAAACATAATCAATGATAATTTTAATCTTTCTTTCTCGGCTCAGTTGCTTAAAGGAGAACAAATTGGATTCCTTGCCTTTACACAAAACCTAGACTCTTGCTTAAAATGGAGTAAGCTAGGAGTCACAGATAAGGTTCTCCTTAGCCATGACAATTTCAGTGTGGTACAAAAGTGAGTATCAGATCAGTGGAAATGTGAGTGAAATGAAAGGAATCCATCTGAATTGTGTCATGGCCAGTTGTAACCTAGCTGTGCCTTATTCACATCCCTGTTTCTCACTTTACCTTACGAAAGTTCTTTTGAGTGTGAGCAGAGACTGGTCATCCATTCACCCAATCTGTGTCCAGTAGGTTGCTAACATATCCAGTGGGGTGCTAAGATGTCAGGACAGATCAAACCCTCCTTTAAATCCCTGCAATAGATTCTAACCTTGCTTCCCTCTTACTTCATCACTCTCTACCTTCTCTAGCTCTTCTTTTTCCATTTGCTACTTAAAAATAAAAATAAATGATGCTCAGGGCTCCTTATGCACTCTGAGAAATCCTGATTACTTCCACGTCTTCCTATCTACGTGTGATGGTCCCCAAATCGGTTGTTCTCCCTCCAATGAACTGAGTTCTAGCTCAAATGTGGGTGCATCAAATTCGACCCATACCATGCCAAACTCTCATCTTTTCCATGGGAGAAAAAGTAACATTCTTCTTTCTCTGGACTGATTCTCTCATTTGCTGATACCCATGCTAACTCTCGTATTAAAACCCCATTTATCTTTTATTCCTTCAAACCCCGGCGGATCACCAAAACTTTATGATTCTCCCTCTTATATGTCTCACGGATCTGGTACCCCCTGTCCATTCCTTCCTTTGCTAAAAGGAAACACTTCATGACAAAAAGATCTTCTGATTAGTTTCCTTTCCTCCCGTCCCTCCCTTTGTAACGCATTCTGTATACAGCCAAAGCCATCTTTCTAAAGCATAAAGTTGCTTCTGCTATTCCTCTATGCAAATCATTAATCAGCTCTCAACGACCTGCAGGAGAAAGGCTTCCACATTTCAGCTACTGCTTTCTTCAATTCCTATGTCTTTCCTCCCCATATCAAACTGTTCATGACACTCATAAATTGACATGTACTTCCATTGCTCCTTCGACCAGAATGCTGGCCTCTCTCTTCTGCCTCACAAACTTTTATGTATCCTCTTAGACCTAATTCAAATATCACCTTCTCAATAAAGTCTTCCTCAAATCACTCTCCCAAGCAGAATCGATTACAATCTTAGCACACCAGATACATCAATTATACCACTAATCACATCTGGAGCTAGTTTTAAGCATTGCTTTTCGTCCCCAGTGGGGAGCCCCAGAGGTAGTAATTCTCTTATAAATCTTTATGTCACCAGAACCAAGTACAAGGCAAAGCACAGAGTAGGTATACAACACATAATGAATAAAGAATGAGTAACCGTGTATCTTGGACAAGTGACTTTAATGAAACAGAATACCTTTCTAGGCATTCATAAAAGTCCCACCTGCAACTAAGTTTTTATTTCAACCCATGCATATTTGAGCATCACTCTCCATGACAAAAGCAGAGATGTGCAACAATTAGAACTTACTAAGTGATAAACATCATCCAAGGTGCAAGGTTCCCCAATTTGACAGCGGCTCAGCCAACTAACTGGATGAAACTTATCCACATGGACATTAACTTAGAACCAGAGCACTTTAGTATAGAATTCCTGGGGAATCTAGTATAAGCCTTCCCTTCTGCAGACCGGGAAAATCATGCCTACATGAGTTAAGTGACATGTTCGATGCCTTACAATCAGTCGGAGAAGCCAGATCTCCCAATTTCCAGCAGAATACACTTTTCACAAAAAAAAAAAAAAAAAAAAGAATAAGTAAAAGAGGGGGAAAAAAATCAAACCATCATAAAGTTACATGCTAGCCAAATCCACGAAGAGAAGGCAGGAACTACCATGAATGAAATTCAAAGACAGAGCATGAGGTGATTTGAAATTCTTGGGTACGTGACACACTAAGGCAGTCAACTTACTCTGTTGGATTCATCAGCATCCTCTTCATTGATGGAGCTGGAAGGGGAGGGTGTCGCTGATTTGCTCGCTGGAGGTGAAGGAGACGTGTGAGGCATATTGGCGCCTCCCAAATTTAACCCCAACTGGGCGCTGAGCTGAGACTGGTTGATGGTGGTGAGCTGAGTGGGAGGCATGATCCCAGAGCGAGCAGCATCAGTCATGTGGACAATGGACCTCATGATCAAGGAGTGATCCTGACGGTACTGGGGCACTTGCGTGTGGCTCTGGTCCTAAAAAGGCAACAGACAACGAGGAGGTGAGCTCTCCGTTTTCCCAAATGTCAACAAGCTGAAAATGTTAGCAGTTCCTTAGACAGGTCTGACCTATTCCGGGATGATGGTCCCTATTCATTCATTAACTAGAAGGACTCTTGCCTCAAAGTTGAAGGGTCAAAAGCACTAAGACCAAATCATCCAGCCTAGTCTATTTCACTCTAGAACTGTCACTAAATGGCTTTAAAAAATAATAATAAAAGCCTATTGGCAAAGAAGGATAAACGTCCAACTCAGGCTTCTTATTGAGGAAACAGGCAAGAAGGAAAGGGTTGAAGCAGGGGTTTTACTCCTTCCCAGCTTACCAGGTGGGTCTTCCAACATTCTCCCACATACTTCTGGTACCATTCCCGTAGACCCAGCTCTACAAGGGCGGGAGGATCTGGTCTTCACTTGACCCTTCCAGGAATGCATTTGACAAGCAGAGAGGAGGGGCTTAGGGAAGCACAGAGCCAACATCTGTTTGCTTCAGGGCACCCTTTCTATAAAACCCTCTGTGGTTAACCAGAGGGCCATGCCCAGTCTGAATTCCATTGTCAATGGCATCTGGAAGTCATTCAACATCTCTAGGACTGGATATCACTTTCTTCTTCTGAAACCTTTCGTTCAACCCGCCATGATTTAAGATACTAATGGATTTTTAAAAATACATATGAGGAGGAAGCAGAGATCATCAGAAGTAGCTTCTCTGAAAGTTACTGCAGTGACTTCAAGAGCAGCCCTTCTGTTGTGGGCAGTCATTTAAAAGGCTTTAGGGTTGTTGCTGCTGTTTCTTTTTTTAATTTTGAAGAATCAAAAAATGAAGACCTGCTTTTAAACAACTTACTTGAAGACTTGTCATTTAGTGTGAGTCTGTGATTTTTACCAAAACCAAATTTCTCTCGACTCACAGTGACCCGGAATCTAATTTTATACAGAAGCCTATGAATTCTTAACTGTTCCTCTTTTGAGTCTCTCTGAGAAGACTTACTTTTGCTCTTTGAAGAAACAGATGAGTTGTAAATACCCAAATAGGAGCGTTTCGTTTCTAAATATCAAATATATAATCATCACTAAATAAGAAGCCGCAGATATCAATAGGAAACTAGTTGAATGAACGATGATCCAGCATCCTGTAAGTATTACGAAGCTTTGTAAAATAATGAATTAGATTTATGTGTATTGACTTAGAATGGGGTTTCCAATCTTGGCTCTATTGACATTTTGGAGCAGATAATTCTTTGTTGTGAGGCTGTCCTTTGCACGGTAGGATGTTTATAGCACCCCTGGCCTCTTCTAGATACCAGAAGCAACTTCTCCTTCTCCTGACCAGTCATGACCATCAAAAATACCTCCAGACATTATCTCTCGAGGGGCAAAATTCTCCCATCTGAGAACCACTGACCTAGAGGGATATCCAAGATATAGAAATTGAAAAAGATGGGGTGCCTGGGTGGCTCAGTCAGTTAAGCATCCGACTTCCGACTTTGGCTCAGGTCATGATCTCACAGCCAGTGAGTTCGGGCCCCGCATCGGGCTCTGTGCTGACAGCTCAGAGCCTGGAGCCTGCTTCAGATTCT
The DNA here is from genome assembly GCF_024362965.1 of Panthera pardus. Classification (NCBI taxonomy): domain Eukaryota; kingdom Metazoa; phylum Chordata; class Mammalia; order Carnivora; family Felidae; genus Panthera; species Panthera pardus. Next base: position 30,241,890 of record NW_026526743.1, read on the forward strand.
GTGTCTCCCTCTCTCTCTGCTCCTCCTCCACCCACTCTCTCTCTCTCTCTCTTTCTCTCTGTCTCTCAAAGATGAATAAATGTTAACAAAAAAAAAATAAAAAAAAAAAGAAGTTGAAAAAGCGAGTTGTAAAATAATTATAGTGTATAGTCCCCTCTTTTTTTTTTTTTAAGAAGTATCTAAACTTTTAACAATGGTCACATTATAAGAGAAGGAACTGGAAGGGTGAAGAGAAGAGCATTTTAAACGTTTCCATTTATAAATACACAAAACAAAATGAATGAAAAAAACACACTAGTGAGGACAAGCTAAAAAGATCTACGAGTAGTTTAAACAGTAGAGCTAAGTGCTAGGGTTTCATCTTAAATGTATAAGCTTCCCATTTCTTAATACTTTCTGAGTTCCTAAACTGCTGGGGAATCCTGGAGAAACGTGTCACATGTACCAGAACAATCCCACTCCTCCTGGTCTCACTGACAATACCGACACCCTCTTCCGCTGTCCCTGAAATACTACATTCCGCTTACTGGCAGGTGTCCCTCTGCAGACGTGTATCACAAAAGTGGATTTTACAGTGTCGGTGTGTCCTAATTTGTTTGTTTGGTTTTTTTTGATTGGCATCCTACCACTCATTTAGCCATTCCTCCTAAAAAATTTGAGCTGTCTACCTGCTCTCCCATGCTCTTCTCAATTTCCACCATTGCTTGCTTATGTCGCTTCTACCCTCCAACTAGTGACAACTGAGTGATCTTACTCTTTTCATTTAAAAAATTTTTATTTATTGATTTATAAATTTTATTTTTTAAAAGTTTATTATTTATTTTGAAAGACAGAACACACATGAGTAGGGGAGGGGCAGAGAGGGGGGCCAGAGAGAGACAGAGAGAGACAGAGAGAGAGAGAGAGAGAGAGAGAATCTCAAGCAGGCTTCGCACTGTCAGTGTGGAGCCCCACGTGGGGCTCGAACCCACAAACCACGAGGTCATGACCTGAGCCAAAACCAAGAGTCAGACACTTAACCGACCGAGCCACCCAGACGCCCCATCGTATTCTTTTTTTTCAAGTTTATTATTTTATTTTGAGAGACAGCGTGAGCTGGGTAGGGGCAGAGAGAGGGAGAGACAGAATCCCAAGCAGGCTCTGTACAGTCAGTCCAGAGCCCAACATAGAACTCATTCCCACAAACTGTGAGATCATGACCTGAGCTGAAATCAAGAATTGGACACTTAACCAACTGAGCTACCCTGGCACCCAAGCGATCTTATTTTTAATTCTACTCTCCAGATAGGTCTTTCAGAATGCACTTTAATAGTCCTTTCAGACTTATTTAAATCTAGATGTTTTAAGTATTTACAAGGAACTTCCAGATTACATTTAAATTGTGTATCTCAATTCTGACTGTAAAATAATAAATCAGCTAACTGGCGTGACCATGAAATACGATGATGTGATTTACACAACTTTCTCATTAACAGAGAACTTGCTTTGCTCCAATGCCTATGAAATTCAGCACATACAGGTATTTGACTGACTTATCCCACACCTACTGCCTTTCAAATGGAGCTCCTGGTCAAACAGAAGGCCAAGAAGTAAGTTTTCTTGGCTTCATCAGCTCTTTCTAAATTCTACCTGCAGTGTCACCGAGCTAGCTTGATGGGAAAACGGCGCTCTCGGGAGCCATGGCCCAACAGTGGCGACATGTGTTGACAGAAAGAAATGAATGGGGCCCCAGGCTCTCTACTGCCATCACCCCCCTTTTAATGAAAGCAGTCTATATTCATTTATTTTATAAATTGAGAGTGCTCGTAACATTTCACTTAAGAAAGAGAGAGGGAGAGAGAGAAATAACAAGAAATTTCTACCTTGGGGACAGAGAGAAAACTACTCCTGAAACATACTGGTGGTGGGGCCCAGGCCTTGCCAAAACTTCGAGCCATCCACATAGCCTTCAGACCCCCAAACATGCTGGCGCCATTTTTCTTATCTCCCATAGGACAATGCACCAAGGTCCTCTAACATATTTTCAAGTAACCCCCGAACCACATAACTGATGCATCAAAATGTGCTAGCATTTGCCATGGTCCACAATTATGCCATAATAACTTTCTATGCATGACTATTACAGAACAAGAAGATTAGTAGTGAAAGTCTCTCTTTAGAAATTCAAGTTCCTTTAGGGCCACCAATTATTAACAACTAACTGCCTTGGGGAACTTGTTGATTCTTAACAGCTCCAATCATTTTCCATAAAAAAAAAGGTACCCTTTGAAAGATACTTCCTTTGATCTTAGGACTCCCACTTAAAAAAAGAAAGATGTCAGTTCAGTTTAAAGGTATTTTTTAAGCACCTGCTATGTGCCAGGCCAGAGAAACCAATATACCAATGCTCAAATCCTTGAAAACTAGAAAGCTAGCATGTGATTCTTTTAAGCATTACCCAAATTAAACATGATTTAGAATGGACTAATAAATATACTCTGACAAAGTGTAGGCAAGAATAATTCATATATACTCCTCAAAAATAGCTCGCAATTTCTCCCAGTAGTCACGACACAATAAAGAAATGTATAACCACAGATACAGCCCTAAGAAATTAATGCATTTTTGAAAATCATTACCTCTCACTTACTAAAATTAAGTCTTTACAAGATTTTTTTTTTAAATTTATTTTGAGAGCGAGAGGAAGCAAGTAGGGGAGAGGCAGAGGGAGGGAGAGAGAATCCCAGCCAGGCTCCACACTGTCTGCGCAGAGCCCCAGGTGGGGCGTGAACTCATGCACCGTGAGATCATGACCTGAGCTGAAATCAAGAGTCAGACGTTTAACCGACTGAGCTACCCAGGTGCCCCTAAAATTAAGTCCTAAAGCCTTACCAACGATCACTGAAAGGCAAAGCAACTAGCGGGTTATAAGAGATTGCCACGATTATATCCCACGTAAGAACTGAAGGCTGGTAGCTTTCACAATTGCAGGGTTCACGTGTATCATTTCTTAAAACAGTTCATCCTTTGGGAAAAACTCATTCTCTCTTCTTCGTCTCACTCTGATCTCTGAGGTTATTAGATAAGAGTTTCCCAACCTCAGCAGGACGGACACTGTGGTCTGGATGATTCTTTGTTGGGGGAGGGGTCTCCCGTGCATTGTAGACGACTTAGAAGCATCTCTGGCTTCTGCACACTAGGAGTCAGGAGCCTCCACTCCCCAATCTGATCGTGACAGCCAAAATGTCTCTAGACATTGGCGAATGTCCCCTGGTGGGCAAAATCCCGCTCATTTGAGAACTGCTTCATTAGACAAACATAATGGAAAACATCATCTTGGGTGCGGAGGGAGTGTCCGCAGCCTATGTTTTGCTGGTAAGAATAGAAAACATTTGCATAAACAAGACACAAACTGCGATAAATACTGTGAGGAAAATAAGTAGGTTAAAGAAAAAAAGTTGGCACAAGAATAGGGTTTACGTTTGAGGGGTCAGTACGAAAGGCTTCTTGGTGAGGACATGTGAGCAGATACCTGGAGCATGAGGAGCTAGCCAGGAAAGAAGGGTACAGGAATCGTGTTCCAGGCAGAGGGAACAGCATGTGCAAAGTCTGAGGTGGGAGAGAGCTTCGCTTGCTTGAGAAATGGAAAGGACGCCAGTACAGATGGGAGCAGGGTGGGCAGGGTGAAGAGTGACATTCAGTGGACTGGGGAGGTGGCAATGAGCCAGATGGTGCAAAGGGTGGGGGTAATCAGGGAAGGCTTCCTGAGGAGGTGACCCTCTAGGGCCGAGGTATAAAGGGAGAATAGAAGCTAGTAAGCTAGAAAAGAGGGAAGAGCATCCAAGGCAGAGCAGAATATGTGCGAAGGCCTGGTGCCTGAGGAAGGAAAGGAGGGGCCAGTGTTACTGGGCCAGGGAAAGCAAGACTGGCATTGAAGCTGTAGAGGCAAGGAATGGCCATAATGTGACAAGTCTTGTAGTCGATCCTAGGAAGCCTGGATTTTATTCATAGTGTAGAAGGATGTCGTGATAAATTTAAAGGCTTTGTATCTATCTAGGGGGATTATTTATTCCAATAGATAGTAACTGATTGCACTTCATGGGCAACCCATTGAAATCAGTGGGGGACAATTTGGTTACAATATAAATTAACATAAATATAAATATATATCCTAACACTTTAACCTACATTTCCTACATTTTGAAGAGTACCCAATTCTTTCTGAATGGACAGGCCATGGGCTTCACAAAATAATAGGACGTGCAGGGTCTTCTATTTGCCTAGAAGTACAGTTCAACGAAGCCTTCATGGCCTGTGTAGGTCTTGGTGTGGGGAGTGCTCAGCTGAGACTGGCTCCTCTCTCCACCTGATAAAAGAGCCTCTTTGTCTTGTCTTTTTTTTTTTTTTTTTTTTTTTTTTTTTAACAGGAAACCAAGGAATGGAGATTTCTGGTGGTGGTCCCTCATTTTCTTAAATTGCCTGAAATCTAGTCTATTACTGAACATTAACCATTTGAGTGAACTGTTAAAATCTGAATAGTTTTAGGTTAAATAAAAAGGAAACTTTGGATCGCTAGCATAAATTAAAAACCGGGGACACCCGCATCAATGGACTGCCAAATAAATACCAAGGAAAGGAAACAACACCTTTACGGTCAAGGTATGGGGCCTGCCTAAGGCTGTGAGCCTTGCTTTCTCTTATTTAGAAAGATAAAAGAGGGGTGAAAGACTTATTAGTCCCAAACCGAGACTTTCTGCTAGACTTAATCAAGATTGAAGGAGGCTGGCAAGGTGAAAAATGTCCTCCCTGTATGAATCACAACGGGATATTACCGCCCGCCCCAACCCCCCGCCATACTTCATATAAAGATAGGTGGGGATTCTGGGTGGGGGTGTGGGGGCGGGAAATGAGCAGTTTGTTCAGACTTTCTCAGCCAACAAAACTCTCCCTCCTCTACATATTAAAATCTGTCTTCACTCATTCTATCAGGTCTGGAGCAAGGGTCTGGGCCTCTATGACATCTTGGTGCCTGAACAGGGACTCTTTTCCCTCTCACCCCTGGTATTTATTATACTATCTCTGTGCTGCCCGCTCAGTACTATGTAATTACACATCCTCTAGCGTTGGGTTTTGGTTTCTTGTGCAAATGGAAGATAGAGGCTTTCAAACTGATTCCTTATTTTTAAAACCACACATTATTACTCTGTTTTATTTCCTTTTACTCACGACAGTGGTGCTGACTTCTGTCTGGGTTGATTTTTATCATAAAGGACTTTGAAACATCTGATACGCACCTTCCATGCAAATAAATATTCTCTGTAACGATCCAATGTTAGGTTTTCATAAGAGAGGATAGCATCTAATTAAGAAGCAAATAACCCAAATATATTAGCGAGTGTGACTAAATAACATTTTTCACTGTGGTGTTTTTTTTTCAATCAATATTTCTTGAGAAACGGAGCAATTAAACAATTATCAGTAATAAAAATTGCTTCATATTAATAAAGATCAGAGAAGTACAAATATGAAATTCAGGCCCGGTAATTTTATGCTCCATTAACTTAAGTTCTGTCTATTGCAATGTTAAAACTTTGTTTCCAAGTGAACAGCAAGCAGCTGCCATGCAAAGCTAGTAGATTCCGAACCCCAGTGAACCCTGAAACAAACACAGGTGTGACAAATGCATACCAATGATAATTACAGACCTTCGATACCACAAACTTGAACTTCACCAAAATAGATAATTTTTACTTAATAGCTACTCTCAGGGTTGTAATCAAACATACCTACACATGAGTGTTTTGTGAAACACAGTCTTCCCAAGAGCTAATTAATAGTTTCTTAGCAAAACAAAATTTCCAAGAGTTTACCATAAAACACTTAATGGTATTTCAGCGATATACCCTGTAACTCCTTTGTTTTACCAAGGAGTCAGCTCTCTGCTTATTTTATTCGGGTCTAAATGGAAAGTTTAAAGGGGGATTTCGTGTTCACAGCTGTTTGTAACTTTAAGCCCTCCTCCTCCACTTCTTTATTTAGTGGTCAAGGTATTCTCTTCACAGCAAATACGCATTCCTTCGTCGTTCTCTCATTCGTGCATATATCCGACGAATAAAATATTTATTGAGAGCCTGGAATTGTATTCCAGCCCAGACCCTGTTCTGTCCACTTCACACAGGCAAGAGGAGGGGACAGGATGTGAACAAGCAACGGAAACCGTGTCAAAGGGCGACAGGTGCCATGCATAAAAGGATGGGGCAGTGGCATGAAAGTAACACCCACCCCTCTGAAAAAACACTGGAGTCCTCAAGCCAGTTTTATTCGGGAATCTGAGGGATGGGAAATGGTGTCTCTACTGTCCCTGACCCACTGGGAGTTACTGGCAATACCACAGTATAGTTGGTAGCTATAGATTAGACATGCTAAAACCAAGATAGGGAGAAATAAATCACAGTGTAACTTTCTAACGATGCTTTTTCTTGCATGTTATAAATCAAACACGTGACCATGTGTCATACTGCACGCAAGCTAAGCAGGTTTAGCGGAAAAGTTTGGAACACGCTCCTCTTTTAATAGATGAGCCTAACGTTAACTTGACCTTAAAGACAGCACGCGTATGTTCAGGGTCAGTGAGTATTTACAGGCCAAGAAGAACAAAGAATATTTATTTTAAGCGGTGTATGGTACAAGGCTATTTGCTCGACAAAGAAAGGCAGCCCATAAAAAATGTCTGCAGCCTGTGCATTTTTGGCAGACAATTGCCAAAGTGTAGTAACAGCTAAATTAAAAGTGACTGTGGGGGCACCTGCCTGGGTGGCCTATTCGGTTAAGCACTGACTTCGGCTCAGCTCATGATCTCACGGTTTGTGGGTTCAAGCCCTGTGTCGGGCTCTGTGCTGACAGCTCAGAGCCTGGAGCCTGCTTCAGAGTCTGTGTCTCCCTCTCTCTCTGCTCCTCCCCTGCTTGTGTTCGGTCTCTCTCTCTCTCTCTCTCTCTCTCTCAAAAATAAATAAAAACATTTAAAAAAATTTTTTAGAAAGTGACTTTGGACAATAAACATCTGTAAAATAGTCATCAGACTCTGTGGTTTTTGTATTACATGGAACAGACACTGGTAGCCAAGAAAACAACTTTATAAATAGTGTAGTGTCTAACGGTTAAGAACAACATATGGCACTTAGTAGGTCTCAGCAAATATGTTAAAGGTTCACACCGTTTCAATTCTACAATCTGGACTTGAATTAGTTCCACTCAAAGGGAGTGTTTTGCTTAGGTAAGCTGTGCCTTTTCCAGTGTTAACTTAGAATAAGAATGCTTTTTGACCATCACTTGACCAAAAATAAATCTAAACGAAGTCATCATTCAATTTGTATGAGAGACTGTTGGTCCCTCCAGTGGCTACAAGGCAATCCTGTGGAATGCAGCTCTGCAGACCCTATTGACAATGGCAATGAACATGTTCATAACAATAATAAGGGCCTGTTTTAATAGAACGTTCCACGCATTAAACACATTAATGACCCATGAAATAACTGTTTTATCTGTAACACATTAGGCAACATTGCTAAAACAATGTATTAATTGAAAGTCTATTTCTCTAAATGTAAGATTTTTTTAAAGTACAAAAACGGCATGGAAGTCATTTCGTAAAAACAAAAATAATTCAACTTCGAAACTGGAGCCACAACAAATGATGGCGTGAAAAAGTAAAACTTGGAAAACAAGCCTGGTAATTTTAGATGTGTTATTTTGCTATATTCCCATTTCTCTGGTCAAAAATGGCATCTGTCTATAGAGTGTGACCTCAGAGTCTTATGAATATTTCAAAAGCTTTTAATTTTCTTCTGGGCATGCGTTTCTTCCATAGGACGTTTATCTCTCTTTTTCTTTTTCCTTACTAGGTACAGAGACTCCCGTACTCAAATACACCTCCCTTACTTCCATCCTCTTCTGTTCCCTCACACTACGTTTGATATTACCAGAGCGACCAGAGTACCGTTTTCTATAAACATGTGGTATCACAATGAAATCCAAAGCAATATCAAACTGAAAATGTCAGTCCTCTAAACATGAAATATAATGTATGAAGAAAAAGTATGTGAATTATCAGTGTGTTTTATAAATTCTCTTTTGGGGGGCATACAAAATATCAGACCAGAGACAATTATTTTCCTGTCTGTTTCTTGGATATCAAAGAGAATTCTGAAATTCATCAAAGCTAACCTTCTGTTATGTACAACAGGCTAAGCTGAAAAGAATGTTAACAAGTTCAATTTTCATTCAATCAGCACTACTGCTCTCTGAAATGTTTCATTGCAGGAAAGAAATAAAAATAATCTATATGGTAATTATGAGGATGAATCCCCCAGTAACTTTCAGCTACATGAAAGGTCAGTTCTATTCAAGATATTTTATCAGTCCCCTGCACATACTCCTGTCCTGTCATTTTAAATCTGAACAGCATTTTATTTTCCCATTTACAGCTACCTGCAGAATTAAGTACTTAAGCCAAATAAGAAAAAAAAAAAAAAAAAGAAGAAATGTTGAACGCTGGCAAAGGCTATAATAGCACAGAGATAAATCGTTCAGCTGCTCTCTCTCAAGCCTCTAGGGCTGCAGATTTTTCTTCTCCTGGTGCACTGTGGGTATTCAAAACTTGTTCAACATGATTTCATTTCATTTCAGGCACTGCCTGAGAAAACTAAATTACAGAATCAATCATACAGAAGGTCAGAGTGAGACTTCATTACAAGTATTGCATGCTTGCATGAATATCTTTCATTTATGACTGACCCAATATGTCACAATAGCTGTCTAGTAAAAATAATCCACTTTCTGAAATTGATGTACTACTGATGTCAATGCTACTCAGCAGGCTGGGCAGATTATAGAGAGGTGTTAAAAAAAAAAAAAAAAAACCAGCCAACCCTTTGGAGCGCACGTTGTAGATTTTTAGAATTGCAATCTTTTGTAGATTAAAATAATTTCCAGATGATCATCTGAACTGACAATAATGCTTAGAGGTAAAGATTTTTCTAACCAAAATATACTGCTGGCTTTGACTTGCCGACCACATCCTGTTTGAAAATATACACATCCGCCACAAGCAAATCAAGGTTGTTCTTTGAACTCACAAACGCATCGACATTCAATTTTTCAACAATTTGCTTCTGACTACGAGGGCATTATTTGCATATTTTGAAATGTGAATGCTTATCATTGGGCTCTTTTTAATCCCTCCTTTTTGTTCCTGCTTTCTGTTTTTAAATATGATGGCATAAATTTAAGGAAGATAAACACGTCGTGCTTGTTGCCAACAAAAATGCAGCTAATCAGTAATGTGACAAAACTGTCAGTCTTTCTAAAGGAAAACCAATGAAGCTCTGAAGAAAAGCTGGTTCGATACAACACAAACAAGCTGGCTTTTCTTCTTCTATGAGAGTCTTAATTCACCACAGCAAACCTTAACAGACAGCCATATTCATTTGGATAATAAAACTTCTTACTTGCATAAGGTATGAAATATCCACTGCACACTGGGAAGCCGAATGCATGATGTATAAAGTATTATTTATTATTTTTCTGGTGACCTTCCGAAGGGAAATCTCTGAGGAGCTGCTGTGGAGTATTATGATGTAGCCAGCCAACTCGGTACCCGGAGGGAGATATAGAAGAACCTTGACATAGCCTATTTTTAACCATGCCTCTGGCGATTCTGAATTCAAGTTTATAGGTGAACATGTCAGGTAGTACATAGAACAAAGCCAACGACACATTGTATTCATCATAATTCTGTCCAAGTACATTTTATTTTTTCCAACATTTGTGATTTAAAATCCCATGACATTTCTTCAAGGTGAAATTCTACTAGAATTTTCAACAAGATTAGTTTGTTTCAAGCCAAAATAAATATCACTCAGGTTCAGCGAAACTTCAGAAAGGCACCAACAAATGTGATGAGGCCCATGTAAATACCATGACAACAGCATGCACTTAGCTAAAGTACTTATACCCTTAAAAATCAATGAAATAATTCAACTGCTTTAGTGATTAGCAATACATTACAAAAGAAGCATTAAAAATTGAGTCCTCTCTCCCAAGGCCAGTCCGTGAAAGCATTGTTCTTTAAGTGTATGTGAATATCATAATTATTTTATGATTCCATCTTTAGTTCTTTCCAATATAGTAAATTCAATTGACCATGAAATGAAATTTCATAGTCAAAATGCCTCCTTTACACTTTTTTATAGCAGCAATAACAGTTTTATAGCTTTAAGGCGAGGTAATTCATCAGATGTTTAATTCAAAGGCAGATTCTTATATTATTAATAAATATTTACCAATTTAATAAAATACACATTTTAGCACGCATGATATGGTCTTTTAACCATTTCTGCAACTTCAATCGGCCTTGCTGAGCATCTATGGATAATGGTGAGCCCTGGTAAACTCCCTTGGTGACTAAACACCCTTTTTTATTTTTATGACTTTCCAGGCACCGCACTGCAAGCCTGACTGTAGAGGAACAGAGGACAAGAACCCTCCATTCCAGTGTCAAAGGGACAAGAACGTAAGGAAGTCCACAGGAAACAATTATTTGTGAGGGTGAGGAACATTTATGAATACTTAATGACCACTTTCCTGACTGCTTGCTGCTTCTTTTCTGACAAAAAAGGAAAACTAAAAACCCGACGTTCAGCTCAAACACAAGAGATCACAAGCAAAAGAAAATCATGTTGCGTCAATCCTATTTGGGAAAGCAATCTTACATTTCAGAGAGCACGCTGAATCTTTACACCGCTAATCTACTACATACTTTGCAATCATCTGTTGTTATCTGGGGAATTAACAATGAAACCAATAAACATCATTGGCGTGGTCCTAATGTGCAGAGAAATATGTAAACAAGCAATAGGATTTGTTTTTTGTTATACCAACACATCTGTTTCATTTTATCAGGGTTAAAAAAAAAAAAAAGCCCTATAAACGATTAATCTTGTTTTAAAATGTCTGCTTAGTACCTCACCTAGATCGACACAAATGTATTATACACTATGAGGGAGAAAAAAAAAAAAATCCCAGCAGAAGAGTTTAAAATACTTAAGCAGATTTACTCTGGTGATTGCTGACTATAATTGCACACTAAGAAAAATGGAACCAAAATTATTGCATTAGTGATCTTGGCTCTCTGGAGTGCCTTATTCCGTGTTTATGACAATAAATAACACAATTAGGTATATTTCACACAATAACTCACTCTATATTTTCCTCTGCTGGTTATAAGAAATTATTCTTCTTCCCTTTCTCCGTATCACAGTTTGAGATTTCATTTGAGGTAGGAACAGAACATGTACCATAATAAACATCATGTCACAATCCAACAAATGCAAAAGACCTCGGCACCAGATAAGGGCCTCCATTTCTCAAATCTCTCCTGGGCAAACTTCTAACTCGAGGACATCTCTGTGGTAAACCAAAGCCAAGGGAAGATTGGCTAATTCCAAGCCAACGAATCAGACTTGTTGAAAATCATTTCAAATCGGAAGGATCTTGCTGGGTCATCCTCCTTTAAGTGATCATGAACCAACCCATAACCCTCTTGTCCCTGCACTGAAATGGCACTAGGAAGAACAATCCTCACGTCCATCAGTAGGTAGGCGGAGCACGTTTCAGAACATAGACTCCTGGTCTTTACCATGAGAAGTGCAATGATTAAAAAAAAAAACACTTTCAAGCAATAAATGTAGTGCCTACCATATGCAACCCACTGCTATGAAGCACGCCATCTTGTTCCACGAGATTTCTTGAGATTGTTATGGAAGGAAGATCCAGGCTTTGAGGGGGAAACTGGGGTGTGAATTCACTTCCCTGGGAAGGCAACGGATCGCTGAGGACTTGAAAGGGTAGAAGAACATCGGGCATGCCCAGGGCAGGGTCTGATTCTGGAGGAGGCGTGATAGGGGGGATTTCAAACTCCTCATCCCCGAGGCTTGGCGTATGGAATGTCTGCTAAAAGGAAACAAAACACAGACATCTTCACGTTCTATTCCTATATCTTATTTCTCCTTGGAGGGAAGAAGAAAGATTTTGCATGAAAACACGGCATAGCTAGGCCAAATATTTATTTCTCAAATGAAAACATCTTAAACACAGATTTCCATATATAAAGTTTTGCTGATCATTCTGATTAAAGATTTAAGTCTCATTATCATATGGTTTTAATGGAGTATCAGTATTAACAGTTTTTTAATGCGTACTTAATTAGCAACATCTGTCTTTGTTGTTAGTTGGAGCATCAGAGACATTAGATTTGGCTATATAACAAATTGCCACTTTATTGATATGTTAGCGAAACAGCTCAAACCGCTTACATTATCCACATGCTTCATAAAATGCTGACGATTTTGTGGTGCACACACACAACATTAATCCAGGAGTGAACATTACACATGTTTACTTTCTGCCACAACATATAAAACAAGTAATATGAAATTGGTGGTTTGCTTTTTAAAGTTCCTTATGGGTATATTCCCAAGTGCCGAGAACGCTTCTATGGAAATTGTTACAGTTCAGAATACAAAATTTTACATAAGGATTATCAGAGCATATATTAAAAGGTCCCAGTGCTTTTATTTTAAATAAAATAAAAAGGAGAGTTAAAATAATAAGGGGGAGTTATTCGCTTTTATGATGATTTTACTGTGTACCTATCAGAACATTTTTAGGAGTCTTCAAGTCTGGAAGACTATCTATAGAATGAGCACAGAGATACACTGATATACATGTACTAACTGTACTGGCTCATTTACTTAAGCAAGTGTTATCTCTCAAGACCTAAGTAAATAAGGACCTTAGATCCTTAAAGACAGTGTTTTAAAACGGGGCCTTTTGATGTAAATGAGGGCTTCCATGTTCTATTACACCAACCACCTTTCTTAAAATAGAACTTAGATTGGTGGGGGGGGGGGGGGGTGGGGGGCAGTAGTCAAGGTCTAGGATATTCTTTTGGGTAGGGTGAAGGGGTCAGATATTCTTTCTAGCTCAGAGGATCAAAGTTATAGTTCAGTATTAGTACCATTTTTTGAAGAATTAACCGGTGCAAGTTAATTTGGATCTGCTGTAATCGGTTAAGAGAACTAATTAAGAATGGAAAACCATCATTCTTCGAACTATCAATGATGATACATAATAACCACTTGAGAGAAAATAGAAACAAACTGAAGGAAAAAAAAAAACCATTCTGTGCATATAGAACCTGTCCACCGTTAATTGTATCTCACCAGAAATAAAGAGGTCACAAGCTATGGGAGTCTATGGTGGGACAGGTGAACATCTTGAGGTTCTCAGCAGATTCGATATATGCAAAAACATTATAGCACAAAAACATGTCTGAAAGCTAGAATGAAGTATTAGATTCTCTGACATATTTATTCTAATACTGACCCCCCAAAGGACGTCAATTTCTTACTGTGGTACCCCGAGTTCCCAAACACAAAGGGATGGATTGGCCACAAACGTGGTTGGCTAATGAACGTAACCCTATGGCTGCATTTGCCGTTATTTTGGCACTAATGTGGTCTAGTAACAGATGCAACTGTAATTTGTGACTCATTTGCTACCCCATTACTGCTTAATGAAATCTAACATATCACATTAACAATACGGATAAACACTCATTCTTGATATGTGGCATTTGGCTGTTTTCATTACCACTGTAATTAACACTTGAAATATTATTTCAATAAATATTTAAAGTACTTTAAAAATGGCCAGGGTAATCATGACACAGACAGAAAACATAAAGCAAATGTGTGAATTTCCAACTCAGAGTATCCCAGTCCCTGTGGCGTTATCTACAGGGCAATATCTATGTGAAGGGAATTGGTTTCAGGCACAATTTCGACTTCACAGCATTCAAACCTAAAGTCTTCCTGAATTAGTTTGCACTCATTAAAATGTTAAAAAACCAAATAAATTTACTTTTAACGCAATGATCGGGAAATTAGGCACATGCTGTAATGTGGCGCATTAACATTTACTTGGGCTTTATTTTTTGTTCAAGATGTACAGTGAAATCATGGCGTAAGATTAGCTCTTAAAAACTCTAACATAAAGCACGTCTTATGCTAGGCGGTCAAAATTAAGGAGGCTTTCACTTTTATTTTCGTTAAGGAACAGAGAGGTGTCTTACGAATAATGTGTCCCTATGGTATAATTTTTTCAAAAACAAATTAATTTTAAGTTAGAATTGAGTATATTGCTGTAGCATAACCTAATAAAGTGACATTATAATAAATCACCAAGAAAATGCTAAAATGTTAAACCACTTTTAAAAGAGAGGTAAAATTAAGCATTCCTTAGAGAAAAGAGTGACCCCAAACACCGGATAAATCTGCGATTATAAAAATAACCACGTATGGCACCAGTACCAACAAAAAAGACACTGACTTTTGTGACTCAGCCATCTGACCGCTATCAGGTTAGTCGTTCCGAGTCTATAGTGATTACTTTTTACGGATACTGACTTTTCAGTGTTTACCTTGAACATGTTAAAATAGTATGTACATGGTTAAATACCATCTGTACTGAAATGTTCAAAACATTTGTTCCTTTTGATAAAAATGCAAATCTGGAGAACTGTTGTATCAACATATAACAGCCAATGTCTGACACGGTGAATTATCACAGCTGGAATTAAATTGTCTCTGAACAGCTGCTGGCAGTAGAGCTTTCATCAATGTTTGATTCAAATGTAGGGAAAAAATCCTACAGAATGAAACATCATGTTGTCCTTACAGATGGGGTTTGTGTTCATTATCACAAACAACACAGCAGCCAGTGCCAGACAATATCCCTTATGTAGGCGGTCTTCTTGGTTAGACAGATGATGGCCACTGCAGAAATGATTAATCTAGGAATACCCTTAATCCTCGCTTCCCCCTTTTCTCTAATAATTCTGCAAACTTCATTTCTTTCATACCACTTGCCTCCCTGTACCAAGATCATTTACAAAGCCATTATGATTTCCATCCTCTGGGGTCAAGCTAGTTCGGTTTCCTATATGTGAACGTACTTGGAAAATGAAGACTTTTTATTACAGGGACCACAAGAGGGAATGTTCCATTTGGACCAATTTCACCTGCTTGTTCTTGTTCTAGCATCTTAGATCTCACCGTTTGCCACTTGTGAGGAAACCGTTTTCTTGATCTAATCAAGATGGAGGTTTTTCTGGAAGGGCAGGCCAATGAGCTCAGACAGCAGCCCTAGGTCAGTAAGTAGGGAATGCAGTAAAAACAGCAACAAGAAGATGTCTTTTTTTTTTTTTTTTTTTCCATTTGTACCAGTAAAGCTGTAGACAAACCCAGAGCCATCATCCAGTCTTCCCTGCTATGACCAAGTCCTGGAGCATGCCCTTTCACTCCTTCCATCTCTCTGTATTGATTGAACACCTACTATGTGCCAGGTACTGTAATGGTCTATGGGGATCTAACAAGAAAACGAAACACTCCCTTCACATCACTCCCACTGAAGACCCCAGAAACTATAATACTATATTCCCCCACACCATTTCCCAAACCATGGCAACTTAATGAAATTATCCCCAGAGCTTTGTGGAATTGAAATACTTTCTATTAAAAGTCTCTTCCACCCCCTAGTTTTCAAAATAACCACTTATTTGCTTAGATGCCAATTTGGAGAGACAGATTTTATGTGCTGTCTTACATATTTACTTTTGTTGGCATGTACATTTCTTTTCATCAAGAGATGTGTGTGAATTGCTAACGTTCCTAACAGCCTCCGGATAAGTGACAGTCTTGTCAGGTCATTTTCTTTTCCAAAAGGTTTTTCTCCTCCAAAGTCGTTACCTTGCACCACATAAGAGAGATAAATTTGATACTCTGCTTTTCCCTTCCAGCCTTTTAAATGATCCAAATAACACACGAAACGTGAACGGACGCATGAAGACAGATACCTACCTCACTGGCTGCAAAGAAAGCACTGTTTGCCTCAGCCATGTTCATGTAGTTATTGTTGTTTCCAAACTGAAAGAAAACAGATTGTTTTACGTTAATATGCAGACAGATCAAGAATCCCGGTGGTGTGCTTAAAACTCAGATGGGATTTGTAAAGAATGCTAGTGTCATGAATTAAAAGAGTAGTTTCACTCGGACCAAATGCGAACTGTGACAGGTTTTGTGCTACATGTAGTCCGGCTGCTTCCCTCAGAAAATAAAGCACAGAGTCAAGCTAACTTGAGAATTCTAGAAAACGGGGTTGTTTCTCATCAAGACTAACAGCGAAGGGAGACAATGACGAACTTTTGGCCGCCCGGTCACTAGTGGGTGTTGTTTACTGAACTGGCATTTGTGAGAGAGGAGAAGGAAAAGTTTCCAAGAAAATCACCTTGACACATTTTTACAGCATGTTGAGATTTCATAGCTCACTTTTCAAGAACAGATGTCACAAGTGTGAGTAGGTTAAAATGTGAATTAAGGGGAATAGAATCCAATTCCCAGGACTCAAATTCTATTTTCTGGCGAATGGGGTGTGGCATGAATATAAAGAAATAATAAGACGAAAGAATATTTTTCAAATCTCCAAACAGAGTTGAAAACGATATCTGTATCCATCAGAGCTGTTGAAAACAGTGATATTTAATCTCTCAATGTAACATTAAGTGCAAAGAGGTTTAAAATATAAACGGAATCCTATGAACACAGCAATTTTTATTTAATTCCCTAACACAATAGCCCATTCATACCATCACAAATAAGACTGTATCAGCATTTCAGACGTAAGCTCTTTACTGCTAGAGACCTGTTATCAAAATGTAAAACTTGGATTTTGCCAGAAATGTATTTTCAGGTTCAGATGGTATAAGGAGGCGCGTTTTGTTGCTTTAAACATTCTGTTATCAGTCTGGCAATATGGAAAGGCTCTGTGAGCATAATTATCTGGGGCTATATTATTTTCACGATTTTATGAAGTGGTAAAAGAATGCCCTTCTTTTTGTAACGTGTACTGTTTCTTTCCTTCAGTGCATCAAGTAACATAAAGGTTTGGTCTGCAAAGGGTGAAATGTATACATCTATTCTCTCATGTAAATAGAGCTAGTCAATTATTTAAACTAAGAGGCGGGGAGCCTGGGTGGCTCAATCAGTTAAGTGTCTGACTCCTGATCTCAGCTCAGAGCATGATCTCACAGTTTGTGAGTTCGAGCCCCGCGTGGGGCTCTATGTTGACAGTGCAGAGCCTGCTTGGGATTCTGGCTTTCCTTCTCTCTGCTCCTTCCCTGCTCTTTCTCTCAAAATAAATAGACCTTACAAAAAATTTAAAAATTAAGTAAAAGGAATAACTTCCCCAAGGAGAGAGGGAGAGAGAGAGAGAAAAGAAATACAGATACACAGATAGATAAATGTAGAGAATAAATATAGACACATAGATATGGAAGATCCACATAATTCTCCTCGTAGTAAACCCACCAACACTTATTTCTAGGAGGCTCTCGGCCCCTGACTCTGAACCTGTAGGATTCGTGCACAGAAGCCCAACTGACATGCTACACTTTATCATGTCAGGGATCCAAGCACTAAGCAGGATTTACACAGAAGGCTCTAATGGTTCCAGAGTGCTGTTGTGGTCTCCGGAAGCAAAATCCCACCCTGTAAAACGACTCCTAAATACATACTCACACAATGAGCTTCAGGTTCATTTGGATAAACATCTTTATAAGGATTTCTGAAAGATGTATTTGTTAGCACTTAAGAGAGACCTTTACCTAGTTTCTCTGAAGGCACGGGATATCCAAAACGTGTGGGGATGGTTTCACCAACAGATACTCACGTCCAAACCCATCAAGGTGTATATACATTAAATAGGTACCGCTTGTGGTATGCCCATCATATCTCAATAAAACGGTTTTAAAATAATTTTAAAATGAAAAAAGGTACCTACGTGGGCGGGTGCGCACGCACCTGCGCCTCCTGCCCACATACACAGACACATTTCCCCCCATTTTCCGACGATATTAAATGCATGCAAGCAAAAGCGCAGGTTTCCTTCTGCGAATTTTTGATGAATTAATGATCCTAGAATTAAATCTCGGGGCCTCCGTTCGGACTATTCTTTTTGGATGTTTATGAGGACTTCGGTCACCATGTGCCTTCCAGGCACTCATTCTATGCCTCCCGCAAGCGGCCCAAAGCCTGCCACCCAGCTTTAACGTTATTTAAATGTACGTGTTGTTGGGGAATTAGAAATCCATTTAAGGAAAGCAGCTCATTATCAGAGAGTATTTTTTTAAGATTAAACTCACTTATTACCTAATAGCACCTAAAACAACAAAGAAAAATAAAATGGCTATTAAACTAAGGGCCTAAACAATTCAAAAAACAAATTAAGCTTAGAGTAAAATAAGAACTGGGTTAGAAATCCTCTTCTGAACAGTTAGTATGCGAATGTAATTACTGAAGAAACTACAGCTAATCAGCTGTGAATTGTATCCATTAATTAGTATTTGCCCTGGAGAAATGAGAAAAATCAGTAACGACGCTGGCACCGCGGTGTGCTGACGAGCCACACGACGGCCGCGCTGCGTTTAGTCAAGCAGGTGGCTCCAGTGGTCCACGTAATTTGAAAAGCTCTCACCTGAAGTACTGAGCTGGAATTACAAAGCACTCCTTGCATATCTTTTGTATCTATAGCAGGCCTTAATTAATGGCTTTTAATTCGGAAACACTTGGCCATGGGGCGGGAACAGTTATAAATCATTTCAAATAGAAGCAAGGGTTGCTGTTCCACTGGGGGTAACAGATCTCCCCTACAAATATGGCCTCAAATACTGACTTGTGCAGGGAAGGGTCTTTCTCTTGCACAGGTGGCTGGGTCCCTGCTTGAGCGTGGTAGGGTGGCTGGATACAATACAGGCTGTCCAGTTAAATTTGGCTTTCAAATACACGACTTTCAAAGTGTAAGTATGTCCCATGCACAATTTGGGATATACTTATACTAAAAAAAAAGTATTCTCTATCTGTGATTCAACTACACCCCCTATTGTGTATTTTTACTTGCTAAATTTGGCCACCCTACAGCATCGTTAAATTGATCAGGATGACAGGAATGCCACTTTCCATTTGATTTACCTTATCTGGTAACACTAGCTTAATTTAATTTGCTTTATTTTAAAATGTGACCTATGAATCCTGCTTTACTCATTTGGTGTAAGAACAGATCTGATTCTGAGAGAAAAAGTGATCCTTTGGGGGCAGATCTCTAATATAATGACCTCAGAACAATTAGCTTTAACTGAATTGTGTACAATTAAATTTACTTTACGTTCTAAGAGACAGTGACATCGGTAAACAGAATATATTACAAAAAAATCCCTAGGTCCACGAGGCAAAGGGCCTTCACTGTGTTTCACTGCTGTCTCCCCACAAACTGGCACCAGTGCCAGGCATATTAGAAGCACTCCAACACTTGCCGAAGAGAGAGGGAGGGGGAGAAAGGTTGACCACATTCTAATTACCCTGAGAGGCCTTCTACATACACTATTTCATTTAACTCTCCCAAGCAGGACTAAATGGAATTTATTTTCCCAAGAACAAGTTAGAAAAAAGGAAGTTATCCCTATTTTATAGATAAATAGACTGAGGCTTCAAGGGGTCCATGCCCCAAATCATAGAGGTAAATACTGGAGTCTGGTACCCCTCTTAACATTTCAATAGGCACAGAACCTTGAATATTTCACCCAGTGATGAATTCAAGGTTAGAACTTGGTTTTTATCCTCTCACTCAAGGCTACAGTCTCCCAGGAGGTGTTTCCAGGTACCTAAGTCTAGCAGAATGCTCCTTAAGAAAAGAGTTGCAGGGGCGCCTGGGTGGCTCAGTCGGTTAAGCCTCTGACTCCAGCTCAGGTCATGATCTCACAGTTCGTGGGTTCGAGCCCTGTGTCGGGCTCTGTGCTGACAGCTTGGAGCCTGGAACCTGCTTTGGATTCTGTGTCTCCCTCTCTCTCTGCCCCTCCCCTGCTTGTGTTCTGTCTCTCAAAAATAAATAAACATTAAAAAAAATTTTTTTTAAAGAAAAGAGTTGCAGAGTTGCAAAGCCCATAAGTTTGAGAAAGGCTGCAGACTACCGCCCCTCTTTTATGAGTCCCTGTGCCCACTACACCAGGCAAACGTTCCGAGAAGTCCTGCAGCTCATTCATTCACAGCAAACACTTATTTATGCGCCTACTGTGTGCAAGGCACTGCGTTAGGCTCTGGCAACAAAACGGTGAGAAAGATGACAAAGTTCCTACCTGGACGCAGCTCACAGTTTTCTTTGAGTGGGAGATACCAAACCTCCCCTTTCCCCCCATATTTGCCATGGGACACCTCTTTTGGTTTTCCCCACAACAGTCTGCGGGAACACTTTGGGAAACCTTGTTCCAAACCCCTTATTGACAATATTCTTTTACTTTTCCCAAATACTTCTTACAAAAAGCTAACATCCTCATTTTGCACCATGGTAAAGTTTACGCCTTTTATGAATCACCTAAATAAGAATTTCTAAATTACTCATTCTGGGCTTTCGTAATTTGGCCGACTTCCAAGTTTTCTAGGTGGTAGCTCTCCACTGATGTTCCTTTGAAGATCCCCCAGTTCAGCCACATTAAGATTATTTACCGTGATTTCAGGAGTCAAAGCAAAATATTTCGAATCAACTGAAGGAACGTCAGGTGAAACAGAGTTACCTATGACGGAGAGCACGTAAAAACATTCCTTAATGCTTCTTTCTTAAGAAACAGGCCAATTCCAAGTGTTTCAAAGAGCTTACACGTTGGGGGAATGGTCACTGCGAGGCAGGGGCATTTATGAAGTACACTGGTGATGATCGGTCCTTTCCACTTTGATAGGCTCTAATAGATGTGATCCCCAAAGATATCATCCCCAAAGATATAATTATAAAGCAGGACGGAATTACTCTGCACGTCGAACTTCTGTATCTTAATAATTTCACAAAAGCACATCTTCATTGTACCTGGAGGTAGATTTGCTTTTGCGCCTTGATGAATAATTATAGCTTCGGCAAATACAATTTGTGAAGGACATCAATTAAAAAGGAGCATTGCAGGATTTCTAAAAAAATTTATTAAAGACCATCGTGTTCATGGCCTGTCTACCCGTGTGAAGTGCCAAAGTAAATTAATGGAGATTGTTAATTCTCGCTTGTCCAGCAAAAGGCTTGGAAGAGAAAGTACAGCAGCCCAGACAAAACCCGTCTGTAATCACAAGACGGATACTTCGGCTTGATCAGTCCACACAACATGATTTTCACTAAAATTATTTTGACACCCATGTGAAGAATTGTGTAGGCTTCTAATAAAGCTGCATTAACTACAGGGCATCAAACAGCTAAATGGCACCAATTTAATCCTTAAAAAAAAAGATAATCCTTCGAATTCTCTTTTCTTTGTTCCCATTAGATTTGTTAGCAGACACCATCCAATTTGATGCCTCAGTAAGGACATCTGTCAAGTTGCTTACACAGATGAACTGCGCCATCACGGACCAAGTGCGCCAAAGTACGGTCACATGATGAGAAGGCAGTGCCTCAAAGTTCACACACTCTCAAAGGCTCTGTTCGCTACCCCGTGGAAAAGAACTTACCAAAGACAATCGAGGTTTAACCATCTCCGGCAGTGGGAATCTGTTTCGAGATATAGAGCCCCAAAGAGTGAACACAAGCCAGATATGGCAAGGGACAATAAATACTGGAGATTATCAGGGGTGGATCTGGCACACCACATCGTGAACGAACAGCGACGTAGTGAATACAGACAGTCCATACCAAAGGCTACGGGTTCAACAGCAGTCTGGAAACAGAAACTGCAAACAATGGACTAAGATGTATAATTAGCAGGAGAGTATACACACACACACACACACACACACACACACACACACAAGTCTGCTAATTATGTATACAGAAAGAGAGGATTATGTTCACATATATGTATAATTATACACACACATATATAAATTCACATATATATATTAATAGGTTCAAATATAAAGCAAGATTTTTGCAAGAAAATAAACTTTCAAAAATATTATTTGCCTTTCCATATGCTAACAACTCCTAGATAATTACCTCCTGAGCACCAGACTCACATACCCAACTGCCTACATTTGCATGTGGATGTCAATAGGCATCCCAATCACATGCACAAAACTGAATTCCTCATCTTCTCCCCAAACCTGCCCCACCCACAGCCTTCCCCATCTCCTTTGATAGGGAGATGACTCAGTTCCAGTGACTCAGGCCAAAAATCATCTTTGAATCCACTCTTTCTCCTTCCGCCATCAAATCATCAGAGATTCTGTTGGCTCCTCTTTCCAGTTACACACACAACTGACCGCTGGTCACTCCCTCCACCGGATTCACCCAGGCTCAAGCCACCCATCCCCTCCTGGGGTCAATGCTCCCCCTCCTGGCAAGTCTCGCTGGTCCTACCACAATGTCCACCAGTCTATTCTCAGCACAGAACCAAAGAGACACCTTGAAAACCTAAGTTAGGTCATACCCCAACTCTGCGTAGAACTTTCCAATGGCTTCCTGTTCCCTCGGAGAAGAAGCCAAGACCTCAAAATGGCACCCCATTTCTTCTCTGACCCTTGGCCAATGTTCTCCCCCTTGCTTCTCCTCCTCTAACCCTGCTGGCTTCCCTGTTGTTGCTCCAATACCCCAGACACATTCCTACCCCAGGGCCTTTGTACTGGCTCTTTCCTTGCAATGTTCTCAAGGCTCTTGCTCACTTCCTTCTCTCTCTCTCTTTTTAAAATGTTTATTTATTTTGAGAGAGAGAGAGAGAGTGCGAGCGCACACACGAGCTCCCTAGCATGTGAGCAGGGGAGGGGCAGAGAGAGACAGAAGGCGAGAGAGGATCCCAAGCAGGCTCCTTGCTGCCCGCGCAGAGCCCAAGGCAGAGCCCAACACGGGGCTCAAAATTTCAAACCCTGAGATCATGACCTGAGCCAAAATCAAGTCGGACTCTCAAATGACTGAACCACTGAGCCTCACTTCCCTCTTGAGTCTTTTCTCAAAGGTCATCTTCTGACTACCCTCTAAGATTTCTTTGCAGCCCTCTTTCTCCTCCAGCACTTTCTAGTCCCCTTCCCTGCCTTGATTGTTCTCATAATGCTTTTCAGCGTAACATATTTACTGTCTTCTCCACCCCCCCCCCACCTAGAATGTAAATTTAATGAGGATAAGTACGTGTTGTCTACTGTTTACGCTGATGTCCCAGTGCCAAGGAGAGTTTGATAAATAGTAAGTGTTCAACAAATCTGTGTTGAATGCATGAGCAAATAAATTAATTTCTAGATGTGAAATGCTGGTACGCAGAACTGTTCTCCAAGCCAAGCAGGGCACGAGATAAGCACTTGAAATTCAAGCAAAAAAGGAGAAACCAAGCATCCATCACCAAATGTTCCTACACAAACCACACCTATTGGAAAGAACGGGTGAAGGGAAGAATTATATATTCTAATAAAATTAATATTTCAAATGTTAGAGATATTTAGCTTGAAAAAAAAAAAGCTTCGTTCTAGAAAATGCACTAGTCCTTTTATCAAAAAGACACAGAGGTCTGGGTGGGTGAGGTTGGAGTGTTAAGGGTGGGTGCCTTGGTGTTTGAAAATGCACTGCAGTGGACAAGGCTGATTCTGGCCTGCAGGCAAAAAGCCCGGAGAAGGGAAAGCCAATAATCTAACATCAAGGGACCAAGAATCTGAGTATTAAATCTGACAGTTGATTTTTTTTTTTCTAATTTAAAATATTCTGTTTTTAAGAAATTTTTGCTTCAAAGGTTAGGTCAGAGTTTCTCAAAGTGCAGTGCTAGGGACTACCAATTAACCAGATGCCTGTTTAAAAAAATGCAGATTACCTAATTCCCCAGAGTTTACTGTATCAGAATCTCTAGCCGGTGGGGGCCTAAAATTCTGCATTTTTTTAACCAGCTTCTCAGGAATTCTAGAACGCACTAATATTTGAAAACTACTAGCCTAGTTCATCTTGGACTAATGTAGAAAAGAAAATTTTTTTTAAATAAAGCTTTCCATACATCTGAAAATGATCTTATTGAAATGCTGATGTAGCACAAGCTGTTTTGTTTAAAGCAATAAATGCTTGGCTCAATTATTTCCAATCTCTTCTTACCTTCCTCACTTATGGGAAAATGTAAACACCCATGAGGGGACCATCAGCCCCCCTCCCACCCTCATGAGCAGAAGGAAAGACAGAAATGTCCTAAGTTGGACCAAGGAGGGAATAAAGGTTCTAGACTTCTAGAATACAGGTTTTAGATTTCTCAACAAGTTCCAGGGACCCACACAAGGAAAAAACAATGCCGCAACATATGGACTCTACTCAAACATGGAGGCCTTTGGATTTTCATGATCGGGATGCATCTGAGTCTGTAAATTGCATAACCATCTGGACTAGTTAGAGGTGGCAAGGAAAAAAAAAAAAAAACACAACACCCTCTCAAACCCAACTGCACTTGTTTAATATCAGAACAACAAATAGAAGCAGAGGAGAAGACACTAAGCTTCCCAAATCAAGTTTTCTTTTTCACAAAAATGGAGCAATCTTCGAGACTAGCCCAGCAAGCAAGCATCACCAATAGTGAGAGGATGGGAAAAGAAAGACCCAACAGGTCTTAAGCACACAACCAACGAAAAGAAGCCAGTGGTAATGCACCTGCTGTTAAGTGGCCACATGTTTTGTGTAATTCTCTCCGCTCTCCCCTTTCTCCCAAAAGCCTTACTGACACTGAACCTAGCATCTACTGGATACCAACTAGTAGGATGTGTTTGGGGAACATATCTAACTTTTCAAAGATGTCAAGAAGTAAGAGATCCGACTGTTGCTTTTAAGGGATGACCACCCAGTTAGGGTGATGGGGCAAAAACATCTCTCAGCCTAAGGGCTAAGTCCGGGAGTGACGCTGACCAATGATACGTACTTTCAGAAGAGGAACAAAAGGGAATGGCCACCCTGAGGAACAAGTCTGGAACCACAGAAGGGGGCAGGAGGAGGGGACGTCCCGTGCAGAGAGAAGGGAGTGCACGAAGCTGCAAAGTGTGCACAGGCTGCGTTCAAAGAAGCAGAGCAGAGACCAGTCTGGTTGCAGGGAGGCACCAGGCATTGAGAGAAGGGGAGGTAAGCTAGGGGAGATGGTCGGTAGCCAGGCTCTGCAGAGCCCTGAGGGCCAGTCTAAGCATTTTGAAATGTACTACATCGGAAGGTCTGTGAAGGATTTTGTTGGAGGGAAGAAGCAGAGAGAGATGCAAAACCCACACCTGAGCACATGGAGAGTCCGAGGTGGACAGGTCAGTTCTGGGAAAAACTGGAAGCAAGACCGATTAAGAACATGTCAAGGTTGGCATGGGGTTGCAGGTGTCCAGACTGGGCAGAAGGAGGAGCGGATACAGAGAACGCTTCATCTCGAGTCAAACTAACCGGCTCTGAACTCCAATCCTGCCACACTAGCTGCGGGATGGTAGACAAGTTGCCTAACTTTGTCTTAAGGGCCCGTTCAAACCCCAGCTGATCCCCTTGCTGGCCATGTTAACTGTGCACAAGCTACTGAGCCTCTGTGCGCTTAAGTCCCTCCCCCTCCCCCCGCCCCAATCTACGATATGGGAATAAGAACAGCATTTTGCCTCATCCTGGGGGTTTCGAGGACTAAATAGCACTGTACCTAAGAAGCCACCTTTTCTATCTGTACTAATGGCTAGGTAACATTTCAATGATTCTTTCAGAAACCAAAGCAGACCACGCGTTATCTGTTTTACAGACTGTTGTGGCTTATATTGGCAGAGGGAGAGAGTTTTACTACTCGAAGAACTCCAGTGACTTCTCAATGTTATTTCGAGTAAAATCCAAGTTCCCACATGATCTGGCTGCTCATTGCTTTTCCAAACTCCCTCCTCAGAGGGCCGCTCCTGCCCACTAAGCCCCAAGCACACTGCCCTGACTACTCCTCACTCTCTGGGCCTCTGCCCCTGCCATCCTCCTGACCCCGACTGCTCTCCCCTCTCTCCTTACTCTGTGCAGTTTCTGCTTAATGTCTGGCTCCATGCCGTTTCCTCTGACCCTGGGAGAGTCGGTGGCCTGCCATATGTAGGTGCTCGGTAAATATTTGTTGAATGGGGGAGGGAAGGAATGAGCCAGAGCGATCCAAGTGCAAATCCCAGCTCTACCACACTTGCGAGCTGCTTCGCGTTACCACTCTGAGTTTCTGTTCTTCATTTCTAAGGATGAAAGAATAGAGCTCTGTCGGGGCTGGGCTGTGTGAGGAGGGAGAGCAAACGGTCTTGTATGGAAGAGGCACTTGGTAAATGTCAGGAATTGAGAGTGAGGAGCCTCACTCTCGAAAGGTAGGAATTTTGACGGGTGCTACAGTATGGATATATGCAAAGCACTCCCCATGAAACGTCAGAGGAAGATTTCAAAGAAAAGGAGCCATTCAAGTGGGGTCTTGAGGGGTGTGTAGGAGAGGAGCTTGCCTGTGAGACCAGAGCATTCTGGCAGAGAAAACTACTTGGGCAAAGCCCTGTCATAAAAGTGGGCCTGGCTGACCAGGACACTGGGCTACAAGCCTTCTTGGCAGAGGACAGAGGGAGGGTTGAAACAGGAGCCAGGGCCAGCAAGTACAGACTATACTTTGGAGAGGTTTACAGACGACACTGGAGAAGTTTAGCTCCAACATGCTGTATGGATAAAAGGAGACTCACGACATGTTTGTAGGTGGAGGAGAGAGAAAACACAAAAGTGAAGGAAGATCAGCCAACAATAAGCAGAAGAGAAGATTCAGAGCATAATTTCCAGAAAGTACGAATAACGTCTATTCTGTGTGGTTTCTGCTGTTTTCGGCAAACTGTGGGCATCTTTTATACAGTGACAGCAACTTGTAAAACAGATGTACTTGGTCTGCTTTGTTGTCTTGAAAATCACTGAAATGATAGCTAATAGTTATTGGTCTGGATGGAAAAAGGCGGCTATGTTCTTTGATGTCAGTGTTAGAACCGGAAAGAACCCTTCCCCGTCCCCAAAAGTTTTGACGTTGGTGTGCAGATTTCCATCACCAGTGGTACATCCCTTGGGTGTAGAAAGGGTTGGGTCTCCTGATAAATTCTAATATTCCTGGGAGGAAGAACAACTTAGCTCTCATCTGTCAGGGGCACTTCAGTGGGAATTTGTTTATAGTAGGTAGATCCATGGAGACGCACAGTAGGTATCATCTGCAAGGGTGGTCAGAAAATAACACCTTGGAAAAGTGCTCCTCGGCGCCACCTTGCCCACCTCCGGCTGCACGGGGTTCGCCTCCAAGCTCCAAGGCAGTCTGTGTGTCACGCAGCATGGCGCTAAAGTGACCTACTTCCCAGTCCATCTCCCTCAAGGGCAGAGGCTATAAAAGCCTCACTGGCCACCGCGGCACCATATCCTGGCACACAGTAGGTACCCAACTGCTAAGACAGTGCCCCAGGATCAGGCTCAGGGGTACTTCCAACTGGCAGCTTCAGCGTGGTTTGGAAAACGTGTAACTGAGCTATTTCTTTTTCTGTGCACGTGATTCAGTCCACATTGCATTCGGGCGAACCCCGAATGGTTATGGACCCCCAAAGTACTGCACAGCCTAAAACAAAACAGAAATGGGAAGTCATAGAAGATAAAATCGGGGAGTTATTTTCCTCATACTTCCAGATTCTGTAGCATGCTGCAACCAAATGACTAAGGACCTCAGAGACTTTCCACTGAAAACAAACTTTAAGGTCTCTAATGATGTGACCTATTTATACCGAATACCCTTAGTAAGTCTCCTGGGCTTCCCTTCTTACACAACTATATGAAATTTCAAATGTAAAGGTGGCCAAATATCCTGCAGGATTTTTAAGTGAAAATGTTTTAAACAATCACAGCATTTCCTGGGTTCAATAACTAAATTCTCCTAACCAGGGGTAAAACTCACGATGCTCTGTAATTTCAATCAGTCCCTCCAATTATGATTTGTTATGAATTCCTTCAAATCATCGACGGCTTCCCATTATCGGTCTTCCATTCCTTGGTCTGTACAGTATAAAATGTAGTGCTCTTCAACTATATCATGTCCAGGTGCCTAAGACAAATAGCTAATACAGAGAGGCCGATAAAGCTATAGATGTAGATGTGCAGGTAAAGCATCGAGATATACAGACCACGGATTCTCAGCCACGGGCAATTTTGCCCCCCAAGGGACATTTGATGATGTCTGGAGAGACTTTTTAATGTCCCGACTAGGGGATGCTTCTGGCATCTAGTGGGTAAAAGCCAGAGATGTTGCTAAACATCCAACAGTACACAGAGCAACGCCCCCAATAAAGAATTATCCTGTCCAAAATGTCAATAGTACCAAGACTGAGAAACCCTGATATAGATCAATCCATACATTAAGCATAAACAAAAGATATTTGAAGTGTTTTAAAAATAAATACTACAGGATTACTGCTTCTGCGCTATCCAAACACAATCAGTGTTCTTTCTTCAAGTGGGCATTATGCTGACTTTGGATAGACCTACTTATAAGATTATTGACTGCAACCAAGGATTATCTTAAATGTGTTTCAAATATGTATCAAATAGTTGGTTGTCAGTTAGGAAGCTTTCCATTTACATAAATGCTCAGTTGCTTTTTTTTTTCTTTTTCCTGCCGCAAATAAATGGAGAAATAGAAATAGTGTAACACGTTATTCTAAGGCTAACATTTAAAAAAAGAGCAACAAACCTCTAATAAATTCTTCCTGAAGAATTGTGACTTAATGTGTTTATTTTCCAGTCTCGATCATACTTGATAGACCGAATACTTCAAGGACGTCACTCAAAAACCATCAGTGATAAGACGATCCCAAACATATATAAAATACAATCATTTAAATCCAACAGGATTAGTGTCTACGAATTCACATCCGTCACTTCCAAAAGTTTAAGAGCAAGCCTCAGATACTCGATAAGGATGATAACATAAGAAACCACCAGCACTGTTCTGGCGATTGAAACATGTCAGGCCTAGTGTTTTACCGCACAGTGGCAGGGAACTTTTGCTCACGCTGCAAGAATATCTTGATTACGTACATCTTTCTGTGCTTTTATGATTGCCTGAATTCTGTAGGGACAACTTTTTACCAGATGGGTGATCATACGGCTTTCATTAGTTGTCTCTATCTTACCAGTTATGTTTGTTTTTTAATCTAAAATCTTGTACTGGGAAGGGGCTCACACAAGACCCTAAATCCCACTTCTGATAAGGTCTGGGGCAAGAGAAAGCAAAATTACATTCCTCCCCACCAGCTCTTCCAAAATCTGTAATTTCAGATTTCGTAACATGTTTACTTTAAAAAAGAGAGGTTCCCCCCACCCCAGACTTGTATTTTAATTACTTTTGGTTAGGAGGCTAATGATTTCTTAAACATAACCATAAAATAAAATCCCTTCAAAGGAGGGGCCATTGGCTTTCATCTTGAAGACAAAAAATGGAATTCAGTCAAGATGTCAATGTTAATCTGGTGTACAGCTCAAAGTTATTTTAGCATTTTACATAAAATAACCATGAATTCAAGTATTCCTATATAAAAGAGGCATTTTATTCTGGGAATCCCAAAAAGTCGTTGTATACTAATACATTCAAGATTACCTTAACATTTCCTTGCATGAATTTAAAAAGATGTGATTATACAGCAATGTGTAAGCAGCTCTTCTCAAATCATATATCAAATTTTACCCACTTCAGCAGAAGTCCAATCCTGTTCCAGAGGAGTAACTCAACTATATGAAGGAAAACTGTATCGAGTTGTAAAGGCAAAAGTGACCAAAAAGGAGATAAAGCAGATGCAAAAATCTTAAAACAATCGTACAAGGATATTAGTGGGGCTGCGTTTTAAGCTAAAGACAGTACATGAATACTATCTAAATACTGACCAACCCTCTCAATATGCCACAGTTACAAATGCAACCTATCTGGGGAGGACATTTTTGCTTAGGGACTTTTTTTTTTACAAAAGGACAAAGTGCTTAGCTTTAAAATAAAATGTTAGCACCATTTTACAAGGACTTCTACAAAGTGCACACATGACCAACCAATCCTGACTCCATTTATTCCTAGAAAGGGATGTGTTTTGTTGTTGTTTTTTTTTTTTTTCCCATTGCTACTAGTGGAAGAATATATATGGCACAAAGGAAAAATCGCTCCACATTTCACGGCGCTGGTTAATAACTGAGGGAAAAAGTACGAACCATCTATAAAGCCTATCTATAAATTTCTTTGGCCATCATAAAAATAAGTTAGAGGTATGATCTTTTTTTTAAAAGAGCTGCAGCTGCTTTCATATCAAGATTAATACTGAAAACAAACCCCGTCTAATAGGGCCCCCTGGGATAAGTAACAGATTCCATGAGGGATGTCCATCTGGTACTGGCCATAAGCGGCTCCCTTCCCCAACGGGCTGTGCAAACACTCCATACCAAAAATAAGTGCTCACAGGAAAGACCATGCTTACTGCCCAAACTGTTTAACTCTTACGTTTTAATAACATTCTCCAGGTGATAAAGATAATAGCCTAAAGAACAACTGGTAAAAAAAAAAAAAAAAAAAAAAAAAAAAAAAAGTACACGTAGAAGAGAACTCGACGTAAAAGATCAGATTTCCCCAATGGGAAAATACACCCTCCAGAGATAACAGGAAATAGGTTATATTAAGTCAAAGCTCTTGGCATTGACCATAAGAGCCCGAGAAAATACCAAGTGCTCATCTCGTTCCAGCATCGAACAATTACAAACTCCCCTCACATGCCTTTCGAAAATGAGCTAAAAATAAAAAGAAACCAACCCTCACAGGTTTATGGATGTACACTGGCCAAAAGTTTTTTTAAAGTTGGTCCTGACAGTTTTTAATACAAGAAAAGTAACTTTACCGAAGAGATGAGATTTAATTTCTAGCGGCAGAACCTGACGATGCTTTATGCGGCCCAGTCTGGAACTAGATACAGTATTGCTTTCTGACAAAGAGTGACCAAGGAATTATCATCCTGCTCTCGAGGGACGTTCATGATGGAAGGTCTGGATAAGATATGGAGTTTTACCAAGTAGCAGGAGTAATGAAGTAGAAAAGGTATCTTTGACACTAAACACAATGTAATATATTTTATTTTATTTTATTTTATTTTATTTTATTTTATTTTATTTTATTTTATTTTATTTACTTAATATAGTTTCTTGTCAAGTTGGCTAATATACAGTATGCAGTGTGCTCTTGGTTTTGGGGATAGATTCTTGTGATTCATCGCTCACATGCAACACCCAGTGCTCATCCCAAGTGCCTAATGTTCATCAAACCTTATGGACTCCAGTAGTGGAGAGAAACTTCATTCACTGGGCAAGGTCTTCCTAGGAGTATAACTGCATCAGATGTAAACATTCTAGAAAGGTGGTATGTCTCAAATTTATTGATTTTATTTGAAACAGTTGTGAAGTGGTTTTAATGACATAGGAAAATGGCCATGGTGTAAACACCACGATTCAAAACTATATACATTGTTATGGAATTTTTCTTCTTTTATTTTTGTGCGCGTTCTAAAATTAGTACCTACTAGTTCTGTAATCAGAAAAAAAAAATACATTTACAATGGAACTGCCCAGAAAGGAGTTCCCTAGTCTCTATCAGCATAAAGCACGCAAGTATATAAAAATCCTGAAAAAAAAGCAATAATCAATTTTTACTGTTCATTCATTTACTCCTTCTAACAACAAATATATTCTGATAACATCTATGTTGCCAAGCAGTTTGCTGAAGTAGTCAAAATAGCACATAGCCAAAAAAGTCCCTGCCTTCATGGAGCACACAACCCTGAGCAGAGAAATAAGAAAACAACCTAACGATTATACAAATATAGAGTGAAGGGGCGCCTGGGTGGCTCAGTCAGTTGAGCGTCTGACTTCGGCTCAGATCATGATCTCACGGTTCGTGAGTTTGAGCCCCGCATCGGGCTCTGTGCTGACAGCTCAGAGCCTGGAGCCTGCTTCGGATTCCATGTCTCCCTCTCTCTCTCTCTCTGCCCCGCCCCTGCTTGCCCTCTCTCTCTCGCTCTCTCTCTCAAAAATAAATAAATATTTTTAAAAATTAAAAAAAAAAGTATCGAGTGAAATGTCACCTGTGAAGTATGCCACTGAGAAAGACACAGGGTGTGGGATGGATTAGAATGCTTGCTGGCTGACCAGCCAGGAAAATACTGCAACAGAGCAGGTGAGATATGATGGTAGTATGAACTAAGGAGGTAATGAGGAAAGTGAAGGAGTGGATGGAGTCCCAGAATTTTGACCCTGGAGGACTTGATGAGTTGAGAGACGAGAGACGAGAGCGAGAAGGGGCTATCAGGGAAGACAGCTAGGTTTGGAGCTTCCATAACTGGATACGAGTCAGCAGGAAAGAATCAGTCTTGAGGGAAGGAGGGCTGAATCATGGGCGCATTCTCAATGTGCTGGGATTGAGGCGCCAAGAGATGTCTGTAGTTTATGGGAACAGTGTGGAATAGAGATTTTGTATGTGCAGATGTTTAACGAAGCCATGAACATGAATGAGACCAGGGAGAGAGACTATCTGGAGTGGGGCAAGAGGAGGTCTAGGGCAGAACCTTGAGGAACT
This sequence comes from Panthera pardus, assembly GCF_024362965.1. NCBI lineage: Eukaryota > Metazoa > Chordata > Mammalia > Carnivora > Felidae > Panthera > Panthera pardus. The sequence continues at coordinate 30,274,591 of NW_026526743.1, forward strand.
TGAGTATTTAATGACCCAGCTATAGATCCAGCAAAGGAGCCTGTGAACGTGACAAGGGTTGTAGAAGCAGCTTAGAGAGGGTAGTCTTCCTGATGTTAGGAGAAGACTTCAGGAAGAAGAGAGGGATGAGTAATGTTAAATACTGAAAAACTTGAAGTGTGATCTGTTTGTTTTAGTGACACCAAGACACTTTGCCATTCACAAAAAGCACAGAGCGGAAATGCAGGGAGGGACAGGCCCCAAGGCCCTCCAGGACTTGGGAAGACAAGACAGACCTCTATGCAACATCATGGAACCATATCCAAAAGAAACTCAAATACTCCAGTTTTGGTGGGAGGAGACAAAATGGAGGGGCCAAGAGGTCATGCTGTGGCTGAGGGTGAGTCACACATACAGGTGATGCCTGAATGATGTGGGGGTTAGGGGCACCGACTGCTGTGCAGTTGAAAAGCCCCATATAATTTTGATTCCTCAAAACTTAACTCATGACAGCCTACAGTTGACCAGAAGGCTTACCGACAACAGTCAATTAATACATATTTTGTATGTTATATGTATTATATACTGTATTCTTAACATACATGGCAAGCTAGAGAAAAGAAAATGTTATTAAGAAAATCATAAGGGGGGGCGCCTGGGTGGCTCAGTCGGTTGAGCGAACGACTTCGGCTCAGGTCACGATCTCGCGGTCCGTGAGTTCGAGCCGCACGTCGGGCTCTGTGCTGACAGCTCGGAGCCTGGAGCCTGTTTCAGATTCTGTGTCTCCCTCTCTCTGACTCTCCCCCGTTCACGCTCTCTCTCTGTCTCAAAAATAAATAAACGTTAAAAAAAAAAAAAGAAAAAGAAAATCATAAGGAAGCCCGGGCATCTGGATGGCTCAGCCGGTTAAGCCTCCGACTCTTGTTCAGCTCAGGTCATGATCTCATGGCTCGTGACATCAAGCCCCGTGTGGGGGCTCTGAGCTGACATCAAGAAGCCTGCTTGGGATTCTCCCTCTCCCTCTCTTTCTCCCCCTCCCCCACTCACGTTCGCTTGCTCTCTTTCTCTCTCTAATAAATAAACTTTTAAAAAACAAAGTAGTTTAGAAAGAGAAAATCATAAGGAAAAGACATTTATAATTCTGTACTGTATTTACGCCCCAAATTCACATAAAACTGGACCCACACAGTTCAAACTCACATTGTTCAAGGGTCAACTTTATAAAGAAAATGTGAATACCCATCATATGATCCTGATTTATTATGGGAGAAGAGATAGTAAGCATTATGCCCTTAAGCATATAAGTTATCCTCAATAGATAGACAAGAGTCTAAAAAAAGTCTGTAAAAGAAAATTCCTTGGAACAAATGGGCAAAAGAGATTTTCTTACAATAAAGCAGAGATCTACCTTTTGGGATTAGTGGAATGGCCTTGCTTGTCTAAGATCTGTAAGCACCGTACGTTCTGGAAACTGGTTGGCTTCCAGTGGTGGTAAGCACAGGGCCACTCTGCTCACACCACTACCTCACATCCCTCCCCATTGCCTGGATTATCAGGGGTCACTGGAGCAGGTGAGTCATAGATGACAAAAAAGGAAAAAATCAAATGCCATCCCCTTCATCATGAGTGGTGCAAAAGGGACAAAGACGAGCTTTCCCAATACTCTTTCACTGCTAGGGAAGGGTCTTATGTTAAAAGGTATTACAGGTTGACTCCTACCTCGAGACTTAATACTAACCAATTCAAAATTAAACATCCATGTATTATTAAGCAAGAAATACCTCTCATCTCCAGTTTTATTGACTTTAAGTTTGAGGAACTTCCGCAATGTGTTCAGAAGAAACTGACCTCCACTAGAAGAAACAGGATTAAAAGCACCGTCTCAGTCTGGGACACCCGTTTGTAAGCCGGAAACTGCCACTGCCACGTGTCTCCTCAATATCCGTTGTAAAATACAAGAGAGTCAGACTAGATTTTGCAGTTCAAGTTAATGCAGGAAATAGTAAATGTGAACATTTGAGGAAATTTCTAATAAAATCTGAAACCATTCATTCCTCACAAAACAATTTGTTTTGGTGATTGTTGATGTTGGGGTACTTTTTAAACCCTCTGCGAAGCCAGGTGAATTCCTACAAGTCTACGGTTTTTAAGAACCAAAAACTTAACGATGAAGAAAATAAGGAAATAAAGCCTAAAAGCAAAAAAAAAAAAGAAAAGTAATAACGATTAATAGTGAAAAGTGAATTCTACCCACCCCCTCCATTCTGATGTGTCTAAAGAATGAAATTCATCCACACTGACTCTTTCCCCTTTCAACTGCTGTCCTGTCAGCTCTATTAAATAAGAAGAGAAACTTCCAGGTCCCCAAATTTGAGTAACTAACGGACTATACTTTCTATTTAGGTGGCCTCCTGCTATGTATTTTCCATCTTGAACATACCCCACGTTCTCCAGACTTCAAGCTCCCTCAAGCTGCAGTCCCCATCTGAAATGCTTCTTCCCACCCCCAGTGCAACACACCCTTGCCTGCAGCTAGGGGCCTCCAGCTGAAATTCCATGCATTCATCAAGATGCAATGCAAACACCTCCTCCTGCAGAAACCCTCCTCAGCTTGGGCCACCAGAGTTGCTGTCTCCTTTAGAATCTTCAAAGCCCTTCCTTTCCACCTCTTTTATGGCACTCAGCATGTGCTGATAATAAGGGATTCTTCCTATGCTTGCACCACCCCCCCCACATCTCCCACACACTGGAAGCTTCTTAAGGGGCAAAAACCATCTTGTCCCCGAGGACACTTGCAGGACTAACTACATACAATGCTTTATCAGCAGAAGGGACCCAAGTAAGTGTTTGGATGTATCTCTGCATTCTCCATGAACTTTTTTTTTTTTCTTTCTTTTTTTTTTTTTTTTTAGTGGAAGAGGAAATACCAACTGAAGACAAAGAAAACAAAGGTCATAGAAGTAAAACATAACAAGGAAAAAGGATTCAAGTCTTAACATTATATTACTTGGGTTCCAGGAAATAGACTCCCTCCCCGCCCCAAATGGTCTGCAAATCTACAGTTGACTCATTTATTCAACAAAGGTACACTGAGCCTTCATTATGGAATATATAAATAGACACACACACACACACATACACACACACACATATGTATACAAGGATTAAAATAAGCCTTGGAGACAAGAGCACCAATAATATGTATGTCCCAACAGGCATGATCTATCTCTTTATTATTAGGTTTCTGATCTCAGCAGAGCCCCTGTGAGCACTCAGCAATCCCTTGTAACTCTTCCTATTCATTTCCTAGAGCAGCTCTACCAAATTCTCTCCTCCCTCCTTCTTTCCCCTCCCCCACCCTCTTCTCCTCCCCCCTCCCTTCCCCCACCTCCAGCATTCTGTCCCATCCTCCTCTAAAGAGCTCTGTCCCTCACGGAGAAATACAGAGGCTATCAGTTGAATTCTTCAACTGTCACCCCCACACCAGCACCTTAAATCATCCTTTTCCTTCTTTTGTGTTCTTCCACAGCTACTCTAAATGCCACCCCCATCTAGACATGGCTCCATGAAGTCACCTCTCATTGGGTTCTTCAGCTTTTCCCACCCTGCTGCTTCCTCCCTCAGTTTACAAAAATGTTCCAACCCTGTTCATCCCCAGGGGTGCGGGGAAAACCACTGAGTCCCTCTCAAATTAGCATCACTTCCTTCCCCCATCGCCCCTAACCCAGCTCCACACCTTGATCTTTCATTCACCCCTAACCCTCCTGCAATCCGTCTTCCTCCATTTAATGAACTGCTTGTCATTAAGTACACCGTGGACTCCTAATTACCCAATCCCATGGACACTTCCCCACAATCTCTCGGTCTCAAATGATCGCTTTTCCTCCTCTGACATTTTCAACCATTCCTTTTATGAAAGAGTGTTTTCATTTGGAACTAGTTACTCTCAGACAGTTTTCTTAGCCCCCTGAAGATTTCTCAGTTTCTTCTTAACACATGCTCTGATAATTCATCACGTCCGATGTGTCAACCACCACCAGCCCTCCAGTCTAAATATCAGTCGTTGTACTGAGTTGTAATTTTCCAACTCCTTCTGAATCTCACCATGGGTGTCTTACCAACAACTCAAATTCAACAAACCCAATGCAGGGATCTTCTTTACAAATCGCAGACGTGTTTGCCTCAAGTAACCTACCACTATCTAAACTTCCCATCCAAAACATCGCCCTTGATCCCCTCTGTCATCTTCCACAAAAGGTCATTCAGCCATCAAGTGGGCAGTGACACATACATCTTTCGCGTTGTTCTTCTAATGGCAATGTCAATGCCAGTGCCACCCAGCCCTCAGATTCCAGTCCAGATTTGATTCCTTCTAATCCATGTCTGGAGTTACCGTTCTTTCAATTCATCTCCCAAACAACATTTTTACTACAGTGTAAAACAGAGGATAATACTGAAGAGTAGGACTATCAGAAAAGGCATTTCCCACCCCTGCGCAATATGACCGACCGTTCAATATGTTCACATAATGACTTCCTATCTTGTCTTGCCTCTCCACAATGTATAGTGTAATCTTGAAAGTAAAATTGGGACCAAAGTGTCTAATACTTTTTAGGCTTAAAGATGTTCCCCAACCATTTTCCTTACTGTTATCCTCTAAGATGTGATTTTTTTTTTTAAGTTTATTTATTTTGAGAGAGACAGAGTGCAAACCGGGGAGGGGCGGGGGGGGGGGGGCACAGGGGATCTGAAGCGGGCTCTGTGCTGGCAGCACAGAGCCTGATGCGGGGCTCAAACCAACGCACTGTGAGATCACAACCAGAGCCGAAGTCGGATGCTTAACCAACTGAGCCACCCAGGTGCTCCTAAGATGTGATTTTTAATAGTTACAGGGTATGTCAAGGCATGGGCATAGCATAATTCACATAATTAGTTCTCAGTAAGGTTAGTCTTCCAAAATGGAAATCTGATCATGCGTATCCTTGTGGGGCTTAAAATCCTTCAAAGGCTGCCCGCAGCTTACTGATTTCAAGCTCTTTTCCTCAGTAGGGGGAGAAAAGCCATTCACAAATGGCCATCACCTTATCTGTACAGCCTCATTCCCTTCCCCTCCCCCGCTGTCAACCTTACCCCCTCGACTCCCATGATCCTTCACTTCTTGGTTCTGCCAGTCCCTCTCCCACCAGCGCCCTTACCTCTTACTACCCAGTGGTGACAGGTCTTGCCGCTGAGATGCCCGGGGCTGTTTTTCACACTATGTCTGTTTGTCCATTCCCCCCATTAGTGTGTGAGCCCCTCTATGAGACCCATCATCTCCTTGCACAGCTAAAGCCTCACATTTGTGTCAAATAAGTGGGGACCGTGGTTTTTTGTTTGGGTGTGTCACCACTGTGGGACTTAACGACGTAACACTTACAATAACAAGGGCTCAAATGTCCTGAATGTTAAGTACGTGCCCCGTCAGATGTCGTTCGAGCCTCACAGTTGCGATTTTACACGTATTTGGACGAGTATTTGCCTGACATACCTGGCCCCCCCCCCCTTGGCTGTAAATGTCACAATGAACTGCTTCCCCTTTTGCTCACTGCTCTGTTCCGAATCCTGGGCACACCGGGTGGAACGTGGTAGGTGCCACATAAATATTTCCCGCATAAATGAACAAATGCCCCCGTGAGGTCATTAACGGTATAATCTTCATCCTTAAAGAGCGGAAACTCAAGTGCAAGCACTTCGGTTGGGGTTTCACGGCAAAAAGCCGATGACGCGCCAGTATGTTTCGACGTCCGCTAACAACTTTTGTGACTGCTTCTCGTCTCTCGTGAAAGGAGACACCCACGGCCATATGCCAAGCTGCGCTCGGGGCTGTGTGCCACGTTGCCGGGAGCAAGAGGAAGTTCAGCTTTTGAGAGACTCCCATCGGAGCGGCTCTGATAGGCCCCCTGGACACGGTAAAGGCTGCCCCCGAGATATTACTCTCTCAGCTGTTCCTGGCTGTATACATAAGAGCCATTTTCCGAAATGGACCTGGCCCACGAATTTTGGTTATCAAATTATTCTGGCGATATTCCGAAACTTTTTTAAGGGAGCTGTTAACGCCAGTCACCTTCAAAGCTACCAAAACCCAAAATGCCTTCCTTTTCCTTTTAGGTAGAACACTCCTGAGGAGCTGAATTTTCATATCCTGTATCTGGGACCGAAGACAGATGGCCAATCAAAATTAAGTCGCTCTTCCCCTTCCCAACTGAGTCGGGGCTCCAAACGTGACCAGGTGTTACCGGGTATGACAAGAAAAATAAAAGTCCGTATCCTTGCGTCTGATTTGCAGAATGATGAAAAGCATCTTCATTTTTTTCTTTTTCCTCAAGAGTGGAGTCTTTCAACTCTCAATTTTGTTTTCATGAGAGGCGCAAGGTAGATCAGACAACCCAACTGGAAAAAAAAGTTCACCCCAGCTTTCGTTCTGAGAACAGTCAGATCAAAAGAATTTTTCTGAAGGCAAAACAGGTGGGTTTTTCCCCTTTATACTTACAAGTGAAACAAATATGTACTTTGTACTTTCACTGAACACAGAACAAGTGGACAGAACCGAGCTTCTCTGTGCTTCGTCAAATACTCACACCTGCACAGGACGGACTCCTGTCTTGCAAAGGAAAAGGGGACGGAAACCAGTGACTTGTCACCGAGGCAAAGGGGACAGGAACTGAGCAGCCGTAATCCCAACAACTCGCGCAGAATAAAGTGCAGGGGAGAAATACATGTTAAGGAAATGTTAAGAAATATTAAAAAAAATTTTTTTTTACATTTATTTATTTTTGAGAGACAGAGTGAGACAGAGCACGAGTGGAGGAGGGGCAGAGAGAGGAGGAGACACAGAATCTAAAGCAGGCTCCAGGCTCTGAGCAAGCGGTCAGCACAGAGCCCGAAGCGGGGCTCGAACCCACGAACCGTGAGATCATGACCTGAGCCGAAGTCGGACGCTTAACCGACTGAGCCACCCAGGCTCCCCTCAGGAGTTTTTATTTTTTTACTTTTTTTTTTTTTAATGTTAAGAAGTATTTAACCCTGGACACACCCTGCCTCTCACATAGGAGCCCACATGCACGTCGACCCGCTTCCTCTCAGAAACTGGCTCTTTGGAATAGTGAGCGCTACAATCTTTACAGGTTCAGCGTATCCATAAATTGGACCATAAAATAAAAGTAGTAATGGCGAGTTCCCAGGAGGCGTCAAAAAATAAACGTATAAATAAACCACAGGATGATGAAAAGCAATAAGCAACATTTTATACTAAATATCATCTGAAGAGAATTACTTCCTGGCAGGAATAAAGAGAAACAATTGGTTACAAATGTTTGACGACCCCAAATACTCTCTTTGTCCTTCTCAACCCCTCTTTTCCTCCCAAGGAAACATCCTCAATTGTTTTATTTTCATCCCAGTCCGTCTCAGAGAATCTTCTTCACAACTGTGCCTTGTTTGCACAGCATGCCTTCTCCTCCAAACACTCAGCGCCTTTGCTTCCTCCTCTAAAAACCCCACCTTTCTTACAAAGTCCTTCCCTTAATTTGGAAGAAAGGCAGTAACTATCTCCCAAACTCCCATCCATTTAAACACATAATTATCTAGACATCTCTTCGGTCACTGCCACACTTCCTCTATTCAATGTCAATACTTCAGATGCTTTTCCAGTGTTTCTGCCTCTCCCTTGCAGGCACGTGCTCTTTAAACATTTATCTCCACCAATACTGAAAGGCTTGAATTTTCTATCTTAGGAGTGCAGACAGCTTCTGACTGATAATCCAAAACTCCCCTATAACCTTTCCATCCACAGGTTTGGGAAGAATTTTACAATCTCTTCTTCCAACTCCCCAAAGAATCCTCTAATACTGGCAAACAAATCTGCTTGTCATTTGTGGCGGCTGCAGCTAATTATTTTCTGAAAGTCGGGCTCCTCGCTCCATCAGGTAGAGTTACTGGCGAGCCCCTCACATTTTGGTGAGGCCGTGGGACCAGCTCCCTTGCACGCTGTTGCCGTCGCAGTGCGAGCAGAAAGGATGTGCGTCACTTCTGGGCCAAAGCAGTTGAGAAGCAAGGGTGGCTTCCCCACTTTCCCTCCCAGCTGGTTGTTGGCACTTAAAGGAAGACGGCAGAGCCTCCATCAGCCTGGGTTTACCGCCAACCAGACCAACCTTGAACTGTACAGGTGAACGAGAAATACGCCTCTATTATGTGTACTCATTATCCATTTGGGGCCTGTATGTTATAGCCACTGGGCTATTCTCACTGGGCGGCCGTCTCCTGTTTACTCCCACTTCTCATATCTTCTGGGGCCATCCCAATGCTTCTACATTACTTAGATGATCCTGTGTCCTTCATGTCATTCAAGTTTTTGACCAAATTCATCTCTCTAATAAAAACTTCTAGCAAAAATCATCCTCTGGACACATATATTGTTTACATTGCCATTCACTTGTATCGGGTTAGATCAGTCTTTCAAGCCCTCCCTTGGCAAATATTTATTCAGTACTTAACCTCAGATGCAAAGTTTCTGCCAGCCTGATCACAGGATAACTGGAGGGGAGAAGAGGTTATTTTTAGTTGGCTTGATTCCCTGGGACGAACCATCCACCTGGGTGGGTCACACGCCAGTGGGTGCGAGAGTTTATGTCAACTGGCCAACAGGGTCTAATTAGCTTATTTATGACCACACGGTCCTTAGTACCTTACAAGGAGGGGTGGTTACTAAATCCTCCATGAAGACTTCCTAGAAATAGGAACGGTGCCTAGTGCTGTGGTTGAAAAGGACACAGGTTTGCATCCTGGCAGACATCGGTTCAAACCCCACCCACCAGCTAGGTAGACCAGCTCTTCCCAAGTTCCTTAAATCCTCTGAGCTCCTACTTCCTCGTCTACGGAATGGAGATAACACTGAAGTTGGCCTTACAGGACTGTTGTCCATCAGCCGGTAAGAGACGTGAAGAAAGCCCCCTGTGCCTTGAGGATGTCAATCATATGGGCTTCCAACGAGTCAAGACTTGAGAAAGTGCTTCTGGAAAAGGGGGAGAGGTCTTCCTAGTCCTCAAAATGCAATTCCCTGAGGCCTTACTTCTCTTCAAAATGCACCGGAGACGAATTTGAAGAGAAGATTCGTTGGAGACGTGAAGAATGGCCATGTGACTTTTCGCTAATAATTATCAAATAATTTGGCAGTGGTAGGAAGGTTTAGCACTCTGAATCAGCGTTTCCAGACCTTGCTAGCTCTAAAACATCTAAGGGGGAGACCGTACGGACAGTGACATTTATTGGCAAGTTTCAGGACACCGCCTTGACCACAGCCCTGTGGGGAAAGTATCACTACCTCTCCCAGCTACAGATGCAGCGGATTCTCAGAGAAGTTTAGTGGCTTGTTCCAAAGTCACACGGTACACGCACGTGTGTTGCACACAGGATCTGAAGGCAGCCTGTCTGTTGCCAGATGGCGTGTTTTCACAATCACCACGGTGTTTATACACACCCCTGTCCTTCCAGAGCCCAGCTGGCACATCTACGATCTCTAGATTCTTCCAGCAAGGCACTGGATCCTAAAATTTCTCCCAAAATTCATCTAGAAACTCTCTAAATCATCATGGGGGACGGGAAGAGGGCAGAAGATTATCCATCAGTCTCCATTTCGATATAGTGAAACTTGAGTATTACATTCTCTTCCATTTATTCTCACTAGAATTTTGCCCTGAGAAACTTTGACAACAACCCCCACCCCATCATCAACAACGGGCAGGTATCACCATCGTGAGCCACGGGCTGGTGAAAAGAGGCGCTCTATCCAGTTTCACTAAACGCTGCTCACAAACGAGTACAGTATTCTACCTCTGAGGTTTTTTTCTCATTCTTTTTTAACTGAAGACTTAAAAGCCTACATAAAATAGTAACTGGGAGCTTAAAAAAACATGTAAAATACCATATAATCAAGATTGTTTAAATGTATAAAACTGTCAAGTAGATTATCCTTTATGCAATTCAAATGAGCCTTTGGGAAACAGAATTAACTGAGGGCAAACAAGAGCTTAACTTTAAAAGACAAAGAGTTGGCTTATATCAAGTTGACACTTCCAGATAAGATACCGCATTATACCAGGTTACACTCGCAATAATAATTTTTGATTGGCATATCATTTGCCACTAACTACTGCCTGGCTGCCACCAAGCACATGCAACATACTATAAACTGTTTTGAGAGATGTCTTTGTATTGTTCAATATTTATAGGGTGTGTTATTTTATAAATGCTCGAGCTGGCATACGTTAAAAAAGAAAAAGACATTAAAACATCTCGGATCAAAACGATCTCCTTTGCCTTACAAAAGAAGTGCTCTCTACAGACAGGTGACGATTCCGTTCAGACATCTTCACACCAAGGCTGAGTAAATGTTCAGCGGTAAAAACAGAATTGCTTTGTTCAGCTGCACAAACAGATTTCGACATCGCCTCTATTTGCGTATTCCTGAATATCCTCTTTCAGATCCCACTTTTATGGGGGAGCAAAATCAATTTTCTTTGGGACAAAAAAGTGAGATCTGGTCTAATGATTTTAATCTTTTAAATAAACATGAACTGAACTTGGAGCACAAGCTTTTCCCTTAAGAAAAGATCTTTGTTGTTCAGAAAGATCTCTTTCAACCTATGAACATTAACGCCAGCCACAATCTAACCTGGGGGAGGGGGGGGGAGGGAATGGAAAATCTGTATTTCTACCAATGTTCTTTTTTAAAAGAAATGGCGAATACTAAAAACACACACACACACAGGCACAAACACACAAACCCTTGCCACCAAATGATCCTGCCTCACACAGGCTGATGTTAAGTTTAATTTTTGAAGCAAATTAGGTTCCCCAATTCAATTTTAAACAAATAGAAAATGAGAAACAGAAAACTGTAACATAAAACTTTTATTGCTACTTTGCTAAAAAAGCACACTCATGTTTATGAAATAGAGTCTCCCTTAGCCTCCAAAGGGGAATTATTCTGAAATTCGGCAATACGTCAGCATCCTCGCAAACACCAGCCCCGTGCAGCATTTCCAGGCCTGTCTCAGCCCTGCTAATAGTTATTGTTTGTACAACTGTAACCAAGTACATTACCAACCAGTTGTTCAATCTATATAAATTTAAGAAACACACATTGCCAAGGAGTGACTCATATATCAGTCTATTATATGCTACAGGGCTGACTGTATTAACAAATCACTCTGCCTACAGCTGAAGTATAGAAGCTATATACAGAGCAGAGGTTATTGTCTAATTTAAATCTTGGCTCGCTTCCCAGTGCTGTACAAGATTCCAATTTGTGGAAATGTTGCTCTTTGCTACTGCCAGAAAGGCTGCAGAAAATGGTATTGGGAGCCTTCCAGAAATATGTCTGCAAAATGCCAATCAACAAGTCACTAAAGATTAACAGTAGGACTGTACCAAATTAATTTAAATTATAGAAACATACGGCTAGGATGTTTGCTTTGCACTTAAGACAACACCTTCCTCACAAAGAGCTAGGTTTGCTCCACGGTAGAAAATAATATCCCAACGTTCGGATTCCTGCAAACTGTGAACATCAGCTAATGAATTCGGAGGTAGATGTCCTTGCAGAGCCAATTCTTTGCAGTGTTCAGGGTCTTATCTTTAATATATTCAAAACATATGGGGAAATACTTTTTATACCAAGGGTGGTTTTCTCCTACAAAGATATAAAGAAAAAATCAACATAATTCAGTGACCGAAAACAATTTGCTCTGTAATGTGAAGAAAATTCTGGCCTTATTGAGATTCGCCGTAGAACCCGGAGGATGATGCGATCTATTGCACGTTATTCCCAATCCTAAAAGACGACAGTGGGCTAAGAATTTAATATATAGCCAAGAGAAATTCACCAATTATATGGCCAAATCGTGAAAATCAAAAGACAACACAATTTATACCCCGCCAGCTGCTCTCAATATATATTACATTCATGCTGCCTCCCCATTATTTTCATGGGAATCTTTAATATATACAATCATGTCATCAACCAAAAGGGGGGAAATCAATGGCACTTCAAGCCGTAGCTACACATTAGTGTATGCTGTATTTCAACTGAATAGGAAGGGAACTGTTTTATGTTTCTCTCCACTGCTTTTCTATTATTGCCTAGCTAATGGAAATACATCAAACAAATGTTCTACAAGAGCAATAAATATTAAAGTTGACCTATCCATCTGGGAGAAATGAGAACAATACTGCTCACTTTTAGCCCAAATATGACACTGATAAATGGAGCGATGAGATTCCATCACACTTTCAACAACCTGGGCTGGAGCCCCCGCGTGATCCTGGTACCAGCAATTTTCTTCATTCATCTTCATTAGGCAGTCACTTGACCTGCCTCCCAACATCCCTGTCAAATCAGAACCTTTGGGGGGCTTGTTGTACTTTCTAACAATGTAGCCTAAACGTGCTCTTCAGTTTTTTTTTTTTTAAACCCAGAAGAAGGCCCTCAATGAGCATGAAAGAGGGTGCGAACAATTCCTCTGGATGCAAAGAGACATCAAACGTTACTTATGATTAAAAGGGAAACCACGGTGCAAGACAGGTCCGTGCAGCCCCCTGCTCGCCAGCGCACCGCCAGGGTGGCAGGGGAGGCCTCCGAGGGGGCTGACGAGCACCCCCTGAGCCGGGGGTGGGGGGGGGGTGGGGGGAAGACAATTAGGTATTCAAATGAAGGATATATGCGGGCCTTATCACAGATGTAGAAATGCTTCCCATTTCCTTCCTCAATCACAGTTTCAAGTGAGCTGGAACAAGAAAGGAGGGCATTCTTACCCTAACACAATGAGCGGGTTTCATCACATTAGCAGTTTTACATTACAGCCCCATTATTTTCTATTTCAACGGCATAATAAGAGAGGTGCTGATTTGATTATTCCGTAATAGTGAAAATGAATACCGATGCAATAGAAAATTGCTATTATAACACAAAGCTACTAATATGATTCACAAGACCCCCTGGAAATTAGGTTTTATAACTCTGATCACAGGGGAAAAATTAGAAAGCCAGTAGGCAAGAAGGGAATTAGGTGCTCCCTCACCAGTCTTAGCAATGCGGGCACCTGCTCATACGAAGCCAGGCGGCATTTACATCGAACGACATCCAAAGCCCAGTCCTTGTGAATTATCTGAGAGGTATTCCTTTCGTTTTCCTTTACGGCATGTGCTCCAAAGACTCACAGCGTTAGCTAAGCCATGTTCGAGGGTAGTATTAATGCACCGCTTTCTGATTCAAAGACAGCCATAAATGACAGAATGCTACAGTAAGTATGAAGGATCCATCACTCCTGGAACCAGATCGTTGGGACCAGGCGGATTCCAAAAATCCACAATAAACAGAATGATGAAACAAAACTGCCTGAAGGATTCTGGTCAAAGGCCCCTCTTCTCTCCCTGCCCTCCACCCTAAATAAAAAGGACATACACCTCGTGATGATTTCTAAACCAATCTCCTCCCTCACAGTCTTGGAAGGATCCAAGACCCATGTCAGGATATGCACACCTGCACCTGAGGTCTTACCAAGCTGAAATTACACTTTCCCTAGCGCTTCAAATGCAGACCTGCCTGGGCAGGTAGAGGTCATGAGCAGAGAAGCTGCTGGACGACATCCCAGCATCCCCCCAGGTACGAGGTAAAGATGGAAGGCCCTTCACAAAAGCTCTTCCCAAGTCAGTTCTTTCTCAGTTTCTGAGGGTGTATGAGATGTCTAAGACAAGTGGAAACCATGGCAGGCATCAATCTTTGACTTAAACACAAGAGTCACACTGGCTCCAAAGTGACAACTGTGAATTGTGGCTTCTGGCTTAAGAAAGGATACGTTCATGTAGGCCAGAAGTATTCCACCTCTGCAAAGACAGGGCTTTCTAGAACTGCAGAAGGGTTTGCACGACATGGTTTCCTTCTCCCAATACAAGAGATTCTGCTCCATTTAAGAGACCTAAGAGAAACAACTTGCTAACGTTCAGCTGGCGAGGGAAGCCACGTCACATCAAATTTTATCCTGTATCTCCATACTCCCTTTGCCTGTTTAAACATCTGTTATTGGAGGAGACGGCACTACAACGAGAACAAAAACCAAGGATTATGTAAATAAAACAGGTACATCCCATGCACATCACCCGCTCAGCACAGGCCACGAAGTCCTGACGCAGCCCTGTCATCAACAAACTGCCAGCTAACTGACCGGTATTGGTCCTGCCTCAGCAGCACTGATCAGCACGAACCAATGGTACCACGCTGGAATGCTTCACAAAGAGTTCAGGAACATTTAAATGCTGCCAACTTTCTCAAGCAGGGCACCACAGAAGCATTTCCAAGAGTTGTGATGGCTGACAGTTACGCTCCTACTAGATATCAAGGGCTGATCTCCAAAACCCTCCACTCACTGCCACTGCGTTTTGCTTTCACGCTTCCCTTTTAGAATAATCCACGTGCCAATGTGTCTCAATAACAGTATTTGCCGAGCCCCTTCTGTACACTAGGCATTGTGCTAATCACCTCCCATTACCTAATTTACCCTTTACCACTATCTTAGGAGGTAGAACTGTTGTATTTCACAAAATCTAAGACACCGTTGTTATAAGAAAAAAACCCAACTGAAGACATGTTACAATGTGAAAAAAAATGTGTGCCTTAGTCAATGAAATATGGTATTATTATTATGATTATTATCATCATTATCATCATTGCTATTCTCATTTGTAGCTAAGGCTCAGAGCTCAAAGCTCAGAGAGGTTAAGTAACCTGTCTACAATCACACACAAAGAAAATCTGCGCTCAAACTAAGCAACTAAGGTTGGATTCTGACATCTTAAATTCTAAATGAGTAGTCTCCAGTTATTTTTATCACATGCCTCCACTAAAGACACTCATATAAATAATAATAATAGCTATTTATTATTACCTGCCATTGTGCCAAACACAGTCCAAAGCCCTATCTATGTGGTAACTCATTAATTTGTCACAACCACCTAGGAGACAGGTACTGTCTTTATAACCATTCTACAGAAGAACAAATTGAGTGCCTTACATGGTGATGCAGACACGTGGGCTCCACAGTGCACACTCTTGTGAGCCACTGTATGGTCTCTCTAAAAAATGGGCATCCACCCCAACATATGCCGATCTGTTTATAAATTCTATACACAATTGCTATCATCTGACAAATTATGCATATTTCAAAATATCAAGTATTGTAATATTTGAAAATACAGAATTACTAATATTTTCTCCAGTCATAAAGGTCACTCCCTGCACTCTGGGTACCATACTGGGGAAACCACTGCCCCAAGCCACTAATCTAGAGTCCTTTTGACAACCTCACCTATTTGGAATAATCTGTAAGAAACAATCATGCCACCAGCTAAGGCTCCCTCAGCTTTCCTTCCTGGGGTAGAATGGACTCTTCTCAACTGAAATCCTACAATTACTTGCGGAAGGAAGCAACAGAAAATGGAAGGAGAATATTGCACTTGACTGTCATTTCAATACCCACCAAATAAAATTTGGGCCATATCAATAAGGGAGAGGAGGAAACCATCTCCCAGGTGGTTTGTCAACACATGGTATCCTGAGACACTGCAACTCCATTTCTTCCTGAAAGTTCTTTCCAACCCTCCAACAGGACAAAAAATTAAGCATCTCTTGAGTGCCTGCTGTTTGCCAGCCCATGTGCAGTACCAGGAGCACAAAAATAAAAGCGACAATCATTCAGGAACAAGATTTCACAGTAAAAACTAGGAGGAAAAAAAAATCTAACATTGGTGGAAAAAGCCCCACTCTTCCATGCTTCAAGCTTAATTCTTATTTCTAAAATATTGTCCCTTATACATTAGCCAGAAAGCCGGTTTCCAGTAAGATAAGCAGCAATAAATGCGATGCAAGTCAAACCTACAAGAACAGATCTTCAAGAAAAGGAAACAATTCTCAGATCCATGCTGCCATGTTTAATGAAAAGCAGTGAGGTTTCTAAGAAAATCTTTAGTATTGAAGTTTGACCAAATAAATTAATTGCACTGTAGTCAAAATGAAGAACTTTCCAAAGAGCTCTCAAATGTGGCTTTTTAACAAAACTAAGAGCGGAGGAAGTATTTTACAATCATTGCAAAAAACATTTTTTTGAGAAACTGAAGAGTTCCATGATACCCTACTGAAGACTAATCTTAGTAACTCAGTTTCTGGGAATTTGAAAACACTGTCAAACAATATTGTTTCTTACATTAAGTAAAACATTGGCTTGCTGGTAAAATACTAATACTACTAATAAAAATAACAATGCATTTTTTCATATTACTTTAAATAGGACTGGCAAACCTTTTCTTAAAGGACCAGGTCATCAATATTAACATTTTAGGCTCTGTGAGCCATCCATTCTGCCTGATGTAGCATGAAAGCAACCACAGAAGACATGGATGAATGAGCATGCTGCATTCCAATAAAACTTTATTGACAAAAACAGGCAAACTAGCCCATGAGCCCTAGTTGGCTGACCCATGGTTTAAACCATTATTTGTAGCTAGTTTCTTTTAAAGATTAATGTTTACCAGGCTCTTTACATCATAAAAATTATGTTTGTTCATTAAAAAAATTCGGAAAGTAGGAAAATGCAGGATGAAAAAAGAACTCTGGACTATGACGTCAAAGGGCAAGGTTCCACATGAGCTATGTGAATCCAGGCTAGTGACCAACCATCTCAAAGTACCAGTGTCCTCACTTAGGAAATCGAGACGATGACCATCCTGACTTTGTGTCATTCACAGTGAGGACCAGACAAGCGAAGGTGTGCAAAGCATAACCCCAAACTTGCCCTATCACAACTACTGCTATCAATTTTCTTCTAACTTGACTCTTACTACATTAAAAAACACCCAGCCTAATGCCAACATAACTAAGCAGGGATGTACTCAGATGCAAAGAACAAGCAAATGAAAACAGTAAAAGCACGGAGGGAGGGGGCTAATTCTGGCCTTAGTTTCCAAATTAAAATAAAAGTTGAAACTCCTAATGTTTTACAGAAGAGAGAGGCAACAGAAAATAATAGTTAATGTGTAAACTGCATCGATAGGTTTTCTAGAGAAAATTCCATACAATTTGTTTTTCCCGCACTCCCAAAGAAAACATAAAAAGTAAATGAAAAGAGCTGCTGTTGTACAACAGGACTTGAACCAAAGGTTGTGTTCGGTGGAACAGCCCAAAACGATACTCTAAGAACAAACGTGCCCAACAATTACCCATCGCTCCAAAGTCGGCTTTGTTGTTTTTCAAATCAAGTGGTCATAGGCTGGTATTTGTTCCCCAACAGAATCACCACTTTCCTATTCACTACAGCATGAGATGAGATAGTTAACAAATAACAGGTCGGGAAAATACAGGGTAAGTAGTTTCTTCTAGCAAAATTGAACATGAGGGCAGCGTAGGCCAACCGAGTTGTGCAATAATTTTTATTGTTGGGAAACAATGAAAAAGTACCTTCCCTTAAGAAGCTCACGTTCTAAAATGGGGTGCATGAGGAAAGGTCTATGTGCCCATGGGCCCCGTAGACACACGTGAGCTGGAGGGCCCAGTTAGCTCTACTCTCTCTCTTGCTCACATGCCAATACTTCAAAGCCCAGGGGAGATCTGCAGAAGGGAAGAGATGTGGTTTGCTTCAGCGAGGGAATAAAGGAGAATAAAGGGAATAAACGTCTCCTGAGATGGCCGAGCGGGGAATCGGGCATGAAAGACAGAAAGGCAAGGCGAGGGCCTCGATCTAGGGAAATGGGAAGAGGAGATGAGAGCAGTCCAAGAGAACAGCAGTCCCTGGTGATGTACTAAAAGATGTAAAACCTTTGAAGAAACAGGACAGTGAAGATCAGGTAAGGAGGGCAATATATGGGAAAGAAAAGGCCCGGATAGGAATCTCTGCATCTTACCGCTAAAATGACAGTAGCCATTTTAGTCAATGCGGGTAAGGTATAATGATTAATAGATGCCACCAAAAGTTCTGATTTTATTAATCTCTCAAACAATAGTCATCTGGCTAATCTATTGCTTCAGAGGGATTACTTATTTGCTTGTTTCCTTAGCTACAATAAGTTCTGAATGCCAGGGTCTCCAAACTAAGCATTAAACAAATTGATTGATAATTTGGAAGCATGGGAATAATTACAGATTATGCTAGACAATACAACAAGATTGGGTTTTCATGAAGCTGATGACTGGATTTTGCCACAAAAAATCACTAACTGCTTTGGCGTCCAAAGAATGGCTTCATGGATAAGCCCCAAGTTCCTTCTGGAGAAGGCAAAACAGTCAAAAACATATTCAACGAGCTAATAACTTTATATCACAATAAAAATTCAGAATCTCCAGGAAGGTCTCAGTTTTTATCTAACCCTCTCTGAAACCTCAATGATAAATTTTACTAACTTAGCCCTGCATTGATACTTCTAGTCAAAATTACAAATACCATAGGAGAAGGGGCTTAGTACTAAACTCTTAGCGTATTTTATTTACATCCAAGAACTTTGGGAGCGGTGTACTTCAAACTTCTCATGCTAAAAACAATGCATAAAGTACTTCTTGCGTGCTCAAGCTCTAATACCCACGCACCCAAAGGTCTAGCTGCCAAAAGACAAGAACAAACAGAACAGATAAAGAGGAACATTTTCCCCAAGTCCAAGGTGAACAAAGAGGCTAGAACAAGAAAGTGAACAACCTCTCCCAGATAAGAATTCAAAACACAGAGCCATCAGTGCCTTCATCTCAACCCAACCCATACAAGTAATGTATCAACCTGGACGGTAGGCAGATTAGAGACTTTATAAAGTGGCTGCTGCATACAGCTCGAGGGCTTCATGAATTTGTAGCTCTTCCTTTGAAGGAGGGTTTCTGGACAGTGGTATAACCACAGGCTCGTGGTGTGGCCAGCCACCTACCATAAGATGCTCATTACCATAAGCGTATTGGTCAGGTTCATAAAGTAACGAAGACCCTTTAGAAGCTAAGGACGAGGTACCAGAAAGAAGACTCTTATTGGGACGGGGGAGAGGGGTGGCTGGAGAGGCCGTCAATAATGAGATGCTATTTACAATCATTGCAAAGATTCAAAAACATGACTAAATCACATCTTAACACTCTCCTCCTTAGAACTCTGCCTTTCTTTAGAATGTCCTTCTAAATCTACTTCATCTATGAAGTGTTACCATTTATAATGTAGTATTGTTTGTGTCAAAGGTTATCATGGAGACTAAGTAGCTGGGAGTCCTAGTTAAGAGTCACCCAGAGAGATGTGAATTCTGCTCAGTGTTCAAAGCGTCCAAAGAAAAGTGGTTGCTCAGGGTGCCTGGGTGGCTCAGTCGGTTGGGCGGCCAACTTCGGCTCAGGTCATGATCTCACAGTTTGTGAGTTCGAGTCCCGCGTCAGGCTCTGTGCTGACAGCTCATAGCCTGGAGCCTGCTTCGGATTCTGTGTCTCCCGCTCTCTCTGATCCTCTCCTGCTCACACTCTGTGTCTCTATCTCAAAAATAAATAAACATTAAAAAAATGTTTAAAAAAAAAAGTGGTCACTGACCCTCAAGGTGATGAGTCCCATACACTCATCTTTATTGTTAAAATGTGTGGTGTGAGGCATCCCACTACCATGGCAGACAGACACCTGGGATGCATACGAAACATTTTCAGAGTTGCGGACTGAAGGTGATAGTTTCCCAAAGAATCCATTTTACTCCAAGAGTGGGGAGATGGGGCGCCTGGGTGGCTCTATCGGTTAAGTGTCTGACTTCGGCTCAGGTCATGATCTCGCAACTCGTGGGTTCAAGCCCCGGGTCGGGCTCTGTGCTGACAGCTCGGAGCCTGGAGCCTGCTTTGGATTCTGTGTCTCCCTCTCTCTCTGCCCCTCCCCTGATCACACTCTGTGTCTCTCTCTCAAAAATACATAAACATTAAAAAATTTTTTAAAAAATACAGAGTGTGGAAAGAAAGGGAAGCACGACTTGTGTATTATAGCAAACACTATAGATGCTACATACAAGAGTGCAAAATCTGCATTAAAAAAATAAAACAAAGAACTTTGAAGAGTTGCTGCAAGAAGCTGAGTGACTTTGAAGAATATGAGTTCTTTACCTTCTTCACCATCAGGGGAGCTTCTGTGATAAAAGTCAGGAAAGTGAATCTTTCAGAAGTCACTGACGTCTTCATTTCAACATTTATGCTCAATTGTTTGCACATACTGTAGTAAGCAAAAGAAACCACAAACAAGGAAAAGAAATAGTGACGATAATATGATGCCAAAGACCATTTTTAAGGAAAATGATATACACTCAGTGTGTCCATGTTAATGGAGCAAAGGAATGCCACCGATAGCCCAAGAGATGAGTTTGTCCAGAACCGGTACTGAAGTCTAGAAGTCATACCCTAAGAAATGAAATACATCAGACTTTTCACAGTTTATCTATGATCTTAATTACACTTTACGAGGGCTAACACTATCTTCACTTTCCCTCTTTTCTTTTGGTATCTAGGTTATATTATTTGAAAATAATGACTTCTAATCATGCTGCATGGCAGAAGAAAAGCCCAGGAAAGAGTGAAAGTCAATCCGATGATTCAACTATGTCCCAACCAAGCTATGGCGTTTGCGTACGTACAGCAACATTGTAAGTTTCAGGTTGGTTACAGAACATGTTAAATATTTGATCAAAAATATTGAGCGCTTTTGACGAAGCACTGTGAGCAAAGAAATATGCCATGAAAGCAGAACTCCTCTAGGTTTCCATTATATAAGAAGTTTCCCTTTGATTTAATTAGGGAAATAAGCAAGCCCACAAATATCTGGAAACATTATTATGGCGACTGATTTGGACAAGATGTCTAGCACCGATGGGTTCCGGGTGGGAGTGCAGACTAGCATAGCCACTCTGGAAAACAGTTCACCATGACCTACTCAAGCCAGTGACCCTACCTGAAAGCCCAGAAGTTCTACCCCTCAGTAAACAGATGAAAGGGACTCCTGCATGTTGCACTGGGGCACGGACACTCGCATGTTTGCAGGGACGTTTGTTCCTAATGGCAGGATGTTCAGAACAAACCAAGTGTCCCCTCACAGTAGTGGTATCTTCATACAAGGGAATCCTACAGAGCAGTGAAAGCCAAAGAAGTGCAGCCAGGTGCATCAAATTAAGAGTGTGACAATAATAATATTGAGGGGGACATGGCAAGTCACAGAAGAAGAGGCACGTTACAACTGTACTGCTACAGAGATGAGAAGTAGGTAAACCCAGACAGTATATAGTTGAGGGATCACTAGGCATCTGGTAAAACCATCAGGAAAAACAAGGGAATGAGAAATGTAAAATTCAGGAGGGTGACCACCTCTCGGGGTGGGGATGGGGGAAGCTGCAACAGAAAAGGCCCCCTTAGGGGGCTTCAAAATCCCTGACAACTTCCAATTCAGTTGGGTGTTGGGTAAACAGGTGATCATTTTATTATTCTTTAAATGTTCTCATTAAGTGTACTTTTATGTATAAAATGCATTTCATTGTTTAAGTCCACATGGGTAGTTCTATATACATGTATATATCACATATGTAACAATTCAGAGGCTTAAAATGCAACCCAAGAGTGGACAAGCCCAAATCTGTGGCATCCTAACAATAAAAGATGATTGTTACTGATGAGAGAATTCAAAAAAGAAGCATTAGGGTACGGCCAAAAATCCTGGTTGCTGTGATGTTCCTTCAACCCAGGACAACCAAGTTCAGGAAAGTTCCACTTTGTGTATCTTTCTTCTGAGCTGCAAGTATGAATAAATGTTTACTTAGAATTATCTCTATAACTATGCTTGAAGCCAACGTTGCAAGGGAAGCTATTTATATAGCCTCATCATTGGTTTGAATGCTTATCATTGCAGTTTTATTACAAAGAACATCTAAAAGATTTCTTTCCAAGCTAAGAAAAAAAAAAAAAACCCAGCACTATAATAAGGTATCTTACATTAGTGGGTAAAAATACTCCGTTTAGAGAACATAATATAATTAGTTTCTATTCCTAGTCTGTCAGTGTGCACTGGTAACCTCTGACAACTATACATGAACCTTTTAATTAGTGTGTTATCTTTGGTGCAATTAATAACTTGTACTTCATGTTATAGGCAAATTAAAGTTTTCCCACTAAAGCCAAATTCTTCACTTAGTCCTGAAAGTGTTTTGCCAGCTAAATGCAATTTTAACATTCAGATCTCTTGCTCCCAAAACACAGAAGCCATTTTTTCCCAAAGCTCGACAGCTTTATGCTATCAACGTTCTTTCAAATATTTTACCTAAGACAGAGAATCTCATATTAAATTCAATTTCACACTTGCCAATCACACACACCCACGCACAGTTCCTCCAGATGATGCGGTGTGGCCGAATGTGCACGTGTGTGTGTGTATACGTGGGCACACACAGCACACATAATGCTTAGATACACAGAAACAGTAACTGCTGGGTACTCGTCAAACAGACAGATTTTTAGCATATACCACATCGTTACACACTGAACATGATGATTGATAGCAGCAGTTCTATTAATTAACCTTTAAATGTGAATTGACAAGTCCAAAGTCTAAGGTCCACAGATGGTTCCCAAGCTCGTGCCATAACGGTGAGTCAGGGTATTTCCAAGGACCCCTCCGTTCTCCCCTCCCAGAAACCAGAGATACTTGCAATTAGTTACAGCGAGGAAGGAGCTTCTAAGTACAAAATCCGCTATATTCCTCCAGTCCCTGGAAACCCACCTCCTCCTCCTCTGTGCCTCAGAAAACATACTTGCATTTCCAAGAGAAAGAACAAAGATACAAGCCTTGGTTTAAAAAAAAAAAAAAAAAAAAAAAGATGCCACTTACAAGATAAAATGCAAGGTTCTTTTTTACTTGTCTTTCCCCTTTCTGTTATGACAACCTTAGATAATCTTAAAATGTTTGTGTCCATAAAGTGATGCATGGGACAGAAAGATGAAAACAGAGAAAGGAATAAAAGTCTTTAGCATGAGGGCCTTAAAGATCTAACGTAGGTATGCTGAGCAGAAATATATATAAAAACATTTATATTAGAAGAAAATAAAAATGGCTTTAGTAATGCTGGCTTTAAATTGAAAATAGCTATTTGAACTCGTGACCTTAACAAAAAATTATCTTTTCAGCTCTCTCCTTAAAATGACCTAATGGAGAAGTCATTTCTTCCTTCCAGAAGCACTTGAGTGGAACAGTAGCCAAACTCTGGACTCTAATACTATTCTCTACTAAAAAGAATCAGAGCTCCTTGGAGAATAGCGGATTCCAAGTGTTGGAACAGAAGAAAATCAAGATTGACTGGAACTTCTTGTGGTTCTCAGAAAACAAAAATGCTTTCAGGAATGCCTGGGGGTGATGCAGACAGGGCCAAGGAGGAAGCCCCACAGGTCTCCCTGTGACCATTTGAGAAGGAGTGTAAGTAAACAGAGCAAGTGCGTCTTCTAAAAGCTCTGAGTTCAGGGTACTAAAATAGAAAACTTAATGTAAAGTATACCAAAAAGGTTATTTGCAACACAAAAGAAGAGTGAGGATAAGAAAGTATTTTAAAATAAATTTCAATTGGTGGTGAAGGAGTGAGAGATTTGGAGTGTTGTTTCTTCTATAAAGCATTTGTTTCTTTACAAAGTATAGACCTGCATTTTTCATTATGTTGTGTTTATACAAAAGAACGAATACGAGAACTCTGAGTAACCCAAATACTTCCAGAAAAGTAAGATATATTCTGAGAAAACATGAAGGATCCCACCAACAGTTGAAAGACTGATCTTTAAAAAGTCAGGAAGTTTGAGAACTCTTAACCCATACTCTCATGACTTAAAAATTTAGTGTACTTGGGGCGCCTGGGTGGCTCAGTTGGTTGAGCGTCTGACGTTTGGTTTCGGCTCGGGTCATGAGATCGAGCCCCGCTTCGGGCTCCGTGCTGACAGTGTGGAGCCTGCTTAGGATTCTCTCTCTCTGCCCCTCTCCTGCTCACACACATTCTCTCCCAATAAATAAATAAGCATCAAAGAAACAATTTAGTGTACTTAAAAATAAATTCTTCAGTATAAAATCCCATTTGACTTTATCATTTCAAAGAATCCTTAAAAGCAAGCAACACAGTAACTAACTGGATAAACATAGAACTCCTGAGGGAGGCAGCAGAGCACAGAGGAGAAACAAACGTGGAATCAGATATTCCAGGTTCAAACACCACTTTGCCTATTTCCCAGTTTACAAAACCGTTAATGCCTGCCCTGCCTCCCTCTCAGAGAAAACGAGAGGATCAAATGTGAAATAATGTGTTTAAAGTGACACTCCCTGTGGCGTCTATCTGTTTGACTGTATTTGTTGGTTCATCTTTAAGACAGTTTGACCATGAAAAGAATAAGATATTTTTCTATTACCACATTTCAGAAATCAGGACTCATTCTGGAAAACATAAATATTAGCTCCAATTGATTCTCTTCTGACTGAATCAAAGAGCCAAAAATTTGCCTCAGAAACAGTTGCTAAAGTGCCAGGAAGGTTCTAGAAGGAAACACTACACAGCTGACAGACTGTGGTCAACCTCCTCAAAGTGATTCCAATTCCAAATGTTTTATGATCCAGAACTTTACTCCAGGGATATTCCAACCAACATGAACCTCTGTTTTCTATTTACCCAGAGCATATTTACTGCTCAGTACGCCCATTTATACAACATATGCCAGGTGCTATCATGTGCTGAAGATGTGGATAGCAACAAAAGAGAACAAGGTCCCTGAGCCTGACAAGTGGTGACAGGCAGAGGCAGAGGACAATCGGTAAGAACTGCAGAGGAAGGAAATACAGCAAGATTATATTACTTAAACTGAGTTGGTAGAAGGATGCTTTTGAAAGGGGAATAGGAAAGGCTCCCTGGAGGAGGTGACACTTTGAGCTGAGACATATACAACAAGGAGACAGCCTTAACCAAGAGCTGGGGAAAGAATTCCTTGCAGAAGAAAGAAATAGTATAAAAGCCCTGAGTTAAGAATGAATGTGCCTGAGAGAGGGAAGGGAAGCAAAGGGGAAGGGAAGGGAAAGGAGGGGAGAGGGCAGGGGGAGGGGAAGGGAAGGGAAGAGAGAAAAAAGCAAGCAAGGAAAGCAGGGAAACTAAGATGGCTTCAGCAAAGTGAATGCCAGTGAATATTATGACTTGAGCTCAGAAGGACAGGAAGGAAGGCACTAAAGAACATAATATAAGCAAGGTAAGCAAAAAGAATAAATAATACCACTCTTAACATCCAAAAGTTGATCAATTTTCTCTTTGCAATTCTAAACACTATGTAGGTACATAATATCATGTTGGGTACAACAGCAGTGGATCAAAAGGAAAGAATGGCTATAATACATATAGACAGCAACTGATTCTTCTAGGGGCTTAAGAAAATAGAGGTGGAGACACCCATACAAAAGGTTGAATAAATCACAGCCTTACTCAATAAACACTGCTAGGGACATAAGCTGTAGAAAAAGCAACTGGTTCTCCATTTTCACTCACGCCCACTGACAGCCATCATTACCAGTAACCTTCCAAGCAATCAGATGTATGTATGTGTGTATATATATATATATACACACACACACACACACACACACACACACACACACACACACACACACAATGTTACCTGTGTCCTACAAACATTCTGTGTTATGATAACTGGAGATTTATAGTATATTTGCTACAGGATGATAAATAACCATCTCCTCTTTGTATGCTCAATGTACAGAAATATCTAGGACCACGCACATATTTCCCAAACATGCACATAACTGGAGCTGTTGCAGGAGTAAAGGCATGAGTGAAAATCACAGAAGCCTAGATGAGACAGAAATTGAAAATACACTGAAAACAATTTCTCTTGTAGTTAAAATAGGATAATATATGCAAAGCTCCTAGCAGAGTACCTAGGATCCTATAAGGGTTCAGTAAATGTTAGCTCCTTCCCAAAATGAAAGGGACACAGTTTTCTTCTGCATTGCTTCTGCCCTAGTTCTAAAGCTAACTCTACTTAGTAAAAGGAGAGTACCCTAGAACTGCAACGGAAAGGCCAATCTAAAATTGAAAAATCTAAAATGCAGAACTTTCAAAATAAGCTCGCTACTTATTTGATTCACTAAAACTAGTTAGAAGAAGGGCAGGGAATTTACATATATTTTTCTAGATACTTTACATACATTAAACCTTGCAATGGAACTGAGGTGGATATTACAATCTCCTTCTGAAGAAATCATGGTTCGAAGATATTAAGTAATGTTAACGAAGGCACAAAGCCAATAAGTGGAAACTGTGGGAGTCAAACAGAAGGTTTTTAGGCTCCAAATTTAGGTGTTTTTCTGCCATATCAGATTGCCTCTCAGATATACAAATTTAACGAATTCCAAATGATTGGGACCTAAATAAATATATATATTTTAATGAAACACTTTATGTCTTCTTTTGTGTTTCTGGGTATCATTGCAACCATAAATCAAAGAGCCAGTGCTTTCTAATTTAACTCCGCATGACTGGTCTTCAGCAAGATCCCCGACTGATACTTAACCCCTAAACTACTCATAGCATGTGTCACTCACGTTTGGAGCAGTCATTTAAAAGAAGGGGAAACAGGTACCATTTTCACAGTATGGTTGTAAAGGCTGAGGTTAAGAACTGTTCTAGCAAGCTCAACAGAGCAGGAAACAGAAGACTCTAGAAGCCGATTAAGAGGATACGTATGCTGGAAGAAGACAAGTAGATTGAGAATCTAAGAACAGGTATTAATATGGGAGATACGAATTACGTGGAAGAGCCAAGCCCCAGAAAAAGAGAACGAGCATATACAATCTTAGAAAAGAACAAACTTTCATAAAGGGACACAAGATAATGCAGTCCCATGAAGGCAGAGTTTTGTCTTGTTTGGTCACACAGTAGATACTCACTAGATATTGCTGGATACATAAATGAAGCAAATAGATAACTTAAAAGCATAGCTTTGAAGTTTATTTAAAAAAAAAAAAACTTTTAAGTGGGGAGAGGCGTGCCTGTGTCCCTGTCCTTGGTCCTGAATAATGGTGTTTGGTTAGATAGGATTGTTTCCTAATTCCAATTCACTGATGTCCAGATTCTACTAGATTTTTCAGTTTGATTTTCCATCTTTATGACATAAAGAAAAGAATCTGATTTTTTGAGCTGCAGAACAAATCATCCCCTGACTTCTGCTCTTAGTTTGCATTGCTGGCTGCACGTACTTTCAACACTTCTATCATGCTGTACTTATAAATATTTCCCCTACTCCCCTTGGGAAGTTGGGCGTTATGTGTTTCTCATCCTCCCCTGATGTTATACTTCAGTTTAAAAATAACAGTCATTATCACTCAATTATTCAGTGATCAAGTGTAACACCAGGTGCAAACAAAAGTTCTGACAACATTAAAACATGCCCTTGTTACTGCAAAGGATTTAAGAGCTTGGCATTCATGAAGCTAGTGATCATGTTACATTCAATTTGAAGGAGGTAAAACAAGACTAGCTTAAGCGTTTTGCCCTTGTAACTTCCTTCTTTTTGGTAGTAAGAATATCTATAGCAAACGATAGTAGTTGGCTTTCCATTTTCTTCATTTTCTCATTGACACAGTCAACATCTAGAATGGTTTTAAACTATTTTGGTTATTTTTATAATCCATCTTCTAAACCAGTAACTCTAAAATACCAACAGTACAATGCTTTGGGTTTTTCTCTTTTCTTTCTCATTTATTATCCACGTATGTGCACGGGGAGCGGGGGGTCTGTACATACACACCTCTATACGCACAAACACAAATCCAGCACACACATATATGTGGGGGAAAAACCCTCAAAGAATTTCAGGACTGAAAGCGGCACCTGAGTTCATCTGGTCCAAACTCAGTATTGCAGATGATCTCAAATGTAAAATAACTTTCAAATTTCACACAGCTATGTAACATGGTCATGGATATAACAGTTACAAAAATCAGCCAATCAATTAACACTAACACATTTAGATTAAAATAACATCTCATTTAACATTTTTATCAGTTTTCAAATTTCAGGAACTAGATCCACATAGCCCTGTACAACACACTATACAAGAAAAATTATAATATTTTCCCATATAAAAATATAAAAATGAAAATTTATAATCGCAAGAGAAAGGGAACTGAAGGCATCACTTACACGCTTTTAGAAAAATCTATCTCATTCATCAGCAAGAATGAAAAAGAAAGGCTGGCAATGGAGACAATTATACTTATTTTCCAAGAGACAAACAATTTGGGACATTTAAAGATCTTTTTGCTATAATTGATATAAACTTTTCACTAAAATTTCGGACATTCCTTCTTTCTGATAATGTCAACATTACCAAAAGTAGCAAGAGACTGAAGAAACAAAACATATGCTAAACCATAAAGGTTCACCAATATAGATATATTTAAACACTTATATACTTATTGGCTTAACTCAGTTGGTTTACACATAAGTGTTTATCACAAACACCATGTAGACAGAGAGCAGATGAGTGGTTGGGGGTAAGCTGTACAAAGGGACACAGGAAACTTTTTCAGGTGACAGAAATGTTCTATGATTACGGTGGTGGTTGTTCACAACTCTATCAGAACTTATCAAACTACACACTTAAAATTGGCAAATTTTATCATGCGTAAATTATATCTCAATATATCTGAATTCCACTCCCCCCTGCAAAATCCCATACCCTGATGCCTCCTAAGAATAATTTCTATGGTGTACCTATCTAGAACACCATGTACACACAAATACTATGACCCAACGTAGGCTACAAAGCATGTATAAAGTAAATAGTGTTCTCCTAGAAAACCACACACACACACACACACACACACACACACACACACACACACTGTATGTTAAGGGATAATAAGTACAAAAATTAAGTTAGACACCATAATACAGAGCAGAAAACAGACTTCCCACCCCCTGTCCTAACTATCCCTTAATAATATTTACTGTAATTTAGGGCAGAATTGGGGGGATTTCCAGATCTTAACTCACTTTCTCTAGATACCCACCCCTCAAAGATTCTCTTGGTTTCCAGACACTTCGGTCTAGTCTCGATGCTCATAATTATTCTGACCAGGAAAGAGAAAGGCTCACCGTAATATACATGTGCCTCTGCCCCTACACTAGTAAGAGCCAGGCAGAGAAATAAATTCAAATACTGGAAGGAGAAAGATGTAGAGGTAAGCCAGGTTTGTTATGGCAAAATCTCTTCTTGCCCCCACTGATAACTCCCTTCTCCTTGGAGGTGCCCTGCCCCGGCCCCCAAGAGTGTCTATAAATAGAGAAGAAAAGAGAAAAGCACTAATAATGACTAATGTATCATAATTAAATAATTTATAAAGGATAAAATATTAGAGCCATGGGGAGCTCTGGAAGAACAGAGAGGCTACATGTGTCTTATGCACAAGTTCAGTATTTGAAAACCTAACTCTTCTCTACAGTGCCATCACACCACAAAAACTAACAAACTGGGGAATACCGTGATCTCTTCAATCAGAGTGAACACACCAAGTCCACTTTGAAAGTATGCAGGAAAACCCAAAAGTAACAAAACATATCATTATATTTGAAGAATATAAACTAAGAGTCTGAAAACACTTGTACTTCATCCATCTGTGATCCCTCTTTCAAACCCCCAAGTAAAGGAGACACAGATTTCTGCTTCCAAAAAAATAGTTTTTTACAAACTGTATAATACATGTGCTTTCAATTTTATTTAATAAAAAGTAGGGCAAAGTAAAAAGCAGGTGCCTCTACAGATGGAGTATGCTAAACACGTGTAACCCCTCTGATAATTCTGAGTCCCCACCCCACCCCCTGCTTTTGGAATTTACAACAGCCCTAAAAGCCTGCATTTCAAATATTGCTAAATATTTAGAGTCTAAAAGGATGAGGTTCATTATTTTGCACAGTAACACATCTTCAAATAATATTTCAGGCTAGTTTTGAAGATCTGCAATTGATATCTTTTCCATATATACTTAACCTCCTACAGATTTATTTGATTCTCAATAATTACTATTCTCTGGTAAAAGGCATATGTTATTACAGTACACTGCACTCCCACAAGCTGTCCATTCAGTGTATTTTAATAAATCTCTGCCAGAGCTGTATAAATTTGATCCTGTTTAAATTTAATAAGGATCAGAATATATCAAAGCACAAATACCCATGGGAGAAATAGATATTTTGCATAGTTATTGAATGGCCTATTCAGGGATACAATATGTAAGACCCAGACCATCAACCTTGAATTAAAAAGAGAGATTAATGTGTTCAAAGCCGGCTACTTGTTAAATAACATATGAAATTAGTATTTAATAAAACATCTTCTCTATATTGCTGCTAATGGTATCAGTCCTAATACAGCTTTAATATCAATATTCCCACACAGAATTCTAATATTTACAAGAATTGTCAGCAACATATTTCTTAAATATCCACATTTACTCTGGTAAAAGGCAATCGTGGCAATACTATATGGCACAGAGATGAAGAGTACCTTATAGGAATTTAGGATGCTTAGTGTTTGCCTGAATAATATAAATTAAAGGAACAGCTACTTTACTTGATATATTTCTCAGAGATTTCAAGCATAATGAGCAATGAACTGCTTTTCCAAACATCCTCTTCCATGGTAGGATGTTTCTGATTTGAATCATATTTCTATGGTCATTAATATTCTGTGGTTGAGTAAATCATTTCATCTTTTTTCTACCAAACTTTACACTTGAGTGTAAACACAAAGGACAATGACTGATGAGCCTGGATTTAGGAGCAGGAAGAAGGTACAGAAGGGCAGAATGTCAGTTATCAGGAAATCCTTCCTAGCAGTGAGGACAACCACAGCCAAGAAGATCAAAGGGAAACAGTACCACTCAAGGCATGTAAAACCAACCTCCTCTAGCACCGAATGTCCTTCCTTGGCAGATGGATGGGCTAAGCTGTCTTGAGTTATCTACAAATATTTTGGAGGCTACAAACTGCTTAAAGCTCACGAAATTGACATTAGCTCCCACATGTTTTATTGAAATTTATACCTTGTTACTCCAATCACTTTCATCCTCTTGAAACTAGAAATGGAAGGGCTAGTTCATTCATCACACAAACTGATAAAACACACTGCCACTTGGCCCACCAGGATCCATTAGCCAACCTTACCAGAAGATTAGGTCTCACTATCAGATAGGTGGTTATCAGGTAACCAAAGTTCACGTCAGCATGCTCTGCTCCCTGAGCC
Organism: Panthera pardus; assembly: GCF_024362965.1. Classification (NCBI taxonomy): domain Eukaryota; kingdom Metazoa; phylum Chordata; class Mammalia; order Carnivora; family Felidae; genus Panthera; species Panthera pardus. Next base: position 30,305,957 of record NW_026526743.1, read on the forward strand.
AGGCAATCACCCCTCCCTATATCTTCTGGGAGCTTCTGAGTCTTTCCTCTTCTGCCCCTTCTGTGCCTCTGCTCGATTGCCTTAGGTGAAAGAGGTGAATCCTCGCTGAGCAAAAGAAGAAAGGAAGAGATGGCTGGGCAATCAGTCATTTTTCTTCTCTGGTGAGAGATGGGCTTAAACACCCAACAGCACTTCTTACCAAGTAAGAAGTAGTAAAATGGCCAATGGAAACTGAAATATGGATGTAGATACCACATGTCAGATATACCCAATTGTATAACGTATTGGTATATAAAATCCAAACATAAAAAGTAGGTCCGTAGGAGTAATCAGTGTATTAAAAAAAAATCTTGAGATAGTACCTCTAAATCTACTTAAAAACTGCCTCTTGGTTGAATGTCTTCAGTTTTCCAATGAAAGTAGGGTAATTTTTTATACTATAATTTCCCCTGAAAAGCTTTTATTTTAAGATCAGCTTTAGCAGCAGGACTAGCACCTTACCTTACTCAGAAGACAGTTATCTTCTAACAGAGATGCAAACACTACCAATTGTTTATAGCAAGCAACAGCTGAGTACTCTATCAGATGTCATGTTTGTTCCATTCATGTTAATATATTCACCGCAAATTATAGCTCTTCACCTTAGATCAGTGTCTGCCAAATATCAGTATTCATACATTACTTTTATGTATTTGCCATTTAAAGCAGGGGTGCCTGGGGGGTTCAGCTGGTTGAGCATGTGATTTTGGCTCAGGTCATGATCTCAAGGTTCATGGGTTCATGCCCCATGTCAGGCTCTGTGCTGACAGCTCAGAGCCTAGAGCCTGCTTCAGATTCTGTGTTTCCTTCTCTCTCTGCCCTTCCCCTGGTCATGCTCTCTCTCTCTCTCAAAAATAAATAAACTATTAAAAAAAATTAAAGCAGGGGCACCTGGGTGGCTCAGCTGGTTGGGTGTCCAACTTTGGCTCAGGTCATGACCTTGCAGTCTGTGAGTTCAAGCCCCACGTAGGGCTCTGTGCTGACAGCTCAGAGCCTGAAGCCTGCTTTGGATTCTGTCTCTATCTCTCTGCACCTCCTCTGCTCACTCTCTTTTTCTGTCTCTCTCTCTCAAATATAAAATAAAGCATAAAAAAAAATTAAAAAAAATTTAAAGCAGATCCACATTCTTCTTTATCCAAAACCTTGGGGCCAGAATGTGTTTTACAGTTGAGAGTTTTTAAGATTTAGAAAAGTGATGTGGGGCATATTCTATGTATTATATAATACCTCTCGTGGTCTGAGGCAGCACCCCATAACCCACAAATATTTCTGCAGCAAAATGTCTCAGTATTCACACAAAGGGATATAAATACAGAACAAAAACAGTCTCACATGAGTTCAGCTGCAGTTTTGCTGCAAATATGTTGCCATAAACTTAATTTTTTACAAACTTTGTTTCCCAGAACTTTTAGAATTTTGGAATTTATTATTTCTCAAGTCAGCCATTTGAATAAAAAACAATTGTGTTTTTTATTAACAGAAAGAAACTTGACATCCTAAGTGGAAAAAAAAAACAGTATTCTTTGCCATAAATAGAACATAATCACCAAAAGACATACAATAAAAGTAAAATAATCTATTTCATTCTACCAAACTACTGGCAACAGAAGGGTTTTCTAACTAAGTCCTGTGTTCTCTTCCTCCTTTTTTTTTTTTTTTGTCTCTCTCTCCCTTCATCCTCCCTCCTTCTCTCCCTTTCATCTCTCTCAGTCTCTCAATCTCTCTGTTGAAAAAAAGAGATTAGCAAGTGTTAGGTGTTAAAGACATACTGGCACCAAACGGAGATTTTTCTCATTGATGTAGTAAGAGAGACTAGAAGGGAAATGGAAAGAATACACTTTCTATGTAATTCAATATGGTTAAATGACATGTAGTGTAGCTAAAAATCAAACCACATACCACCAATGGTAGTAACTCATACCACCTAGCTTCCTCTTCCCCTACACCAACGCATCCCAATGGTTGCTCATGACCCTGGCCAGCCTGACCTTTTTTTTAGACGTTTGGAAACACACACAGAGGCCTCCAGTATTCAGTATACCCGTGCGTCAGACCACGCGGGTCCAGGAAGTGCTTCATTTCACATAAAACCCATCTGGTGTCTGGTAAATATGTTCTGCCTTTGTCTATGGCTGCCCGTGCAGAAGACACTGTTAAGCACCAAAGTATGCACCAAAGTATGAGAACAACTGTGTGTGCACAGCTCCAGTGGACGCCAGTATATTCTGTCCAACGGTCCCCGGTCTCTTCAGAGGCCTCTGCATGGTTCAGAGCAGCAGTACTCAAATTGAGATCCCAGGACAACAGCATCAGCATCATCTGGGAACCTGTTAGAAATGCAAATTCTTGCTCCCCACCCCAGACCAACTGAATCAAAAACTTTTGAGTGTGGGACCCAGCACTCCGGAGTTTAACAAGCCCTCCAGGGGATTCAGATGCTCATTATAATTTGAGACGCAAGGAGGAGGGTAGGGGGGAAGCACAGGCCCTGGAACCGTTGGGTTTAAATCCCAGATCTAGCACCTCCTACCTAGCCTATGACCTTGAACGAGTTATTTAATTTAGCCAAGCCTCTATTTCCTTATCTGTAGACTGAGACTTAATAGAACTTGCCTCAGAGTTGCGGAGGATTGAATTTACTAACACACATAACAGTGCTCAGAACAGATCCTGGAAATATTCTACAAATAGTATTATTCTTGCATGGAAGCTACATAAAACCTTTATCTACAGCTAACAATGACATTTATTTTCTCCAAACAATACAGATATTTAATAACTATGTTCATTTACCACTTAAGATTTTTTTTAAGTTTATTTTTGAGTGAGAGTGAGCGAGCAGTGTAGGGGCACAGAGCGAGGGAAGAGAGAATCCCAAGCAGGGTCCACACTGTCAGCACAGAGCCCAATGCGGGCCTCGATCTCAGGAACTGTGACACCAGGACCTGGGCCCAAACCAAGAGGTGGACGCTTAACCGACTGAACCACCCAGGCGCCCCAACCACTTGGACCTGGGCCCAAACCAAGAGGTGGACGCTTAACCGACTGAACCACCCAGGCGCCCCAACCACTTAACATAAGATTCACAGGCCCTCTCGCCTAATGAAACGAAGTCTGGGTCTACCTCAGCAGAGGTAGCCAACTGACAGCCCCCGGGCCATATGTAATCCTTAGCCGGTTCCAGATTGGTTGACAACATTTACAAATTAAAAACTATCACAGAATCAAAATATCTTCCCCTTAAGAAGTCAGGAGCACAGGAAATGCTGGCCTCCAATTCCCCCAAAACTGTTGGCCAGAGTCTCAACCTCAGAGGGGCCTGTGTCCTCCTGTTCGCTACATACACAAGCAGATGAGAAGCACTCATGTATCATCTTCCCGGTGTCTACAACCCCTGTCCTCCTGCAAACTCTAACATTTTACGGGATATTCTCTGTGCGTATGGTGACCAACTATGCCAGCCTGCCCAAGACCGAAAGGGTTCCCAGGGTATGGGTCTTTCATGCTAAAACTGGGAAAGTCCCAAGAAACCCAGAACACAGCAGTCACCTTCTCCATGCATATGGTTACCAGATCTATATTCCAGGTGTCCTGGCATGCGGTCCCCATTCCCAACTCTCATGGGGAACATTTCCCTTGCAAATCCCACTTTTGCCCCCAAAAACACTTTCCTTCATTCATCTGTGCATTCCACAAACAGTGCCTCAACGCTTCTTCAATGGCAGGCACAATTCTGGGCAAGAGGGATAAAGCAACAAAGAAAAGAGACAAAGATCTCTGTCCTCACAAAGTTATGTCCAACATGGAAGAGATAAAATCAATGCAGAGTATGTTTTAAGACCAAGTACTTGGAGAAAAATGAAGGAGGGAAGTGGGGTGGAGAATATCAGGGGGGAGAAAAGAGGGTTCAATTTTGGACAGGGTGGTCATAAAAGGCGTCCCAGAGAAAAGACCCTGAGAAGATGAGGAAGGGAGACATGGAAATATCTGAAGAAGAAGGTTTGGGGCAGAGAGAGGTAAACTAAAGACCCTGAGGTAGGGGATGTGCCTAGAGTTTCAAGTGGTAACAAGGAGGCTAATGTGTGGCAAGAGCAAGAGTGAGCCTTGCCTGGAAGAAATGTCACAGTCAAGGATATCATGGCGGTCACCAAGTTAGGGCTGTGCAAGCCTCCATGTGGACCTTGACTTGGTGAATGAAACCAAACCACTGGAGAGCTCTGACCAGAGGAGTAATAGGAGTGACAGTAGCTAGCTTACTTTTCTAGAATATTCCTCAACATACAGTTGTCTTTTCTTCATATCCAAATCAGTTCAAGGAAGGTAGATTCTACCCCTTCTAGAATTTCAGCATTCTTCCCATCAAAAACAGGAACCACATTTAACGTCATAGGGTCTTTAAGCAACAAAGATTGACACAGAATGAGGTAGTTGAAATGAAAGACTGACCTCAGCTCCTCCCCCGGGATTTATGTACCACAGGCTACTCTGCAATTTCACTGGAATATTTGTGTTTATGAAGACATTCTGATGAACGGTACTTTTTTTTTTCCGTTCATGAAATTTTCAACATAAAAGAACCCTGAATTCCTATTTTGAAATCCATTGTGCCATTTTTATTCTGCCTGTATTTTAATATAGCATCAATATTTAACTACTCATTAAATGAAGTGTGACTTTTATAGTGAAAATGTCAGTCTTTGCAGTTCATTAAATTCATTTAAAGTATAGCTGCTTGATATTTTTTTTTTCCTAGAAGAAGAAAAGGACTATGAATTGAAGGCATAAACTTTAAATTTAAGTATGTGTTTTCTTCAAAATTAACATTCAAGATCTGTAACATTATTCATAAGATTGAGGGACTGTTTGCCTCTTTCTGCATTTTGCTTAGTGACTGTCGACTTTATGGAGTATAGAGCTGTTTATCACAGTTGGATATGACCAGTGGAATGTCACTGTGGACATTAAGATGTCATAAGCTATTATGAATCTCTGGAATTCTGCATGTAGTATTAAAAAAACATTATCTTGAACTATGGCATCAGAAAAAAATAAACCCAGGAAGATGTGAAATTTAATAACTCGCTGAATGCAAAAGGGCCTAAAAGTGGTCTATTTCATTTTTTTTTTTAAATCTGGTAGGACATTAGATTGCCTGAAAGAAAAGGGTATATTAAAGATGGAATTTGTGAAATGAATTCAAATGAATTTTTTAGATGTTTGCAATTTTTTTTTCTTCCTAAAATTACTATGATTTACATGCATGGAGCAGTAAATGCAAATGATTTCAAATCACCACGGGTACGTGTGCATGATCACAAAGTCTCCTAATGAGATTTCAGAAGACGTCGGCATTCGCTGCACAAGACATAAAGGGAACGGAGGCTTCCAGGCCCTTCCTCCTTCCATAGAGGGCTGAAGGGGGCTTGGCTCCTGGGACAAGAACACGGCCACTCCGTCCTCTCCTCCTCTTCCCCCTGGGCTCCTCACCCCACTTCCTGTCTTCCAAAACAGAAATCTAAGCACGTCCCTTGATGCCCATTGCGCTAAAAAGTACCTGAAAGATAAAACCCAAACTCTGAAGCATGGCAGCCCAAGACCGTCCAAAATCTGGGCTCAACGCTCCTTCCTGGATCTCCTCTCTGAGAACCGCCCCCCCTTTCTGCCTTTTCCTGACCCCATGCCCTGCATGATGCTGCTGGCACACCCACCCCGATGTGCTTTCTTCCGCTGAGGTAAAATTCCCTAAAACAGTTTCTTTAGAGGGGGTGATAATTATAAAAGAAAAATTCTACTTTGTCCTGTAGAATATCTGAGGGGGAGGGGGAGAGAGATACCTGAGGGGAAGGGGGAGAGAGAGGTTGTTGGGGTTTTTTTTGTTTATTTCTTGGGTTGGTTTTTTAAAAAATAAAACCGCAGGACCTGACTGGGAGTAGTTTTGTGGATCCCACTGCACATACGGTAAATACAGTAGATGCAGCAGATAAAGTGACTGGAGAATCTTCCCGATGAATGCAGTGGTTGATGGCTGGGGAGGGGCTATCCATAGGGTATGATGTAATACACTTGAATACATTCCTGGGGTTGTTTCTCCCTTCTCTTTTTCTTTTGTTCTTTTCCCTGAAGCCTTCCTACAGCAAAAAAAAAAAAAAAAAAAAAAAAAAAAAAAGGAAAGAAAACTTATCTGGAGCCCAGAGTGCCTACCTAAATTACTAAGACAGTAGAGCACATACAAAATAAAATAATAAATCAAGTTCTACTTCAGGCATCCTGACCACTTGCTAAGAAGCATGCATCCTGCCATCAGTAACTTTATCAGCGACACCTAGAGGGGCAAACACTAATTTGAAATCAGCGGCTACTGTCAAGCATTTATGAATTTATCTCATTGCTTCTTTGCTATCAGAGATAGTGGGAACATGAATTACAAAGGCAGCAACCAAAAGAAGGATCTCTTTCAGCCTTTGCTCTTCTCCCCGCTGCTGGGAAGTCCACGTGAATCCCAGGAGTGCAGGTGCTTGAGCAAGTGTGTGTGCACGCACGTATGCACACACACGCACACACACACACACACACACACACACACACACATCCTAACAACGTTTTCCACTATTTTTATATTTTACCCACTCTCTTCTTCTCTGTTAGGGATAAGGCAGTAATACTGCGATATGTACCTACCAGGTAAACCCAAAAGGAAGAGAAACTTTAAAAATGTGTAATATGGGGTGCCTGGGTGGTTCAGTCAATTAAGTGTCCAACTCTTGATTTCGACTCAGGTCATGATCTCATGGTTTGTGAGTTTGAGCCTTGCCTCCGGCTCCACACTGACAGTGTGGAGCCTGTTTGGAAGTCTCTCTCTCCCTCTCTCTCTCTCTCTCTCTGCCCCTGCCCCACTCGTGCTCTCCCTCTCTCTCAAAATAAACAAACGTAAAAACTAAATAAATAAAAATGTGTAGTATATCCCACTGAAAGATACCCATGAAATTATGTGAAATATTTGTGTCTACCTTTCAATAGCAAAAATATTGGTCTGTGATAAAGGAATATATGCTGATTTGTTTACATTTAGATCCAGACGTGGCTCTACAGAAACTGTTCATGAGGCCCCACATAGCTACTTTTTATAAAATTTTCCCACTACCTCTAAAACATTCTCCAACATTCCCATTGGCTGAAGCATTCTCTCATACTTTTTGCCTACATTTGTAGTTCCCCAAATTTAATTACCCCAGAACAATTCAGTCATCGACAACCATCTACAAGAGTATGGAATTTTTTCCCCCCATAAATCTATTCATTGAGACTCTACCGAGCCTGGAATGTCCAGGGAAAGATTCAATAATCAGGGGAGAAATGAGTTGCAGAAACTCAAAGAGAACAGAATAGCCAAGGCAGGAGATTACGAAGCCAGGAGATGAGGGCTCACTGAATTAAACATTCTTAAGCAGACTTACATACATAATGAATTGGTCAATTCTGTCCAATGTTTCTGAAAGAGATTACCCTTCCAACAAGCCAAATGAGTGTTCAAGCATGGTAGCTCGGATGGATTCCCGAACAAAATAAGTGTTAATCACTTTATCTCCTCCAATCTTTTTTGTGAAGAAGAGCAACTTTTCATTTCCATAAAGCCTTGAAATCGTCGGGGAGGGGGGGGGGGGGTGTACGGGGGATGGGGGGATGGGAGCTGGCTGGCCAGAGGATGCGGACAATGAAGTCCCTGAAAAGGGGGATTTCCTGACAATAAAACTCTGATCACAGCCAGAGAGGGGACATTGTTGTCTGCGGGCGCTCCCCCTTTCCTTTAGGAATACCAGGCATGGTAGAAAGGGAAGGGGTCATGGCGACAACTGCTTTGGGAAAGATCAACCAGGTAGGCTTTGCGGTTTACTGCCTGGGAAATGCTGGACCACGACTAATACATGTTCTTTGGGATCTGTCTTTTCAAACGTATCGCAACGGTTTCCTTAAGACATCCTACCAGTGGTTCAAAAAATTTGTAAAGTAGGTCAGCCTAGGAACCCATTAGGCAAGGGACACTGAATATTAGCATAAAAATCTTACTATTAGTTACATGTTGAAAATTTCCTACACGCCAGGCACAGTGCGAGGCACTGAAGACAGTGCAAACAGATATGGTCATTCTTCTCTGGAAGCCAGCTTAAAGGCCAAAGCTCTCTCTTAAACTTCTATGCATGCCACACCACACACAGTAGCCATGCCATAAATATTTGAGGAAGAAATGAAGAAAAGACTTGCTTAGGGTTCATGTGACTCAAGACTTAAAAAAAAAAATAAAAACTTAGTAGCATATAAACCGGGATTGGCCAAAACATATGGAATAATCAACCGGAGTGTGCCCCCAAATTAAAAGAAATAGGATGAGAAGCTGAAATTCTTGACATCCAAGTCCTATCTGTTATTCTAAGACAATCATCGCACAGAACTAGTCACCAGCTGGTCATGGGTGTTTTTGTAATTCATCCCAAACAGTTTTGTGGCTGACTTAGTTAAGCACCTAGAGACACAAGTGAGCCCTAAATGAGCCCATTCCCCAGTTTATGGTCCATTATTCCCTCTAATAAACACCGACTTTCTCCTCTTAATGCTGTATATCACACAGCTTTAAAGATTCAAGACACTGTTAATAAGCCAGAGAGATTCCCACACAGAAAGCGAGAGAAGGAAAGCGCAAGAAACCAGTTGGCAGGTGTGCCAGGACAGGTGTCGATTTGCATACTGGGTCCTGGAGCCTCCTTCCCTGGACGCTGGCCTTCTTAGCTGTTCTGAGAAACACACAGCGATGGCGGCTCCTTTTAGCTTCACTGGGCCCTAGAGAAATAACTGACCTATATTTAGACAGATGCCCTTTGTAACAAAGGAGTAACTCATCCCAGTTAGCACTCTCTAAATGACAAAACCAGAAAGTTTTCCCCGATATTCCTCAAGCTCAGTAGTTCTCAAGCAGGGGCGATTTTGGCCCCCAGAGACCACTGGCAGTGTCTAGAGACATGTTTGGTTGTTATTGCTGTGGGTGTTATTGGCATCTGGTGGGCGGAGGCCAGGGGTGCTACTGAACATACCCCAATCCCAGGAAAGCCCCCAGGGAAAGTGCTGAAGCTGAGAAATCTTGCTCAAGTTACACATTAAGCAAGGAACAGAGGGTCTGCCTATCAATGCTCAAAGTGAAAAGTCCTCCAAAGAGTTCTGAGGCAAGACTCTTCTTCCAATAGTCTATTCAGCAATCTATCCATATGTTAAGAAATTTACCGGATCTTAGGATAATAATAGTATCTTACAATAATAATGGTGACTATGGCTAACATTAATGAAGTACTTCATATAGAGACTTACAGTCGGTATTTACAATTCTATATTGTAAATACTGTTACGATTCTCCGCATGGTAAGTGTATTTATTACATACATAGGGGAATACACCCTATTACATAGGGGTAATATCCCTATTACATAATACACCCTATTACATAGGGATAATATGCCCTATCTGGGTTTGTAACTCCCCAGAATCTACATGTGATGGGGTGGGACTTTCTCTGTTTCATTCACACTGTTTATCTGGCACCCAAAAGAGTAAAATGCCCATTTAAGAGACGAAGACACTGAGAGGTTCAGAACATGCTGGAGATCACAGAGCCAGTAAGTAAGTGGTGGAAACTGGGTCAAACTAGGCTTCTGTGCTCCCCCTCTGCCAGCCTGCCAACCGCTAGATATGTGAAGTCATCGAAATCCAAAGGCCCTCTTGGGCCTAACCTCAGGTAAACAAAACCAACAACAACCTAAGCAGGAATGAATCAGGCTGCTTTCCAAAGCTACCAAATAAAATTTTCCACTTTTCAGGAAGCTGATTAAACAAAACAGTGACCCCAGGACAATGGTGAAGCGTATTTGCATTGCCATGAATCACCTGAAAGCAATCTAAGAGGGTGGCCGGTTTTACAAGATGTTAACTGCTTCTCTTAATTTGAGCAGGGCTCACAAAGCACTAGGCAGGCTTCCCCAGGCCAAGTCAGCGGTGCTTTCTCAAAGGACAAATGCCTTGGGTGAGAGTGCAGAAACTTCTTTCCGGCCACTGGGAAGTCAACTCATGGATCATGGGATGCGTGTGTGGACCAGTCAACACTTGATGACTGCTCCGATGGATCCCCAATGACAGGGTAATCTTAGCTGGGTCTCAGCATCTTACTCTGCACCTTAATTAAGGCAGATGCTGATTATGGTGTGATGCGAACTTTCAGGAATTAGTACTTTTTATTTTAATTTTTTTAATGTTTATTTATTATTGAGAGACAGAGCGTGAACAGGGGAAGGGCAGAGAGAGAGGGAGACACAGAATCGGAAGCAGGCTCCAGGCTCTGAGCTGTCAGCACAGAGCCCGATGCGGGGCTTGAACTCACAAACCGCAAGATCATGACCGGAGCAGAAGTCGGACGCTCAACCGACTGAGCCACCCAGGCGCCCCAGGAATTAATACTTTTTAAATAATAAGAGAGCTCACACATTAATTTAAAGGCTCAGGGGGTGTAGCAATTTCTCTAGTTTCACCATTTTAGCAGATTATGTAATGCCAGGGGAAATATCCTATAAGAAACAAATTCAAGGAAGTGCTATAAATTGAGAATTACATTCATCCTTAAAGACCAAAAGAGGAAGTGTTAAGTTTTTTAGCTTTATAATATTGGCACAAGTAGACTTCAATTTTTTTAAGTGGAAATTGCTCTTGTAGAAAGATAAGCAAAGTATCCTTGACACTATACAAACATATTCATCGCACTTGTAAGTACTTTAAGTATTGATTCACAACCTGCTTTTCTCCATAAAAGAATCGGGGGTGACTTTTTAAAAGTATATTTGATTCGGTAACACTTATAAGAACACAAAGGAAAAACAAAATTAAGAAAGCTATAAAGCCAAGATGGTCAGAGCACAGGAATGCACGTATTACTGTGGTTAGCTACATGTTGGTTTCACGGACCCTAATGCCAAGAAAGAAATGAGAAGGACAAGATTAATAATACCTATAAGATAAAACGGATTTTTTATTTTTTTGCAGCTCTTCCTGACATAGTAACCTAAGATGACTTTCTGGTAAACTGTCATAAAAATGGACACTCTGCTATGCAAGAGGCTGTATCTAAACAGAACCCGAAGAAAGGATGTACACAAAACTATTACTCATAATTCCCCTCAATGCAAAGTGAATGCGCCAATCCCATAGATGTGAGAGACCCAGTGAAGGCAAGTGCGAAGGGGTGTTCGCAACAGTGCGCCACCCCGAGCGTTCGGCTCTCAGTGTGGCAGAAGCTTCCCATCAGATCAGGTCGTCTGGATGAATGGAAGCACTGAATCTTCTTCAGGCCATTCTCCATAAATATATTATTTCTTACGACAAAGCCTTTAATAAGGACTGAGCAGCAGACGTCAAGACTATAATTTCTGCTATGAGAAACCAAAGGACAAAAATTCTGTGTCAGCCGTTAAGTATGATGGCAATATTTATCATCAGAAAAAAATTTCCCAGAGAGCTGAATTCTAACCTATATGGGTTATGTCACATTCGGAAATTTTAGTTAAGCAACCATAATCAAGCAATGAGGTGCGGTCTGTCATCTAAAGTGCCTGCTCGCTTTAGGTTGAATTGGCCTCGTTTCCTAAAAATATACCATCTCTTTTTCCTCTCCACAACTGATACTGTTTTGTCTCTCACCCTTACGTAAGAATCTTCTAGATCGTTCTCATCCATTGTCACTCTTCTTGTCTTCTGTTGTCACTATTTGTACTTTTCTTATTAGTCTATCAGAATTTCCTTTAACTGAACTCGGACTTCCCTTGGTTTCTGCCTTGAACCTTCCACAAGTGTCTCCCATGTAGACAAGAAATGTGGAGGGAGGGGAATGGTAACTGTAACCCACCATTATACACCTGCTTAAGTGCCAGTATTTTCAAAGTGCCTAATTACAAAGAGAAATCCAGATTATCAAAGCAGTATATATCATAAGTACAGTGTTTTCTAGGAATCTAAAGTTGAGAGAAGCTATACAAAAAGGGAATATGTGGTATACGATTTTAGCCCACTGGTAGTTAGAAACCTGTTAGGCCAAAGCCAAGATTGAAGAGGACATTTGATAAATTAATGAAGACAGAGCAAGGCTATTATGCCACAAAGAAAGTTATTTATTTTGAACAATTGGGCTTTGAGGGGCAGGGAAAATAACTACTTCAAATTAATATTTTCAAAACAACTAATATGTTTAGCACTATACAAAAATTAAGGCAGGCAATCCTACTTTGTGGTGCTGATCTATAACCATTACAATGACCTTCAGCAGAACTCTAAAATTTAAGAAAATTCACTAGCTTTTTTCTAAAGAATTTCATTTTTCCTTAATGAGGTAACTTTAGTATTAGATATGAAGGGTCCTCAATGTCAAATTGGAGACACTGCAACTTATCCTGTAGGCCAATTCTCTCAATATTATGCATGCTGGGCTAATTTAATTCATACATAACTAAATTTATAAAATCTTAATAGTTATGCATTTATTATATGGGTAATTTTCATATATTGTGAGCCATACAAGGTTGCCTTAGGCAACAGTGGTATAAATTTCAAAATGAGTAATGTAAAAAAATTGAAATAAAGAGTAATATCGATGGTGAATAGATATGGCCTAAATGAAGGTGGTAAAGTCTGGGAAAGCACTGCCATGAACAAAGACAAGCAACTGGGGGTGTTTTTGGAAGGGGAATGATAGCTTAGACTGACATGCTCCTAAGGATTAAAGCAGAATTGGGGCATAGATTCAAGTGCAGATACAAGAAATCCAGAGTACAGAGAGTCAGTGAGGACCCCGTGGTTCTAGCAGAAGCTTAAACCGGGATCCATGGAAGAAGAGAGACAGACACAAAAGAGATCATTAGAAGGCAAAATAAAACCAATAAAAAGACTCACTGCACTAAGGGAAAGAAAGGGGACAAGTAATCGAAATTAATTTTTTTTAATGTTTATTCATTTTTCAAAGACAGAGCTTTGTCAGCACAGAGCCTGACGCGGGGCTTGAACTCACGAATCGTGAGATCACGACCTGAGCCGAAGTCGGATGCTTAACCAACAGAGCCACCCAAGCACCCCTAAAAATTAATTTTTTTGTACCTGGAAATCACGGGGGCACTGAGAGAAATGGCAAGAACCTGAAGACGAGCTTTGGATGTAGAAGGAAAGCAGGTTGCCATAGGGCTCATTTTGAACTTGAACTGACAGCAGACCATGAAGGGGTTAGCCTCCTGCACAGAGCTGCCCGCCATCTAGAAAGTGAGAGGTGCAGATCAAGGTAGGGGTGAGGACTTGGGGCCTTGGGGGAAACTGCAAAAAGGCAGGCGATTCTTCCCACCTTCTTGTATCTGTGCCCCTTTGTAGTGTGATTGTTGAAGCTCCTCTCTGGAAGAAATGGAATGTATTCTTTCCTTTCCCCTTGAATCTGGGCTGGCCTTGAGAATTGCTTGGGGCAGTAGAATGTGGTAGAAGAAACAGTGTGACAGGTCTGCACCTGGGCTCAAGGGCTCTAGTGTACCCCCTCGGAATGCTGCCACCAGGACAGCTCTTGCATATGCCTCAGCGTGGTGGAAGAGAGAGTCTGTGCAGGAGAAATGAGGGGTCCCTGATAGAGCTAGCCAACGTCCAGAAGCTAAGTCAAACCTGCAGTTGACTGCAAACGCAGACGGGAACCCAACCTATGTTGTGGACTTGCAGAACCAGGGAAATGTGGTTTCTGTTTGTTTGTTTTAAGCCTCAAAGCTTCGTTTGTTACACAGCAATAGATAACTGATACAAACAGTACCAGAGAGGGAACAGCTGAAGGCAGAAAACAAGATCCACACACAAAGTGAAAAGAATACAGAGGCAAAGGAGTAAGAAACCAAGCTTTGGGAGGATAGCCCCAGTGCCGGGAAGAGGCGGGAGAGTGGACAAGATGACAGAGCAAAAGCAATCAGAAGCAGGGATGATATTAGATATATTAGAGAACCAGGGACACTGGAGGTTAGAGAAACAGGGATAGGGTAAAAATAGGTGAGTTCAAGGAGTCATCAGCAAAGCGTAACCCCAGGGCTTAGGGCAGTATCTGGCCTAAGCAGACACTCCATATTCTTGCATGACAATGAATGGAGTCCAATCTGGCAAGGCGGAGCTCCCTGGGGAAAAGTGGAAAGATAGTTTTGGTAATATAACAAAGGAGGGAAATAACTTGCAGAGTGCTGAGGAGAGCCTGGGTGGGAAAGACATGGAACCCCAGGTCAAGATTTCTTGTTTGAGGAACTGTTCAGAGAGGTGTTATGACAGGGGTCCGCAGAGTCAGGCAAACATGTGAACATAGGCAGTCCTTTCTCTCAGACTCTACAATTCTGAGTGTGGTCAGCAGCCAGCGGCCAGCAGCTGGAAACATGTGAGCAATGCCAATTCTCAGGCTCACCCCAGCCCTGCGGATCTGTATTGTATCCAGATGCCCAATGGACTTGCACCCACATAGGAGAAGATACCAAGACAACAAACCCAAAGAGCCTTTCATTACATCTTGAGAAAGTCCTGCTTTGAATTCCCTTTCAAGCCCTCCTCCCACCCCAAATAAAATCAAAGACAAAGTCTCAGTTTGGTGCTAAGGGGTCTTCAACACCTTCCTCACACTTGCAAATGTCCCTTTCAACAAACACAGGGCAAAGCCTTAGGTAAGCAAGGTCTCCAGTGCGCTTTTGGTAATAGTGTTTACTCCCCTTGTGTTTATTTTCAGGATTTTCTTCTATGTAAGGGAAGTGATAGGATTTTTCATTTGTGGTGGTCTGCACTTCACATTTATCTAAGGGGAAAAAATGGAGTTAGACAAAAAATATGAACCATATCCTAATGTGGATGGAATGAGGTCTTAGCAAAAGCTGTCACAAGGGAGGTGGCACTTGACAAGCTAAAGACTGGAAAATCCGTGGTGGGGGTCAGAAGATACGTGGGCACATAGGAAGGTAGAAAGGAACAAATCAGGAAGCTGTCTGTAAAACCAAGAATACAAAGCAGTCAGAAAGGGACAAGCACCTTTGGAAGGATTCGTCCCAAAGAACTGCTCTCAGGGGAGAGAACTGGAAAAATGAGAGAACTGGTTTCCAGACAAGGGAGGACAGCAAATTATCAACGTTCCCCATAAACTGAAAGATCAGAGTTACCTTCCAAGAATGAGGGTAGGGTTGGCTGAACTACTGCTGGACAAGTCCTGGACTGTCCATTGTGAAGAAGGTCCAAGAGAATCAACAGATAAAGAAAAAGATGACACACCAAAGGCCCAAGTATTCTCCGACAGCATTCATAGGGTTCAGTTACCCTCAAGTTGAGAAATGCCATATCCTGAAGTCTGATACAACACGCACAGCACAAGGGAAGGGGGCTGAGGGGGTTGGTGGTGCCCAGGACAGCAGACGTGTCCTTGTAGCCAAGGCTGTAGAACAGTCAAGGGCTAACAAGATGGGCCAGTGGAGGAAATGAGGAGGAAAGAGCATAAAGAACTTCATGTTTCTAGGGAAGGAGGTCCAGTGGATGCAGGGATGTGAGGAGTCAGAGGTAAGCTGGGTTTGATCAAGAAAGAAAAATAGCAGTTAAAAAAAAAAATCTAGTTTAAAAACGTTGACTGAAGATTGACCTGTACTCAAAACTTTTGTTACCAACAGTCAGGACTTGAGAAATGGCAGTATAAAAATTCAAGAGGTATTTCAAAAAAAGAAGAGAAATTTGGGCCTGAAATATAGGTAATCAATTAAAGTCAGGACATACGGGTTTGCAAGTGCCTGCAAAGATGAACATAAATCACTGGGGATTTTTAAGCATGCCCCAAATAAAACCCTCCAAATGAAGAAAGGATTGAAAAGTTATCTGATCACAGTGCATCACCAAAAAGGGACCTTCCAAAGAGCAATGAAAACTAAAATACTGAATACGGTTTACCAAAATGGAGTGCTGTAATCGGTATGCAAAAACCTCAAACGTGAAAATATCCCAGAAGGGTTTCTTGGACCTCGCCCATCATTCACTCCCATGCACCTGCTAAAACACATATATTGTTCCTGCCTATCCACTCATCCCCTTCTTCCACAGCAATGGAGTACGTAGCTGGGCACACTGCAAACCACAATATAGATTGCACTTCCTGGACACCTTAAAGTCATAGATGTGGCCATGCGTCTCAGTCCTGGCCAGTGAGAAACAAGCAAGTGTCACATGGCAGGTCCTGAAAACCTCCCTTTTCCCTTGACCACCTTCCTCCTGGTTGGACCAGGGATGATGACTGGAGTTCTAGCCTGAAGGGCCAACGGCTACAAGAAAGTTGGAGGTAGCTTGGCTCCCAGTTGTCTGCAAAGCCCCAGTAACAGCTCCAGACTACTTACCTCTAGAGTTCATTAGAGAAAAGAGAGACGAACATCTACCTCATTCACGCCACTGCTACTCAAATTATTTTTTCCTGCTGGCCAACGCTAAGTAACATACTCTTCTTTGCCTTTTATCGGAGTCTCCCTGTCCTTGACCATTTGACCTTCCTTGACCAGCCTGGATACTTGGATTGAAAACAGTCATTTCAAATTCCCCTTCTCTCCACCCCTCTTCTCTTATTCCTGCCTGAACAAGATTCACTACCTCATCCCTACCACCCATCGCTCCGTTCCCTGCCGGCAGTGCATGAAATACATGAAATCCAAAAACTTAAAATAAAACTTGAACTTAAAAACATCTAACAGGGATCATCATCACAACCACAGGCCAGCTCCTTAAGAACTGGACAACTGACTCGTCACCATTGCATTCGCATTGCCTCCAAGTATCTGGCACACAACAGGTCCAACATGGGTTTATTCAGATTAAACTAGAACCAGATCTACTCAACAATATTCTTACTCATCTCTAGTTCACTCTTTATTGCATTTTCTCTTATGTGCTTAAGCACTGTTCTAGAAGCCAGGCGTAGTGGTCATCAAATGTCCCTACCTTCACGGAGTTTTGGATACTCGTGGAAAGAAGTAAACTGAAAATACATAAATAAATGAATAAACAAAAAATTCAAATAGGGGGGTGCCTGGATGGCTCAGTTGGTTAAGCAGCTGACTCTCGATTTCAGCTCAGGTCATGATCTCACAGTTTGCAGAATCAAAACCCACATGGGGCTCCCCACTGAGCCTGCTTGGGGGCACAGAGCCTGCTTGGGTTTCTCTCTCTCTCTTCCTCTCTCTGTCCTTCCCCCGCTCATGCTCTCTCTCTCAAAATCAATAAATAAACTTTTGAAAATTTTCAAACAGGGATACAGGCTATGAATAAAGTAATGAGACAGTGACTGGAAGAATGGCGGGGGGGGGGGGGGGGGCGTGTAGAGATTTGAGATATTCAGGTATTTTTAAGTGGTCAGGCCACACCCCTGTGGGTAAGACACACAAAGTCAAGAGGAGGGGGGGTAATGGCAAGAAGCGAGGTAGAAACAAGCAGTGATGGATCGTGGGCCTATCAGTCCACTCACCCACCCCTTCCTCCTCCACATTCTCATCTCCCTTTCTCCCTGCTTCCTTCCCTCCTTCTTGCTCTGTCTCTGTCTCTCTCCCTCCCTCCCACACCATTTCACTAAAATGTGTATCTGAATCTTCAGCCATCTTTTCTTTCTGCCCCATTAACTCAGAGAAAGGGTTACCCAACTTTCAAGGCTAATCCCCCTCTATCTCCAGCCTTTATCCCAACGCCAACTGACCACTCATCCCGCCCATCATTACATCACTCTCTGTGCCCCTTTAATCTCTCCTTCAAACATTCTCAGGTGGAGTCTGCAAAACATCTTCTCATTACCCTCCTCTCCTCCATTCAGTCTCCCCTACGCACACACACACACACACACACATCCACAAACTGGTGTGCACGCGCACACACACGGAAACACGTCAATAAACGCACATGCAAATGTATATACCCACGCACACATCCATGCACACAAACTTTACTAGTATCTGCTGGGTAAAACCTCAGATCGTTCACTGGACGCCCTAGGGCCTCCACACCCGTATCCCCCACCAGAAGAAAATTCCCACGCAGATGCGAACTCGTCCCCCTACATTGTCAATGGGACCATCCTGCACAGGCCTCCAGGGGAACCTTTCCTGGGGTGCCACCCTCATGCAGAAGCGCTGCCTGGAACTCCTTCTCCTGCCCTCGCCTGTCTAACATCCCATTTTTCCTACTTGTCCATTCCAAGCCTGACAGCCTCTGGGAGCTCTTGTACTTGACCACACGCTGCCTCAGAAACCATTGCTCTCGTCCAGTCTGCTCCTGGAGCACTTTTGCCTCCTAGAGTATCTCCCTTAGGTATACAAATAGTCTCCCTCCCTCTCTCTCTCTCTCTCTCTCTCACATACACACACACACACACATTTCATGAATGCTCATGTGTACACAGCTGCTCCCCTACCAAACTAGAGGTTTCTTGAAGGTGGACCACATCTGACATCAGCCCCTAACAAGTAGTACTTAATAAACGATAGTTATTAGCTCTCATATATAACTATTGTATCTCCTATCTCCTCAATAAGCACAGGCTATTTCTGGTTTCCACAAAGAATAATAATAAGCACGGACAACTCAAGTCCTCAGAAATCTACAAAATTGGCAGGCTTCATTTCCTTTAGCGTTTAAGCGGACTTTTTCTCCTACCGACCGTCACTTCCCCCACCCGGTGAGATCGGCACTGTGCTCTCCCTCTGGGGAAGCACCAGCCCACCTGCCCACCTGGTTTCCATGGCAACAGCAGTACCCACCCCTGCTCCTGAGATGGGTATGTGGCGTTGGGCCTGCACAGAGGACCCACGTCTGTCCAACAACCCAGAGAAGTTTCTGAAACAAGGAGGAAAGAGACTCTGTCCCTCTTGGGGAGGCTGAGCCGCGCGGATGTGCCCTGCAGCTCCTGCCGGACACCTTCCCACCACCTGAGTGGAGACAGACAGGAAAGCCACGCCGATGAGAGCAGGGCAAATAAATGTAAGGAAGTGTTGACAACATCCCTTGAAACTCCGGGCCCAACTATGCCGGAGACAAAACTCACTATCCCTTTTCCACTTAATTCAGTTTAAGGACTTTTGCCCATTTGCAATCAAAAGCATTTTCGCTAATACAGCAGTTTTAACTGCTTTTCCATTAAACATTTTTTATTGGAATTTATATAAAAGCCAAATAATAAGGGTTGAGTTTCTCATTAAAGACACACAGGCATAAAGGAGAAGCAAGACAGATCCACAGAGTATGCCTAAGTGTCCAATATTTCCAGTAAAGTTTAAACCACCTTTTTTTTTTCTTTTTTAAGAAAATCAACTTACAACCAATCATACACACTCCAGAAAAGTTTTCCAGGTGGTCAACATTAGGGACTTCTACTTCCTGTACCAAGATGATTTTTAAAAGAAAATGTAAAACTTGCTATTATTCTACAGTATGTCAAATCCCTTGCTCATTACAAATTGGATGGAATATTGCTGCAAATTTTCACAATACGGTACAGTCACTGACATCCCGTCAACTTGAAATATTAAAAAACTCACCTCCATCACATTTAATATAATTCTTCTGTATAACCAAATCAGTTAATGTAGAAAAGGCCACATTCACCTTCCAACATTTGGAATAGAAAGGCCCAGGTCAAAATGTATCTTCTCCAAAAGAAGGAATCCATATCATTCAAATGCGTATTTAGAATGAAATCCAAATACTTCTTGGTATCGGCCAGTTTGTTTAACTTCTGGATTATCAAGACATTCAAATTATTCTTTTATAAACGAAGTAAAATCAAATTAAGATTAAAGACAGAACGTTACTCATACAAGAAGGGCCATTTTCCAGTGGCTGATGTGCTTTACACAAGCATAGAACATATTTAAGAGAACATGGCCTCCCTAAGGAAGGGATTAAGGATACAAACCCAGGAAACAAAGAAAATAAAATAAGGTGCTACAAGGAGTGAAGATATAACCGATCAGAAGCTCATGCAGACCTTGAGTACCAGCCTCTACTTCCATTTTAAACAGGGTTTTTTGTGGGTTGTTTTTTTTTTTTTAAGAGCTCAACCCACCTTCAAATACATTTTATTTGTAAGAATACTCAGCAAAAATCCTGTCCTTCCTCATTAAGCACAATCTAAACAGATTCTTCAAGATACTTACAACTTCACTCACACGTCATAAAATCCAACTTGAAATTGCACCTCTTACATAAAGAAAAAAACGTGAAACGTTTTCATTCATATGGCTCGTACAGTTTTAAATTACGTTACTATAAATTTTACGTCATCCTCCCCCACCCCCTTAATAGGCAACCATTTAAAAATGTTTCTTTCCAAACAACTCCTAAGACCGAAAGGATAAACCATCATGCATGCATGTGTGCCTGCGCACATAAGCACGAGCATACGTGCACGCGCACACAGATGCACGCACGCGCACATGCACATGAGCGCACATACTCCTTTACACCACGATCATGGCACAGCGGATTTCCAAGTTTTCTGACTTCCACACGTTACTTCCTGAAACACTGCCTGGCTGCCTGCGGAGGTGAGTCTGCAAACACCACACCAACGAAACCTCAAACCAAGGATGTGTCCTAGCAAGTCCTGTCTCCCCGCTCTGGGAGCAGGCAGTTTCATTTCTACGGCTCCATTGCACACGGGAAGACCCCCCAGTTGGGTCCCTTGGCCCTCCTGAGCTCTCTCTTGAATTCCAGGGCATTGGTGCCAAGTGCCTACTTGATATCTCTGTGGGGCTATTCCGCCAAAATAGCCAATATCAGTTCTACCTTTCCTTCAAAACCAGCTTCTCCTCTGACCTCTTTGCCTCTGCTCAAGGTCCTACCATTTGTCCGAGGCCCAAGTTCGAACACTCTGAGTCACCTCTGCCTCCTCTCCCTCCCTTCTAAGTGAGAGATGCTCTGTTCAGTGCCCTCCTCTCTTTCCCATCCACGTTCACATCACCTTAGTTCGAATCCTAACACACCTTTATCTCGATTGGGCAGTGGCATCCTCCCTCGTCCCCCTACCTCTTGGCAGGCCCTACAGTGCTCTAGTCAAAAGGTCAGATACTTCTTCACAACTTACAACTCCAACCACACCACTGGCCCGCTCCAAAGTCCTCACAATGTGCTCAGCAGTAAAGCCGATTGTCTTTCCAATGGCCTTCTTCCTTGCTAATAGAGTATAAAAGATCATCTATGCTCATGTGACAATGTGCCTGGCCCCCACCAGTTGACATGGGACTGATCTAAGCCGATCACGGCAATCTCCTTCTTTTTTGTTAATGACTGGCTTAGGGTGGGCATGCGATCCATTTCTGATCAATAAACAAGAGTGCAATGGAACTACTGGAAAAGTTCTTATCCCTTCTTGTTAAGAGAGGTACAGAAAACTTTTGCTATCACTCCCATCCCCACCACCACCTTGCTTCCCATTTTACATGTGATCATGCGAAGATGTGATGTCTGGAGCTACAGCAGCCAACTTGTGACCCTGAGGAGACTGCTAAAACTTCAGGAATGGCAGAATAAAAAGAAAAGATGGTTCTTAAAGACATGATTGCCTTCATCCAAAATAGCCTGAGACCACCTAACTAATGACTTCTTTGTAAGTAAACGAATGTCCTTATGCTTTATGCCACTGTTTGTTGGGTGTTCTGTTACCTGTAGCCCAGTGCATTGTGACCAACAAACTCTTAAAAAGAACAAACTTCTTACCTTACCACTGGAAGGCCCACAGTACATCAGCATCATGTGGGAGCCCTAGCCTAGACACCAGGATTCAGAATCTCTAGGGCTAAGCCCAAGAGTCTGTATTACAAAAAGCTCTTGAGGTTGATTCTTGTGCATGCTGAAGCTTGAGAAACATTGCTTATAATAATATGATCACAGATTACCTGTCTCCATTCACCTACTACCCTACATACCATAAGGAATATTTTTCCAGTGACAGCAACCTCACTTCACTAGGGTTTGAGCATCACATTGGTCGCTTGTTTAACTTCATCTCTTCTTGAAGTTTTCAAACCCAAAGCCTCCTGGGACTTGAGAGGAATACCAAGGGCAGAATATGAGGAAGTTAGAGTGGGGAGAGGAACATGTTGCCTTGCAAGGGAACAGGTCCAGGATTGCCAAATTTATTGTTTCTTAAAAGAAAGAAGGAAAGGAAGGAAGGAAGGGAGGAAGGGCTGAACATCCAGATTTATATTGCAAAGATTTTTAGATACAGACAGCTACTGAATTTTTCAAAATATTGGTTCAAATGAGATAAAGCAAGTCCTCAAGTGGACAAGTGGATTCAGCATCCCCCTGACAGCTTGTGACCCAAAACAGATAGTTCTTACAACAGCTACACATACTTTGAATGTCGTGGCCACATACCTCCATTGACTTCATCTAAAACAACTAACATTAATTTTCTTTGGCTTACTGTGCATCAGTCTTTACGGAGCACAGGGTTTTCATCAACATTCCACTGTGTGGGGTGTCAAAATGGTAAGCTGACGGACTTTAGTGTTAGCTGGACTATTTTATCCATTAGTCACCAACGACTGGTTACCTAGAAGTATAAGCTTCTCAAGGGCACACAAAAATGTTTAAAAGGTGAGGAAAAAAATTAATTGGCCACACAACACACACACACACACACACTACAAAATTAAAACTAACAGATGCTGACAAAATGCAAACATAAGTCAACTAATCAGCAGCAACTCAGCCATGATATATGAATACATCATAGAACATAAAATGCAGGACGTGGATGCAGCATTTTCACGTCTGATATGATGTGGAGGGGAGCCAGGTCAGCAGTGCTTAGGACCCACCAGGGTTCTGAAAAAGGCCCTGAGTGTCAACCTAGAGCCAATCATCTGTCGTAAGTCTTACGTACTTTATAGCAATCACAAACTTTACCCATTTCTACTACTGCCCCTCCAGGTTACTTACTCCAAAGGAGGATCCCTAGCCTAAAACAAAGTTTTCAGCCATGGCTGCACACTGGAATCATCTAGGGAGCTTTAAAAACACTGCTACCTGGTTCCCATCCCCAAAGATTCTTATTGAACTGGTCTGAGGTAAGGGTGAACTGGAGTATCTTTCACAAGCTTCCTCCCACCAGCTATGACTGGAGTATAGCTAAGGCTAAACTCCCACTGGTTTAGAAACATTCTGAGAAACATTCTCTGAAATGGTAATCTCTCCAGTTATACCATCTTGTTAACTACGTCTTC
The DNA here is from genome assembly GCF_024362965.1 of Panthera pardus. Classification (NCBI taxonomy): domain Eukaryota; kingdom Metazoa; phylum Chordata; class Mammalia; order Carnivora; family Felidae; genus Panthera; species Panthera pardus. The sequence goes on from NW_026526743.1 coordinate 30,329,305, forward strand.
CTTCTACTGCCAAGTCTTGGGACAAAGGAAGACCCTGGTACCATCAAGTGCTCTGATTATCTAGAACAGGGATCAGCAAACTGTTTCTGTAAAGGGACCATACTACACGTTACAACTACTCAACCTGGACACGGACGCACTCAAGCAGCCATAGACAATATGTCAACAAGTGAGTTGGGCTGCCAGTTCTGCAACTTTATTTATGGACACAAATGTGAATGTCATGTAAGTTTCAGTCATGAAATATTTCTTTTGATTTTTCTGCCATTTAAAAACATAAAAACCATTCTTAACTCACAAACCAAACAAGAACAGGCAGATGTGACATGTGGGCCGCCGTCTGCCAGCCCCTGATCTAGAACTGTTCCGTTGCCTTGAGACCTAAAATGAATGAATGATAGAATTCAAACTATTCAATTAGAAGTACACTGAAAGTGGTTAGATTCTACTTCTTGTACTCACTCGGCTGAATTGTCCGCATGATCGAACAGGAGAGCGGAACTGTCCAACCTGTTTGCATAGTTGACCATAAACCATAAATGACTTATTAAAAATTGATTTTTGAACCTCATCTGCATATGAGTTTATCTAAGACAAAAACTGCAGAGAAGCGGGACACAAGCCACAGGCATGTTTTAAGGGTCCCACATAAGGATTTCAGTAATATGTGAATTTGCTGCCAACATTTAGAATTCAAGATATCTTACATAAAAACTCAGATTATCATTCTCTTGGAAAAATAACTGCAAAACGTGGAGACACTGGGCCCAGATGTTGGCATGGCAACAATCCACAAATGCTGAACAAGGCTACCCCTTTACATGGGGCCTGCTCTCCATGTGACCACAAACCCTATCTTCTGTAGGTTAAACTGGCTGTCCCGAGGAGCATTTTGAGTTTATGACCCCTTGTCCAAGGTTCTTAGAAAAACTTTACATGTCTTTCACAATGTGACTTCAATATCTTTTTTTAAAATTTTTTAACGTTTATTATATTTGTGAGAGAGAGAGAGAGCACACGTGAGTGTGTGAGTGAGTGGGGGAGGGGCAGAGAGGAGACACAGAATCTGAAGCAGGCTGCAGGCTCTGAGCTGTCAGCACAGAGCCTGATGTGGGGTTCGAACCCACAGACTGCAAGATCGTGATCTGAGCCAAAGTCAGACACCCAACCGAACCACCCAGGCGCCCCATTATCTTGCTTGAAGACCTCACATGGAAATCCCTCAACATGGAGAGGAGAGGAGAGGAGAAAATGGGTGATGGGCATTGAGGGGAACATCCGTTGGGATGAGCACTGGGTGTTGTATGTAAGTGAGGAATCATAGGAGTCTACCCCCCAAACCAAGAGCATACTATATACACTATATATTAGCCAACTTGACAATAAATAATATGCTTAAAGAAAAAAATCTCTCAACCTGCTCTCAAAATTCAACACCCCCATACAGCAGGCCCTAAAATGAAATCATTAGTTCTCACGCCAGTGCAAAGTATCAATTTAAGGAGAGCTGCAATCAAATCCTCCTCTCAATGTATTCTCAATTTGAACCATGGTCTCGAAGAAGATAGACAAATGACAAACTACCCTTCAGGTCTTCTAACTCTTCATGCTAGCCAAGGTAGAGGCCAATCCAAGGAGGTGTAGTGAAAACACTCACATCAGAATGTCTTAATTAAGCAGAATGATCAATAACACATATAGTAATTAGAAAGCAAGGTTTGGGACTGATGGAGTAAAAACAACAAAAGACTATTCTGCATAGGATAAGAAGTCAATAGCCAGATTTTGAAAGGACTGGGGGCTGGTAAAAAACAAAAAAACAAAAAAACAAAAAAAAAAAACCCACCTAAGAATATGCAGAAAAAGCTATGAAATATTGAGTTTGGTCCAAGTTCATTATTAACCCACTGTGTGATTTCACCTTGTGCACGCCCACCTTAAATATAATAGTTTATTTCGGGGTGGCAGACTTCTAATGACATGCCAACTGATATGTTGCATATTACCTTCTTGCTGGTGAAAAGACAAACTGAACCCAGGAAAAGAAAAATTCTAGATACACAGACAATGGGTCGCTAATTCGCTTGAGCAACATAAGGCCCCTCCCCCTTTTAAAAATGTAGGTGGTGGTTTCATTTGTTGGCCACATCAGAAAAAGAAATGTTCAAACAGTAGATTTTCCACTTGAAATTAAAATGGAAATTAGCCCTTAGAAAACAGAGATGACTGTAAGTTTATACATCAGTGGCTGGTTCATGAATTATTAACTGATTTTAATGATCCTGGCTATATTTTATTTGAAGTTATTCTCTTACTTGCAAGGACTTTTGAACCCTCAAAACTCTTTCATCCATTCTCCGTAGACAGTACACTTTCTGAGCGCTGACATTTAAAAAGGATCCATATACTCACAGAATGTAAAGATAATACACACACATATAATTTATACAAAGGACTCTCTGGTCATTTGTTAAAGACAGAAATGAATGAACCCCTATTATTCACGGTTTGTAAATAAATTTAAAGATAAGCGCTAACTTTTCACTTGTTAAGCCTGGAGCAAAGGGTTCTGTATTTCTTCTAAAGTTTCCCAGATGGTCGTTAAAACAAGAAAGGGCAGAAACATGCCTTCTTTGAAACTCATCATTTCCCATCCAGAATGATAATACACAGCAGCAAAAGTTAAGTCTTAAGAGATTAATAAATGCAGGTATTTCCAAGTGAAATAAATGGAGGTCTTTGTATGCTAGTTTTTACATGTTCAATATAGACCTATATTGAATAGCACCACTCAGACACACAAGTTAGCTGTGAAACAAAATGCTATAAACCCTTAATTAGCACTTGCTGTTTTATACCCATAAAGTTAATACATCGTCTTCTACTACATTCTCCCTATAAAGAAAAATTACAGGGAATAAAACTGGGTTTTTCACTGCTGAAATTAAGAGTAGGAAAATAAAGTATTGGGGCTCAAATTAAAGATTATTGTATTTTTATCTGCAAGGAATTAAATGCAAACATCCTTTAAAATAAGTACAATTTGATTTCTACCAATATGGAGCGCTGTGTCTAACTTTCGCAAATCGGGTACACACAGCACTTATGACCACCAGATTGCTGATTTACTAAGAAACCAGGTTATTTCAGGCAAAAAACTGCATTAAGAACATATGATAGCAAACCAACTTGCATCCTCCTCCCGAAGTTGAACAAGCATCTCAATAAATAATGTCGATTTTCAAGCTTTCTATGCTCTCCCTGAAGTAACTACTCAGTTTAAATGGACTCAAAATAGCTTTTCTCAAAAAAAAAAAAAAAAAAAAAAAAAAAAAAGACACACACACAAAACACCCACAATTTCCTCTGGTCCCTTGAAGTACCCTTGGGATCTCAGTGAACAGAGAGATTTGCCACGCATTGCAGTGACTGGATTAGTACAAAAGGTTTCTATTTTGGTGTCATTCGAGTGTTGCTGATCTTAAATCAGAGAAAGAAGTTACATTAAGCAAGGTAATGGCTTCCAAAAATAAGAGCATGCCCAGTTATCCAAGGCTTGCATACACAGGCTAAGTTGTAAGGAGATAAATAATACCCCGCCGGAACAATTAGGTGGATTCTCAGAAACACGACATACTTAATTAGGCTGCCTAAGTCCCTCACTGAGCATACAAGGGGGACTTTTTAAAGCATTTACTAACCTGAGTAAGTCCAAAACCGAGGACAGAAAGTAAAACCTTAACCCTGCTACCGCGATAGGCCTTTTCTTGCTTCCCTTTCAAAGCTCAACGTAGCACTCTTGGAATTTGGAGACCATGAACGACCCCCCCCCCCCCCAACACCACCAAAGGGTTAAAGCACACTGAATAATGTCCCTTCGTTCTATACTCGTGGGGAGGCCCGCGGTGCCAGGCGCGGGGCTGGACGACGAGGACACAAGGGTGAGGCAGAGAGACCCCAATGGTCTTTCACAAACTTCAGCACTGGAGTTGGGAACGGAGTATAAACAAATAGAAAGGAACAGGAGCCTCCATCAGCCACGGGGCACAGCAAACTGTTCCTCACTCTTGATACAATTCCTTCTCTTCCTGTTATTTATTCATTAGTTTTGTATAGCACCTTTCTTTCAGCGGCTCCTTATTTCCTCCTCTGTTATCCAAGCAATCATAAACAAACTACGATTTGAAAGAAAGGGGGAGGGGGGAGGAGGGAGGAGCAGGGAGAAGGAGAAAGAAAAACCACATTCAAAAGGCACAGGCCATCCAGAGCACTGCTCGGTCTCCGAACATCGCCCTCGGGGTGATATTTCCTCCAAAGCTTGGCCCTGGGGGCTTCAGGAAACACCGAGAAGGGGAGACCGCGCCACCCAGGCCCAAGGGCTGTGACTCCCGCACCGACTCGCCGGTCCGAGCTGCGCCAGCTGCCCTTCTGAGACCCACCTTCGCCCACCTGAAACGCTCCGTCCTCGAAGTTGGCGCGGGGGACCGGGGAGGGGGGGCGGGGGGAGCGGGGGGGGCGGGAGGTAGGGTGACCCACGGCGTGGTGTGGAGGTCTCCAACCCTGATCTCCCCGAAATGCAAAACTTACCCCTCCCAAAAAAATGAAAGATGAGAAGCCACTTGCGCTAACCAGGGAGGGGCCCGGCATCTCCGTTCCGCGGTCAAAGCGCCCCAGCGAGAGGGCAGCAAAGGCCACCTGCGGGGGTCCCAACACTTCGCGGCCCCCCCCCCCCACCTCCGTTCAATCCAGGGCACGCTCAAAAGTTTGTTCCTTTCCTTCCCCGAGCTGCCCTGGGTCCAGCTCTCTAGTGCGCGGGGAAGGTAAGAGGGGCTGGGGGGGTGGGGGGTGAGGGCGGCGAGGTCGTCGGACCACGAGATCACTTGACTCCGGCGTTGCCCCCCCCCCAACTCCGGGGCGCTGCTATCGTGTTTACTAATAACAACAAAGAATCACAAGCGTGTTCCCCCCCCCCCCCCTTCAGTCCTTGGGCCGCTCTTGGTTTCTTTGGGAAGGCAAAGGAGAGTCGGCGGGGTTGGAGGGGGGTGGGGGGAGAGAGAGTGGAGCGCCGGCAGAGGGACAAAAAGGAGGGTGGGAAGGGGGCAGAAAGAGTAGAGAGAGAGAGTTGGACAGAGACGAGGGCGCAAAGGGAAAGGAGTGGAGAGGGGAGAGAAAAGTGCAGCGCGAGGGGAGCTGGAGCGCGGGGCGCGCCCGGGATGGGGAGGTGGCCCCCGCCCCGCCGCCCCCCGGCCCCGGCCCGGTCACCTTGCTGTAGCCGTAGTACCCCAGACACTGCGCGAAGTCCAGGCCGGCGGGGTCCCCGGCCGCCGCGGGGTAGAATCTCACATCCATGCCGGAGCCGGGCCCGGGGCCAGGGGCCGGGGCTAGGGCTCGCCGGGGCCGGTGCCCGCCTCCTCGAAGCCGCTAGATCCACCGTCGGGGGCGCCCGGCCGGGGTTGCCCGGGGGCGGCGCGCGGGGCTCGGGGCCGGAGGGGCGCCGCGACCGGAGCCCGAGGAGCCCGGGAGCCGCGGCCGCCGCACACAAAGGCGCGGCCACGCGAGCCGCGGGAGAGCGGGAGGCGGCCCGGGGGACGCGCCCCGCCGGGGCACCGAGGCAGCGCTGCGCGCGGGCCGGGCGCCCGGGGCGCGGCGCGGGGGCCCGGGCGGCGCGGCGAGTTCAGGTGCGCGGGGCGAGGCTGGGACGGCGGCGGCGGCGGCGCTGGCCCCGCTCCTCCTCCTCCTCCCCGGGCGGACTGAGGAGAGGAGCCGCGGAGACAAGGGGCCCGGCCCCTCCCCTCCTTCTCCCCCTCCTGCCTTCGCCGCCGGTCCCCTCCCCGCGCCGCCGCCGCTCCGCCCCTCCCACCGCGGGCAGCTGGCGCGCCGCCCGCCCCGCCGGTGCGCTCCTCGGCCCGGACCGCCCCCGGGCGCGCCGACCCCGCCCCGCCGCGGCCCCTGCCCCGCGCGGCCCCTCGCGGCTCGCCCCGCGCGTCGCGCAGCTCCGGCGGTGCCCGTCGCGCGCGCCGCGGCCTCCCCCTCCCCGGGGCCCCTCTTCTCCCCACCTCGCCCCCCTTCCCTCTCCGGTCCTCTTTGTCCCCGATGCCTCGGAGCGCTCCTCGCTCCCCTCCTCTCCTCCGCCGCTTCGGCCGGCCCGCCGCCAGCCCGCGGGGCGCGGTGTGGCCCTCCCAACCCCCTCTCCGAGCCCCGCTTCCCTCGGCCCCCGGCTCCTGCCACCGGCATCCCCAAGCCGTCCGCTCCCTTGCCACCCCTCGTTCCATGGGCTTCCTTCCCTCGGCCCCCCCCCCATTAGTCCCTCGTGGTGCGGGTCCTCCGTCCCGTCTACCCTACTCTTCTTCCCGCACGAATGTCCTCTGCTTGGAGGCACCTATCCTGGCAGCTAACCTGCAGGAGGGCCTCCTGGGAGCCGGGAGCCGGGACCCCATCCATGTACACCTGTGGTATTTTCCAGAAGGGGTGTTGGGGCCTGACCTTTCACAGGTAGGCAGACTTGAAGCTTCCCGGGTTAAGCCTCGTGTCGGTTCTCTTCGTATTTCCTTTGCTCTTGTTTGTATTCGAAAGGCATTTGAGTAACTGGATCTAGGCGGATCATTCACTGCTCTCGGAGAGAAAATGTCCCCATTTTCCTAAAAGGTTCTGGGTGATTAACTTCCTCAGACTGCACTCACCCACCTCCTCTTTCTTTCTTTCTCTTTCTTTAAGCTATCTCTCTCTCCCTCTCCCTCCCTCCTTCCTATCCCCCCACCCCCCTTTACTGCTTTGGGTTAATTTGAGAGTTTGGCCCTCAGCCTTGGCGAAGGGAAGTGACTTTATTGCTAGATGAGAACGTTAGGGAGAGGCGGTGAGATGTGCCACCCCCCCCCCCCCCCCCACAATTTGGTTATCTAGTTGCTGCTGCAACCGGAAGGGAGAAATTTTCAAATATTTTAGCGGACACTCGCTAACACTTTCCTCCCCTGAGCACACTTGGCCGGACCAGGGCCTGAACTTTTTTTCAAACATCAGATGGGTTGCTTTTCATTTCTTCTGTTCTCCAAAGCAGGCACTCCGGCCTGGTGACACCTGTATATGTACCTTCACCCAATATTATCTTTCTGGAACCAAGCAGGAAAAATAAACGTCAATTAGGTGAAAGTTTGTGTATTTGCTCTTAGCTGAAACGTGTGTTTGGATACTGCCCGTGAGAGCGGTGTGTATTCAGGAGAGGAACAACCGCTCACATTGTCCCTGGGTTGACTCCAATTCCCCCCCCCCTCGAAAAAGCTTAGGTCCTCTCTCCCGGGTCTCCATTTAACGTTGACAACCCAGCGGCGCTCCCTAATGGCCCAGCGGGTTGCACAAATTGGCAGCGAGCGGAGATATTATCAGGACAACACCCCATTGAGCAGGTTCTTGAAACGCAGAAGTGGAGGCCCTTTCTCTGGGCCACTGGGCGCCTGTGGCCTTTCCACCAATCAGAGCGGGAGGTTGCAGTGGCCACCTGTTGTCTCGCAAGAGAACATCTTTTAAGTTTCACTATTAGTATTTAACAATGGCGGATAGTGCAGCATCTGGCCGCAGGAGAGGAGCAGCTTGCTGATCTGAGGTACCAAAAAAGAAATTATTTTCTCCCAGGTAGTTGTTAACAGGAGCCCCAAAGGCTAGGAAGCCGAGTGTTTCTTTGCACGCTCCCATTTCTCACCTTGTGCCCGTTCTGTTGTGCCTCTGGAGCAATCTGAGCTTGATTACACAGGATGAAGGAAAGTATAATCAAAGTTACACAGAGACTAAACCTGAAGTTGTAATCAGACCTTGAGCATCAAGAATACAAATATTCACAGTGGAAACCCCACTAGCTGCCAGAGTGGGAATTGCATGTGGGCTGATGAATTGCATGGAGCCCTGAGCTGTACACACTACAAAGTGAAGCGAGAACCTTCTCCCAGGAGGCTCCCAGGAGTTAGGAATGCTGGGTCATATCCAATACCACCTCTTGGCCCTTGGCTTTCCTCATAAAATCCCCCTCCCTGTTAAGATGCAAATGCCTTGGAGAAGGAAACAATATTCATCAGTCACTATTTTATTATGATGATGATTTAGGTAGCTGATTTCCGAGTGTAGATCTCTATTAAAGAGTGGCGGGTTGGGGGGGGGGGATGGAGAAACTGAGGAGTCTGAAAATATGTATGTTGAGGCATTTAGAATGAAAAATATCGCTAGCGCAGAAACAGGTCATTCGGGACGGCTGCCGACCTCAAGGTTTTGCCCACAGTCTCCAGACACTCAGCAGCTATATTTTGCTTGCCTACTCTGTGCCGGGCACTGTTTTAGGCACTTGTGAATGAGAGAGAGGATCCCCGGATGACGCACGTGGAAATCAAAGGAGGCTATGATTTGGACCCATCACACTCCACATGCACACGCACATTTCCATATGCACACATGTACACACGCCCTGTCCCATCCACTCACCTGGCCTGGAGATCCTGTCCTGTCACAACGACCACTGCTATGGAGAGAAGCAATCTGATAAATTCACATACAGTGGGAGGGATGCCAGGCTCTGCGCCTTCTTGGTTATTTGTAAAAGAAAGCTCAAGGGTGGGTGTAAGACATGCCTCTGCGGAGCCGGAGCTGGATCACTGCTGTATCCCCAGCCCCTTGGACCTTGCTTGGTGCTTAGGTGGTTTGCAATAAATTAATATCCATTTAAGCAAGGAAAGTGAGAAGGAGAAGGGAAAGAAGGGAGAGAGGGAGAAAGGGAAAGGGGGGGAAGATGTTTGAATAGTGGAAAAGCATTCCCAGGGAACCAGGTTAAGGGAAGATTCGGGAAGAGGGAACCCAAGACCTATCACGTGAATAAGAACACACTACCTGAGGGTGCGGGAGGGTGGGGGGGCTTCTGCGCCCTGCTGTTTTGGACCTCTTGTATGCAACACAACTAGAATTATATGTTGTTTCACTTAGAGCCCATCTGAGTGAACTCTCCATTGCATTCAGAATACCATCTAATTTTAAGGGTTCCAGTGGATTTGAAACGCATCCATTAAAAACGTTAGAATGAGGCTTTTAAAAACGTTAATGCCATTGTGACTGCCATGCTATTTGTCATTCTTAAGGGTGTCACCTTTTTCAGGCTGTCAGCATTTGTTTCTGAAATGCCACAAAGGTTTCCTTTGTACTAGGTTAGCCTTGAGTTTGAAGAAACTTCTCCAAGAACGTATCTTAAACATGCTTTGAATTTATGCTGAACAGTGCTAACAGTTACTGATTTAGGAGGGCAGCACAAGCATCAGTTATACAGCCAAAATTCAACTTCTGGGCATAAGAAAATCCCTGTCGGGTTTCTGTATGATTTGGGTCAAAACTGTCAGTCTTATTAGCTTGATGTTTCCAATTGAACAGTAGGTATCGTCCAAGAATCTCTTTTAAAAAATGGGGGCGGGGTGAGGAGGATAAACAAGCTTATCTTGAAGAATTCGGTGGAAATAGATTGTTTTTATGAAAGCAGAGAGAGCATGATGAGAAAACTATCTTACATCTTGACAGAACTCAAAAACTTTATTTCTCTACTTTATCTGTCTCCACATTAAGAAAGTTCCCATGAGGACTGCATTAAACCTGCTGAACTTTATACCCAAAGATCTTTACTTACTGAGACGCCAGCTTTTCGGAATCTGTGAACAGTAATTTAACCTCTCTGTGAATTGTTTGCCCAGATGAGGTGAGGATACCACTAAACATTATATACAGTGTAATTTTCTTGAGTTTTGGTCATGAAAAGCCCTATCCAAATATTATGATCCTTGTTTGCAATATGTAATGTAGCCAAATTAACAGCAGCTCCAAATGGAAATTAACAAGGCCAGAACTACTCGAGTTTCTTCTCATCCTATTCCCATAGTAACAGCTAATGTATCATATTGGTAAAACATTTTATATTTGGTTTTATGTCTGAATCTGGCTTCATGTCATAAAGCATAGCATTTCTATCCAGCATGGATTCTTAGTATCTGTATAACTCATCTCCATGAAATTTGGAGTTTCATGTCAGAGAATCAACACTTACATTCATATTTTAAATCACCTGCAGATAAAATCAAGTCAAGACCTACGAAGGCTTTCATAACAGAGAATGTGCACATGGTATAGAGGAAGCATTGGACCCTCAATACGCATCTCCAGGGCAGGCTCTAAAACTAATTACCAGGAGAGAGTTACACACAGGAACTATAGTGGGGCGGGTGGAATCCCCATGCATTGTCATTGTTAGCTTCAGTTTTCAGTGAATCCAAACTTTTCAGGTCTGGAAATAAGAACTATTTTGATATTTTTACTTAGGTCAAGAAATACAGAAATGAGCAAATTGAGAAACTCTCTCTCTCTCTCTCTCTCTCTCTCTCTCTCTCTCTCTCTATATATATATATATATATATATATGCATGCATGAGGTTGCTACTCACATTACTACAACCAAGTTTGGCCATATTGGTCTCTGTACTACCAGGCGTAAGAACCACTTTAGAAAAACCAATCATTTTCTCAGTTGACTATTACTTTTACTAAGAATAGATACACCCATAGGTTTTGACAGATACATAGTAATTATGGAATGCTCACCCCCCCCAAACCCCTGGTAGCAAAAAAGTACTGAGCTGAGAATTCGTTCCCAGAAACGTGAAATGCAGCAAGTATTTGCTTGTGACCTAAGTAGCTCTTCAATAAAGCTATTTTAAAAACCCAATACACTCTACACAATCAGGAGGTGTGTAATTTTCAGTGTGTTTACACCCTGCCTTAAAAAAAAAATATCCTGTATTCACAGAAATCCTAAACTGTTGTCCTGCCTGTTTTCTGAAATATGTTCTATTTCTTTTGAAGCGAAAGAATGACCTCTTTTGCAGGAACAATTTTCAGAGACAGCGTGTTTATCAAATGGTTTCTCTGCTTTCATAAAAACAATTTATTTTCACTGAACTCTTCAAGATAAGCATCAAAGCCAGGAAGAATGTACAATGAAGTTTATAATTACACTCCAGAAACAAATACGGGGTAGTTTTTATTTTGCTCAAGTGAAAACCCTTTTTTTTTTTCCCCAAAGAGACAAAGGTAGTGATGGGGGAGGAGGTTTTTACAGGAGTGAAAAATCAGGAAGCTCAGAGTTTTCCCAGCAGGAGGGGCCCTGCAGTGTTGCCCACAAAAACCACTGCCAAACAATGAGAGCTGAGGGTCAGGACTCTCTTAGGGATGGGTGGGGGGTGGGGGTGTCCATTTTTTATTCTTCACCAAGGGGCAGCTAAAGAAGCATTAAGGAGAGAAAATTATTAAGCAGATATTAATTAAACCTTTTCATGACAGGTCTGTATACCGTCACTGATACGTATTGCTCATAGTTGGAGCCTCTGATGACATCCTTTCTTTGACAGGCACCCCTTGTTTCTAGGCCTAATTCATAGGGCATGTTATTATTAATAACCTCAGAAAAGAATGAAATGGTCAAAATAACTGGGGGGAGAACGGAGTCTAATAGAGACTCTGTTTCTTAAGAAATGAGAAACAATTGCATTTGATCACAAAACAGCCAAGGACTAGCAGCAAAATAATCTCCCCTAATTTACATAGATCTGTGCGTGCCAAACAGATGAGTGTTTGCTTTTCGAGTAATAGCACAGGTGCATATCCTGCAGTGACGAAATCTCTAACTCATCAAACTGTTTCGCCAGAGTGGGACATGCCCTCTTTTCTGGAACAGTTTCGAGCTTTCTCCCCAGCATTCCCACCACCTGTTTATGGAGTTCATCCTTGGGAGTACATGCATGCAATTAGAAACAAGAAAATGAAAATAAATGACCTTGTTTGTTATTTATAACAAAGAAACTCAGCGAAATTAATGCTGTGGAGCTTGACCTCTTGACCCAGGAGAAAGAGCCACCTCATGGCTTTGTGAAGGATGAATAATACTCCAGCAGCTCCCCATTGTCCAGCCGGCCTGACTTTTAGATGGTCATTAAAGCCGCATGTCCAAAATATTAAATGTTTTACAAGTTAGGTCAGAGGATTTGCACTTTTTTTTTAAAAGCATGTTTAAAGAAGTAAGGCTAGTTAGCAAAAGAGCTTGTCTTTTTAAAGCCAGCTGTAAAATCATTTAGTTTTATCTACTCAGTGTGTCCTGTGTCAACAACTTGTTGAAGAAAAGGAAAATATTTAAAATTTTGAACTAGAGCTTTGGGAATTGAAAAATGCCTTTTTTTTTTTTACATTTATTTATTTTTGAGAGAGTGAGACGAAGGGAGAGTGGGGGAGGGGCAGAGAGAGAGGGAGACACAGAATCCGCAGCAGGCTCCAGGCTCCAGGCTCCGAGCTGTCAGCACAGAGCCCGACGCAGGGCTGGAACTCACGAAATGTGAGATCATGACCTGGGCTGAAGTCGGACGTTCAACCGACTGAGCCACCCAGGTGCCCCCCAAAAATGCCTTTTTAAAAAATTAATTTATGTATTCAAGAGAGAGACAGAGAGCGGGGGAGAGGGGCAGAGGGAGAAAGAGAAAGAATCTCAAGCAGGCTCTACTCTCGGCAAGGAGCCCGATGCAGGGCTCGATGCGCAGCTCCACGCGCGGCTCAATTCCATGCCCCTGGGATCATGACCTGAGTTGTGCGCTGAAAGTCGGACTCTCATTCCCCCTCCGGTCCCCCAGCTCACCTCAACCCACGCAGTCCAGAAACCCAGGGCGGGCAGGACATGAAAACCATGATGGTGGCGGACTGAAACATCTTCAGGTAGAATTACTAGTAACGAGGTACACCCTCATAACTTGCGTGGCTGGTCCTAAGGCTGGCCTCTGCTACCACCTACTGCCTTCCTTTTCCCCTTTGGGATTCCTCCTTCCTTCATCCACAACACATTCCATGAGTGTCCTGGATCCTTCTCGTCCTGAAATTAAAATCTACAGGTAACTGGCTTTTTTCTCCTCAGGTTGTTCATTTGTTGTCCCACCTGTCCAGTGCCACCATGTCTTCAACTCTTTTCTTTTTCCCCAGGAATACGTGACTGGTTGCTCAAGAAGGACTCTCTACTGTTCTTCAAAAAATACCTTTTGCGCTGGAAAATGAAGCCAGTGTCACGAGGTATGCAGACTGCCATGCAAACACTACCCTGACCAGGACTGGCCAGCTCTCCTCACCTTTTCTTTTCCTTCTGATCCCCTGGGGTCTTTCATCATGTGTCCCTCCCCACCTTTCACTGGGGATGCTGCAGCCAGAAATCTGGAGGGATTACTACAAAGTCTTGTTGGTCATTCACATACCCACACAACAACAAAATTATGACCATTAAAGGTCCAACCTTCTGGTTAACATCTCTGGGAATGGCCAATTCTCAGGCCCAGAGAAAGCAGTTTTTGCATTTAATTGGTCTAAAGAAACCCATTCTGCAGTCCGAAGCCACTTGTCAGCTATTGTTGCCCTGAAAGATTAAGCTCTCGTAATCTGGAAACACCACCAAACAAGTTTCCACTGTTGTGATTGAAGTCCCAAGTATTATAGCTGCTTTCAGCCTGTGATCCCTCCATCCTACCCAAAACTGAAACTCCTGTCAGTTATTCTTCAACAGATTCCTCCTCTACGTTTGTAAGTATGTGGCGCTAGGGTTCCAGAAATGTAAAAAGAAAAAGCATGATCGATGTCTACCCTGAAGATTTTAAGACACGGGGAAAGTATTATAATAATGAAATTTTCTCCTCATGTCATGGGAGAAGCATTCCTTCCTTGATGGAGTCAGCAAACATTTATTTACAGGTATCCCAGATAACATGTTAGGATGTTGCGTAGAGAAAGGAGAGATCATTTACGATCAGGATGATCAGGGGAAGCTTCCTAGTGAAGACATTTCAAAGTAAAAAGCATTTAGGGGAGGCAAGGGGGATGAAAAAGTGCCCTAGGGGAAGAGAGGTTTCCAACACAGTTAACGAAAGAGAAGAGGTCATATGGGTGGTGGGGATATGAGGTCATATTGGCCACTTCTTGGACTGATTATGCTACTGTAACAAACACCCCCTAATACCTTAGTGGGCTACCAGCACAAAGGGCTGTTGCTCACCCACATTTCTGCCTACCAAGAGCCAGCTGCCGCCCTGCTCCACACTTTCATCTCAGGACCGAGGCTGTCTTGTGGCAGAGGCAAAAGAGATCGTGAAAGCATGCTGTGGTGTTCCCAAGCGTCTGCTCGCATCGCTCCCACCCGCGACACTGGTCAAAGCCAGTGAGATGGCCAAGCCTGATGCCAATGGAACAGAAAGGATGATCCCCCTGGCGGGGAATGACCTGTATTTTCCAATAAGGCGGTCAGTGACACGGGAAGAGGTTTTGTTGTCATTGTGTTGGGTATTTTTGAGAGACTTAGCGAAAGTCTGAAAACTAGTAAAATTGTTCAGCGGGAGCAGCGAGTGAGTGTGGAAGAGAAGGGGTGGTGAGATGAGATGCCGGGAAGTTGCCCAGGGAACAGATGGCAGGAGACCGGAAGCACCATGGAGTCTTGAGGGCCAGGCAGCCGAGTTAGATTTGAGGGAGAATGACATGGAAAACATGGCTGCGTGCTCTGATCTCAAGTTTGCTTTAACTCATCTACAGCAGATTCATTCACATTTTACGAGTTTATACCCTGTTCCCGTTGAGGCACAATGTAGACATTTGCATTTGCATATGTATATCTTTTAAATTTTAATCCTCATGACATCTCTCTGAGGGAGATTGTAATTCCCCTTCTTTTTTAGTTGAAGAAGTGGGCAAACAGGGGTTAAATGACTTGCTTAAGGACACAAAAGAGGCACATAGGAGCGGAGATGCAAATTGAGGTCTCTTCTTTCCACTGCATCACTGCAGGGCAAAGAAATAAAAGTGTCACCTTGCTTTACTACTGACCTGTTACTCCCCGTCTCTTCCTAATACCCACTGTCTGAGAGCGAGGTTAATATGAATCTTTTTCTCCTCAAGCAGAAGTTGTCATTAAAATGATGTTTCTATAACCACCCCTTGTTTAGTACAACTTCATAAGCGGATGAAGAAGAAACAAGCCTTTACCTGAGGTATTTATTATAAAATCCTGTGGCAGAGACAGTTGCTGTGTACTAAATGTCCACGTGCTGCTCCCCAGCCTCCGCCATGGATTCCCCAACCTGTCCTGCCAGTAGGTGAGCGGTCACATGGCCAGTTCTGGGCAGTGGACCCCCAGCAGACATGTGTGTCTCTTCAAGGCTGAGACAACTAAAAGCTGGTACTCTTCCTACATCTTCTCCATGCACCTCTCTTGCCCTACTGTGGTGTGCTTGGTGGCCAGGCAGTCCAGATGCCACAGGTAGAAGACAGAGGAGGGCCATTCAAGCCTCAGAATGTACATGAGCAAAGATATATCTCCATGGTGTTGAGCCATGAGATAGCAGCGTTTCCCAGTTACTACAGCCTAGCCCACCCTGGTCAATTCAGTTCCCCCTCACTTGAAATGGCACACAAGGAAAGGCACCATATCTGTCTTGCTCATTCCCTGATTTCTGTGGCTGAGTATAGGGCCTGCCACATGGCATAGGCTCAGTAGACATTGGTGGAAGGAAAGTGAATGAATCCAAAATGGAGTCTGGTCTCTGTATGCTGTTTAGTTAATCTACCTGTGAATTGTTTTCTGAAATCAGTGGTGGATCAATCTTCCTGAAATATCTTTGCCTCCTATTAGATTAAGATTTTACTATATATTTTTCAATTTCATATTCTTCCCTCCCCCTAACATTCAAGGTCCCCATAATCTGACCTGGATGTCTATGATTTTACTGCCTTATATCTCTAATTTAAGCCATGTGACATGAGACCTTTAGTCATTTGAGCGACATTAAAAAAAGGATCTCTCTTTCAGCCACACATCTGTCAAAATTTTCCGTGATAATCTTGTGCATATAATTGCTGTCTAGGAAATCTTGGTAAAAGAAACCTGGAAGACATTGTTGGTTACCTACTCCAAATTCATTCTCCCTTCTCCTTGTGCAACCCTACCTCCATTTTATGTAGGTCCCACCATCCTCCATGGGGCCATATTCATTCAGGATGGATGCTATCATGACAGACCCATTTTCATTGGTTGTTATGCTTTTGGGGCCCATGAGACATAAACAAGAGTGTAGCAGGGCTTCTGAGAAAGGTTTCCTTGCTGTTAAAAACAAACATTCAAAAAGACATAATAATTTTTTCTTCTAGGCAATATCATGTCTGGCAATGTTGCATCTATCTTGTCAACATGAGGGATCCAGCCTCAGGTCAGAGCTGACATACCGACGTGAGAATGGTGAAGCGGAAACATGCAAAGAACATAGATCCTTGACAATGTCATGAATCTCTGAAGTAACCAACCCCGGGGCTCTTTTCCTCCTGGTTTCTAGTGATGGGAAATAATACATATTCTTATCCTTGGATCCAATTAAGTCTAAGTCTTCTGTTCATACAATTAAAAGCCCTGAAACTCACTTGAACTTGCTGTAGTGGTTCCCCAGGACTTCCATGCAATAAGTATATCACAGGCAGGGTGCTTAAACACCAGAAATGTATTTTCTCACAGTTCTGGAAGGTAGAAGCCCCAGATCAGGGTGCTGGCAGGTTTTGTTTCCCCAAGACCTCCTTCTTTGGCTTGCAGATGACCACTCTCTGGTGGCCTCATTCATCCTTGGTCTCTCTCTCCAGCCTAATGTCTTTTCTGAAGGACATCAGTCAGATTGGGTTAGGACCCACCCCCAATGCCTCATTTTAAACTTCAATGCCTGTTAAAAGGCCCTGTCTCCAAACACAGTCACATTGTGAGGTACTGAGGGTTAGGGCTTCGGCATATGACTTTTGGAGGGAACAAAGTTGCAACACTCACTCAAGCCAAAAAAGGAGTTAATTTTAAAACTACAGAAAAACTCACAGAATCAAAGTACAGGTTATAAAGTTAGACACCTCGTGGGAACTGGGAAGCCAACAGACAGCTACTCTCTTCATCTTTTTCCTTCTTTCTGGTTTCAAATTTCTGTTTCTCTCAGCATGTATGTTTTGGTTCTTTCTTTCTCCCTACAGATCAGCCCCTACTCTTCTGTTTATACATGGCCCATCATGGTAACCCTGTGATGGTGGCCCCAGCCCCTAAATCACATGACCCTCCTGTTTAGCTCCCTACAGCCAGCAGACTCAGACTTCAGGTCTTATTTCTCTCTTCATTTTCTCCCAGTTTTATTTAGATGTAATTGGCATACAACATTGTATAAGTTGTGGAAGGCGTACAATATAATCACTTGATCTATGTGTATATTGCAGAATGGTTACCACAATAGGTTTACTTGCCATCCATCCCCTCACGTAGTTAATGTTTTTTCGCATGATGAGAACTTTTAAGATCTACTTCCTTATCAAGTCTTTACCAAGCTCTTGAGATAGAAAATTTGTTTGGCTCAGTTCACCCTTAGTCCAATCTAATGTGGCCAGGTACATAAGGGCTGGCTCTTAGGGGCTGTGACTAAGTTAGTTCACCAAGGAGAGGATTCGAATGGGAATGAAATAATTGGCAGTCCTAGTGGAATGAAGGAAATATGGATAACTTTATACTGTATCAGGTGGATTTGAAGTAGATGGAACAATCATGCCCAAGGGGTGTTGATTTATTATCGACAACCTGCAGAGAAGCCTTTAGTAAACTCTTACTTTATTCCACCCTTGATTCCGATTTTTTTTCCCAAAATTTTAATAAATAACTTAGATTAGGACATGGAGGCCTGCCTACTGAACTTTCAACTGATAAAATGATGGAAGTGTCGTTTCATATAGTTGGAGACAAAATTCAGACTCAAAATGATCATGAAAGACTGGAAACGTGGGTAGAATGAATAGGACGAAAATTAGCTCAGCTTAGTATTAACTCCCAAATTTGGAGTCCAGTATTTGCTGGCAAAACAATGGGATGGAGTTTTCAAATTGAGTCCTTTTATAAATTGTAGCACTCTGTAAGTGTGTATCTTCTCTTCCCAAGAAGAAATTCCTTTTTAATTAGTTATGTGCTAAAGTTAGTTTGGTTAAGTAAATGTTTTCCTAAAGTTGGAGGGCTTCTATAATTTTGGTCTCCCTTTTATTTGCAGATCAAATGGATAACAAGGCCCAGTAAGTAATGTCAGGTTCCCACAGGTAACTCATCAACCTGGAAAATCCCTTAACTAAAAAGCCCCTCCATAATGAAGCTTACCAAGGGGAAAGTTGGTCAAATACAGCATAAGTCTAACCATGCTCTCTCTATATATAGGTGGATATTCTGTAAGCCCAGCTTTCCTAAATTAGGAAACAAACATAAAGACAAGCTCACTTTCCAGCTATTTTATCTATTATGCCATTTCTATTTCTTTAATTTTTTGAAAAGACCTTATTATTTTCCTCTTATATATGAATATATCCCACTGAAAACTGAAGTCCAATCATTATAAATATATGTAGTATAGAAAATGAGATACTGCATAATATGTAACCAATGTAAATAGGTGACTACTCCTTTTTCAGATGATATTCCTATGCATTCTGTTCTAACAACTTATCAATATTTTTATTTTAATGAATATAGGATCACCTACATATTCTTCTTTTTTTTTTTAATGTTTATTTATGTTGAGAGTGAGAGAGACAGCATGAGCAAAGGAAGGGCAGAGAGAGAAGAAGAGAGAGAATCCCAAGTGGACTCCACACTGTCAGCATGGAGCCTGATGCAGGGCTTGATCCCATGAACTGTGAGATCATGACCTGAACTGAAATCAAGAGTTGGATGCTTATCTGACTGAGCCACCTAGGCACTCCACATATGTATTCTTCTTAAATTTATTTTCCTATGTAACCACATATCTTAGGGCTTGTAATGGTAGACCTGTTTGCTGTATACCAATTCATCAGCCAAGGACAACTAGAAAAGCCAGACAAAATATTTGATTAGGTTTGAAGGTATGAAAGGGCTACCAAGACTACGAGGACTTAAGGGGCTAAGATTCTTGAGAAAAGGCAAATACCAAACAGTGAGCTCAACATTCATCCTATTTCCCCCAAAGACTATTATCTGGTTCACAAGCAGTGGCTGAGGACAGAAGCTGAGCAATGCTTCTGGCAGTCTTACCAGACTAAGGGGGAAAATGGGAATTTAGAGCCCAGTAAAGAAATGGCAGTGAATCAGAATAAACCAACCCTCACAAAGAATGAAGTCCAGTTTTGTTTTGTTTTGTTTGAAGAGGTAGAATTTTCTTTGAAGTCCAGTTTTGAATAAACTCAATCTCTGATAGGATTAGGTGATTTGTCTCTACCCTGATTACTAGAGGTAAAAGCAAATCTTCTTTGTAAGAGAATAAAGTTACCCAGAGTCTCAAGTGATCTTAATTTTATATATACACAGTTGACCCTTGAACAACAAAGGTTTGAACTATATGGATCCACTTATCTGTGGATTTTTTTCAATAAATACAGTACAATGTAAATGTATTTTCTTAATAACATTTTCTTTTCTGTAGCTTACTTTATTGTAAGAATATAGTATACAGTATATATAACATAAAAATATGCATTGATTGACTTTATGTTATTGGTAATGCCCCTGGTCAGTAGTAGGCTGTTTAGTAGTTACATTTGGGAGAGTCAAAGTTATACATGGAGTTTTGACTGCATGGGGTTGGCACCCCGACCCCTCCATTGTTCAAAGGTCAACTTATGATATCTGGCATCTAATTCTAAACTAGCAGCCATCTTAGGAGACAAAACTACATGATTAAAAAAATAATTGAAAGAGGAACACTTAAGGGGTGTCCAGATACTGAACTTATGAGACTTGGGTTTTAAAATATCCATGATCAATACCTTAAAAAATAGACTCGCTGGGGCTCCTAGGTGGCTCAGTTGGTTAAGCGTCCAACTTTGGCTCAGGTCATGATCTCAAGATCCATGAATTCAAGCCCCATGTCAGGCTCTGTGCTGACAGCTCAGAGCCTGGAGCCTGCTTTGGATTCTGTGTCTCACTCTATCTCTGCTCTTCCCCCATTCATTCTCTCCCCCCCCCCATAAATAAATATTAAAAAAAAATTGTTAAGTTTTCAGAATATAATGTAGGACATGTCTTGTGTCTTGGGGGTAGGCTTTCTTAACATGACATAAATAAACACATAAAAGAAAACATTGATACTTTAGACTTCATTAAAATGAAGAAATTGATCTTCATTAGAAGACATCCTTACGAGAGTGGGAAAGCAAATCACAGAGTGAAAAATGAACTAGAAATGCTAAAAAAGTCATATCCAGAATATATATAAATTCCTACAAATAGATAAGAAAAATAATAGAAAATGGGCTAACAATTTAAACAGGAACTTCACAAAGTGGGTACCCAAATGGCCAATAAACACATAGAAAAGTGTTTAAGTTTATTAGTCACTGGGGAAATGCACAGTAAAGCTACAAGTATCTACCACTGTATTTTAGCAGAATAGCTGAAAGAAAGAATAAGAAAGACTGTTAATGCCAAGTGAGGTGAGGATATGGAGCAAGCACAACTCTCACACTGCTGGTAGAATTGTCAACTGGTAAAAAAAAACACTTTAAAAACTCATTGACAGTGCATAGAGAATTGGATATGCCCATGCCCTATGATCCAGGAATACCACTCAGAGATATATTCCCACCAGAAATGAACACATACGTACACCAAAGATTATATCCAAGAATGTCCATAGTAGCATTATTTATAATTGCCAGCATTTGGAAACAATGGAATAGACAAAGTATTGTATATTTGTAAATTGAAATACTATACAAAAATGAAAATATAAAGTACTTCTACGTGTAACATCACAGACAAGTTTCACAAACATGATGTGGAATGGAAAAATCCAGACCCAAAGAAGTTTATACTGCATGATTCCATTTATATTAAGCTCAAAAAATAAAGAAAACTGACCTATGATGTTAGACGTGAGAACAGTGGTTAACTTCGGGGATAAAGCAAGGGTAATAACTGGAAGGGAAAACAAGTGGAGCATCTGAGTTGATGGTAGCATTCTACCTCGTCATCTGGCTGGTGGTTGGGTATTGACTTTGTGTTAATTCGTCAAGCTTTAAATTTATATTCCCGCATTTTTCTGCAAGCATGCTATACTTCAAGAATTTTTTATTTTTAAGTTGTTTCTATACCCAATATGAGGCTCAAACATGTAACCCTGAGATCAAGAGTCACATGCTTTACCAACTGAGCCAGCCACGCACCTTTTTCAATAATTTTTAAAATTCACTCTAAAGCTAGAAGAGTTACCAGAACAAAATATCCTAGTGCTCTTCTTACTTCATAGACTTCTGCTTCTAACACTTCATCTTATCAGGTTCTAAAGGTGATTCTGATGGGTGCGTCTCCAACCACATACACACATCTATCAGTGAGAAGCGCTGACCTATAGGAGAAATTCCAAGTTCCTTGCCACGGCATCTCTTACTGTGATCTCTCTTTGTGCTCTGGTACTTGTAGATTCCCAAATACTACACCAGGTAGTATTTATTTACGCTCTTCCCTCTGCCTGGGATATTCATTATCCACACCCTAACCTCTACACCACCCATCTCCAACCAGGCTCAGTGATTCTCAAGATATGGTGAGCACAAAAGTTATCTTAGGAGCATCTTAAAATGGCCATGCCATTGTAATCAGAGAATCTGATTAGATAAGCCCAGTATCTATATATTGACAGGCTACAAATGCACAGGCAACTTTGCAAGCCACTGACTTAGGTAGCACATTGGCTTCCAAATTTGTCTAATGATAAGAATCACCTGGGGTACTTTTTTTTTTTTTTTTTAAGATTTCCGGGTCCTTCTACTGGAGATTCTGGTCTAGCTGGTCTGAAATAGAGTCCAGGAATCTTTATTTTAACAAGTCCCAGGGAGAGTTCTCATGACCAGGCAATTTTGAATAATAGACAGAGGGCCTATCCTTTAGGATTTGGCTCAAAGTTTAGGAATCCTTTCTCAGCCCCGCCATCCAACACTGGACATTCTCATCAATCTTATGGCATCTTGGGATTCACCTACCATGGGAGAAATTAAATTTTATCATATATATATATATATATATATATATATATATATATATATATGTATATATATGTATGTATATATATTGATATCATGATTACATAGCCATTTTTCGCCAATTACTCAGAAGCTCTTTAGTACGTGAACTTATTGCACAGCTTTGTCAATAATAGTCATAGTCATACAACAAATATTTAGTGATATGAACTGATAAATTAATCCAAAATAATGGGTTTGGAATTTAACCCTAAATAATTTGTGTGCGATTAAATTTAAACCTAAATAATTTTGTGCAATTTAATTGATATTTCTGAAGACCCTACCTTCACCCAAGGAAACTAAGATGACTTAATGTGGCACCCAGACACCAAATTACACCTAAAAAGCCCTTTCCCTTTCTGTCTTCTTTTAGTCGTTCTTACGTCATGGAGGGTCTCAGCTCAGTGCTAACATGTCTTTCACACTATCCTACCATGACTGGATTTTCCTTTTTAGAAAAGGAAAGACCTCAAACTTGGACCATTGGCAGACTGCACCTTGGAATGTCTTCTCCATGGCTCTTAAGGAAGAGGACATAAACTCCTTACAAGGTTTGATGAAGCCTATGGACCCTGTATCAAAATAAGGTTGGTAAATGCATACAATACAATGCCTAGTTTTCCAAAGGATGAAACACGTTGAAATAGTGTTCCATTCGCCATCCCCTTGGCACTAAGGTTTATGACCACTGTCCTCATATTTATGATTACTTTCTCCTTATGGGAAGTGATATTGGTTTCCATTTATAGTCATGGCATACAATGTAGAGTTTAGATACATTTATTTAAATTACAGAGGAGACCTCAGTTAGAGAAATACACTAAGAACAAGTAGGAGGTAAGACAGACACTATGAGAATGACTGCCATGATTGACTCAAGGATGCTGACGTACCCAACGAGGTGACGTTAATGGTGGTAATTCCAGGCTGGTGATGTCACCAGACCAGGCTTGGGGCACAGCTCACCTGTCCATCAGTCAGTCAACATCTACTTATTGAGCAGGCCCACCATGTCCAAGACACCCCTCCAGCTATGGAGATAGGGCAGTGAACAAGACAAATGACCTACTCTCAAGGTGTTTCTATTCCAGTGAGAGGATACAGACAGCAAGCAGAAAACAACGTCCAATAATAAGATAACTTATTTATCTTATTTACCCCAGACAGTTACTGGGAAGGGAGTGACTTTGGAGTACAAGTGGGAATAACGAGGGAGGGAGTCTTGCTTGGCCCCAAGCCTGGTCAGAAAACAACAGGCCCCCACTCCAGCACTGCCTGGAAAAATGCAGAGAGGCAGGTTGGGGTTTCTGGATCATTACCACGAGGAAAGGAATAAATGTGTGTTCTCTCTCTGTCCCTCCTCTTGACACCTGGGTAAATGGCTGTTTGCACAAGCACATCACCCAGCCGCTCCCTCAAAGGTAAACAGCTGCTTCCTGCCTCCCCTGCTAGCACAGATTGGGGCCCCCAAACCTTGTGTACCCAGGGGAGAGAGGAGGTATCCTCCATTCATGTTTTCATTAATGCATTCAAGCAAGATTTATTGAAAGCCTCCTAAGTACCGGGCACTTTGGTAGATGTCTGTCCACTCCACTTAGAATCCAGAGTTTGCCCAAGCTAGAAATGCTTCAGGGCCCCCAACGCCACCCCCTCATGGTACAGATGGGAACATCAAAATCTGAAGAGAGAAAGTGACTTGCCAAAGATGCTAAGCCAGGTCATTGTAGATTTCAAGCTAGTCAGCTCTGAGAAGTCCTTTGTCAACTGCTGGCATTGTGTGCCACTTCTGAGGTTGTCCATCTTGGACAGTATTTGAATTGACTCTTCTAGTGTGTTCTCCATTACCAAACTGTCATGCCTTGGGGAGAAAGCAGAGGTTCCTTCAGTAAGTACATCGAAATGCCATCCCATTCAACATTCTGAAATCACCGCACGAACTACTTGGACTAGCTGCATTTGTCTTATGTTTATTTACCTTATTCTCCAGGGGACACTCCCCAGTTCCAGTTTCTGTGTTGAAATTAGTACAGCCTATAGTTAGGGCCAGCATACGTTACATTTAACCAGATCTTTACTTTTCAACACTCACTGTATTTTCAATGGTTTCATTATTTTGTCAAATCGGCAAGTGTTTACTGAATACCCACTGTGTGCCAGGCCCTGTGGGAAGGGCTGGGATTTAACAGTCGGCCAAAGACAAACATATCTCTGAACTAACCCCTGCTTTCACAGTTGAGTCTGGGAGGTAAGCAAGCATCAAGTAATTGCACTTATAAACCTAAATTTATCCCCATAATAGATGCTTACACTAGTTTAGGTCCCTCAAGAAGCAGCCAGTAGGACAGGACTAAACATGCAGGAGATTTATTTGTGAGTGAGAATAGGGAGGAGGCTGGAGAAGACTGGGGGAGCCAGTCTTCAGATGGTGAAGCAGGTCTGGGGTGGAGAGAGACAGTGGTCTTGCTCTGTGGGGTGGTTCCCAGGGAATCCAGGCCACGCCAAAGTTACCCATCAGAAGAGTCTCATGTTCTGAAGAACAGACCTGCCTGAGAGTTCTTGCCATGCTCAGTGATGGGCTAGGGGCAGCCCTTGGGAAGTATGGCCCCAGCAGAGGGGTGGTGGTCAGGGCAGAGCAGCTGGGGTTATCAATTAGACTCCCCTCCACAAAAAGATCTAAGAAGTGCATTCTTGTGGCCATCACAATGGTACAAAAGATCAAACTCTGGTCATAATGGTAGATAAATTATAGGGACTTGAGCTTGTCTAGAAGAACAGGGATTCCTTGAGAAAATAGTCTTTGTGTTGAAGTGAAAGTGCAGTGTTCCAGGAGGAGGAGCCAGCAGGTACAAAGGCCCTGTGGTAGAAGGCAGCATGGGCTCTTCAAACATCTAAAAGAAGGCCAGTGTAGCTGAGTAGAGAGTGAAACATGAACCTGAAGAAATGGTTATTACTTGGCAGCCACACAGACCTGTAAGCAAAGGATCTTGTTTTAAACACAGGGGAGAGGGCGGAGTGCCCTCCATATGCCTGGATTTCCAGGTGGTTTAACTGCAGCGACACCAGTGGGCATGGAGGGGTGGAAAGCCTAGGGCCTTGATGTCACACACTTTTGTGAGGATTAGAATAGAGGTTGCAGGGTCACTTGGGTGGTTCATTTGGTTGAGCAACTGACTCTTGATTTCGACACAGGTCATGATCTCTGGGTCGTGGGATCAAGCCCTACGTTGGGCTCCATACTGAGTGTGAAGCCTGCTTAAGATTCTCTCTCTCCCTCTGCCCCTCTCACCCACTCGTGTGCTCTCTCTCTCTCACTCTAAAATAAAATAATTAATAATAATAATAATAATAATAATAATAATAAAAGAATAGAAGTTATAGGCTAGTGGCCCTCCTAACAAATATAACCTAAAGACATGCTTAATTTGGCCCAGACACAAGTTGTAAATTTTTGCAATTTGTTGCTTACATTCCAAATTTGGGCAATGCTATGTATAAATCTGGATTACCAAGTTCTGTTACTAAAGCAAATCTAGCAACACCAGGCCCACTTTCCTGCCTGCAGACAATTATCTGGTAAAGAGCAGAGGTCACCTTCTTGATGCAGGGCCTATAACTTGGTAGTTGATCAATTAATATTTACTGATTGGGTGAATCAGTGAATGACAAGACAGAGACCTGTAGGTCAGCATGGACTGTGGTAAAGAAACCCCTCTTAGCCTAAAAGAGAATGTGGTTTAAGACTAAATCCAGGGTGTGCTGGTAAATGTTTAACAAGCAACTCTTTGGGGAGAAAAAAAAGTCCTGAATTGTAGTGTTTCTCAAGTTTTGTGCTACACATATTCCCAGCACGGCCAATTTCAAGCTACCAACATGATGTCACCAAACGCGGAGTTGAAGATGCGCACAGGCAGGTCTCATGTGATGGTTCGAGCCAGCTCCAGCACACCACTTACGTTGGGCTAGAATTACTACATCTCTGAAATAATGACCTTCTGGAACAGTGCCCAGAACATAGCAGGTACTCAATACATGTTTGTTAAACCAGGAACTGAATGGGCAGAAGCCTACAGAGGGGAACTTCATGGAGGGCATGAAAGATAAGGAGGGGGATAAAGAATTGGGGCTGGCTCAGGGACCACGAGTCAGGGAAATGCTGTCATTCTTTCGACTGTTAGTTAACCTTTCAGATTTTCAGATCTTTCATTGGCCAAATGAAGGAGAAGTTTCGGGTGATCTCTCTAAATCTTCTTACAATTCCATGATGTGAATTACGGATGTGCTGCCATTGTTAAAAATTATAATCACATTTTCAAACAAAATGTCACAAATCCCATCAAAAGGATGTACATCTGTTGGGATCCCTGATCCCCTAACTAGTTAGTTTCCCCTGAAGTCCCTTGTACTTTCAGATTTGTGACCCCCAATGAACCACATTTCCCTATGTCTGCACCCTTGTGAAGTCCCTTGTCCTTGAGTCATGGCTGGGTCCATGATGTGGTCCAACCAATAGAATGCAGCAGAGGTGAAGACAGGCCAGTTTCTGGCCTAAGCATTAAGAAGGCTGACAGCTTCCAGAGCTCTGAAGAGCCACATAAAAAGCCCAGTCTCCCTCCCCTGCTGGAGTGACCATGTAGAGAGGCCATGAGAGCTCTTGAGGAAAGAGAGAGACCCTGAAATGGCATGGAATGACAGCAAGGGACCCAGCCATCCCAGCCCCAAATCCACCTGCCAAGCTGGACGCATCCACAGGGACAACCACAGGCAAGACCAGAAGTATTACCCAGGTGGGCCCAGTTTAGATTGTAGAATTGTGAGCAAATAAAAGAGTTATTTCAAGGTTTTAGATCATGTTAGGGTCTAGGTGATGTTAAAGGAGTAAGATTACTTAAAAGGCATTGAAACTGATGCATACACTGGAAAACTAGCCCCACTATTAAAGGAATAGGGCAAGTGTGGGTTTACTGACACGAGATGACCACCAAGATTTACTCTCACATGAGAAAGCAACATTCAGAAGAATCCATAGAGTACAGTACAGGATTCCACCTGTCCTATAGGAAGTTAGGCATGTGTACTTGTGTGTGAGCGTGTGTGCATGAACGTGAGCGTGTGTGCACGAACATGAGTGCGTGTGACTGTTAATGCATAGAACGTTTCTGGAAAGATGCATAAGAAACTAGTAACAGATGAGTAGACTTAAGATGGGGGAGAGAGACTTGCTTTCACTATCCATCCTTCTGCACATATTTTTTTTTACCATGTTCCCATTTATTACCTATTCAAATCATTGAAATAACATTTTGACAGAAATGAAATGCGAAAGTGAGATCTACTAATATAATGTTGCAGATAACAAGCTGCAATACTCTGGTAACACACTATTCTGTTAACATTGATGATTTACGTCTTTAAATTTTACTTAGAAATAGCGTACACTGGGGCGCCTGGGTGGCTCGGTCGGTTAAGTGTCCGACTTTGGCTCAGGTCATGATCTCACAGTCCATGAGTTCGAGCCCCGCATCGGGCTCTGTGCTGACCGCTCAGAGCCTGGAGCCTGTTTCGGATTCTGTGTCTCCCTCTCTCTCTGCCCCTCCCCTGTCTCTCTCTGTCTCAAAAATAAATAAACGTTAAAAAAAAAAAAAAGAAATAGTGTACAAGAATATAGGAAAAAAATAAAGACCTATCTGGCTAGTGCACACCCTTGTCACTCTTCCATCAGAATGGGAGACCTTGATAGGGAAGGGGTTCTTATCATGGGAGAAGGTCTCAGGTACCCTAGTGCCTCAGGTTGGGTCTCCCAAGAAGCAGATCCAGAGTCAAGGATTTCAGTGGAAATCACTTATTTGGGAGGTGATTCCAAGAAGCACCAGAACAGGAGTGAGGAAATGAGACAAGGAGGGAAAGGGAATCAATAAGACACGGGTCAATGGTTAGCACTGCAGGCATCTGGGGCTCAGTCCCACTGGGGACCTCTGAGACACAGGGTAGAATGTGTTTCAGAGTTGTCCCACCCAAAGAGGGAGAAATCAGAAGGGTTTATCCTCTGCCCTCTGGGGCATCGGTTCTCCAGTGCATCCAGCCTTCCCTACGTGTAGGCTGAGATGCAGGAGAAAGTGCTGGTGGTAGGAAGTCGTCAGCAGATAGAGGAAGTGAGTGCTAAGGGGACACAGGCAGGGGGCTGAGAGCTTTGGCTAACCTAGAAAGCAAAGCTTGTGGCAAAAACTTAGGAGGCAGCAAAGGAGAGAAGTCATACAGGGAAGGGCATTACTTCCTGTCAAGATGATTGCTTTGTCTTACTGGATGTCTTCTTGGAGTCCATGGGAAGCTGCCTTGTCTCCACACCATCCCTCTGCAAGGAGGAAAGAAAGTGCCTAGTGGGGGTCATGGTGGTCATGGTGGTCATGGTGGTCTTGCACTTTAATGACAATAGGAAAGTCCTGGGGCGGGAGATGGGATGTGCATAATGTGCGGGGTGGGGAGAGGAAATGCCTGATAGTCCTGAATCTGGAGCTACTGCCCAAGGAGTAGCTCAGCATGTGTAACACAGCACAAGCTGTAGGAGCCTGGCTTCATATAGGAGCAGTACCTGTCTAGGTTGGGGCTATCCAACTGCTGGCAAGGCCAGGTTGGATTTGGTGTGGTGCACAATGCCTCTGGTCCGCAAGACAGTGAGAAAGACGGGGTCAAGTCCGGGGGAAGTGTCCTGATAAGACACATCATCATAGATTACATTGTACCAAATTACACTACTCATCAATGATAAATTTCATAAAAATTTTTAAAGATACATTCGCCAGACTGGAGATATTATTCCAATGTTGCTTCCTGACAGTTAGATGGTACAAACTATTAAACAATGTTGATAAGCACACAGAAAAGAAAGAACTAATTACTAAGACCCTTTATCAGTTCTCCAAGAGCAGATCCTGCTGTTCCAACCAATTTCCATTTTTGATAAAGTTACTTCACTGATATATACTGTTATAAGCAAGGTCATGTCACTCATAATATTCTTGTGGACAACATGTCAAAACACAGACAGGATGACGATATAGTTGAAAAGGGATTTGTTACTCAATTTCAACCAGCCTACTCATATTCATCCTGGAAGTCTCTAGAGATATGCCATTAGGTTCTTGTTTTTACCACTGTTGTGTTTAATATTTGTTCTTGTGATGATTTGGAGGAGGACATAGCAAGCATACTTACCAAATTTATGGATGGCCTAAGTAGGAAAGGAACAGTTGATATGTTTGATGACAGAATAAGGATTCAAATTGTATTGACAGGCCAGGTTGTTAGGTCAGGAACAGCCATATACAATTTAAGAGTAATAGAATCTGTATATTGAATACATCCAAAAAAATGTCAGCTGTGTACGTATAGGTTCAGAGAGCCAGACTGACAGTGATTGACTCAGAAAAGGTCAGAGGGTTAATCAACCCAAAGCTCCATATGATCCAACAACAGAAGTTTTGGGGTTTTTTTTTTGTATTTAAAGCAATTTTACATGTGGTAATAAAGTATTATTTTCAGTTGAAGGGCAGTGATAATCCTAATAGGTTCTGCAAGGAGCACATTACATCTGGAGCACCGTGTGCTCAGTTCTGGGTGAAAGAGTGAGCAATTACATTCAGGAAGGTTTGGAACGCACGCCACACAAGAAATGGTTATCGGCACTGGGATATATGAGAACAAAATGATAATATTTGGGGGGAATAATAGTGACCTCCATCTATTTGAAGAACATTCTGGTGTGAAGGGAGCAAACCTGTTCTTTGTCGCTGTATGTCTTAGTCAGCCGTTGCCACATGAGTGCTTATTAACCACATCTGTTTACTTCTTGCAGCTCCACAGGTGAGCTGGACTTTGTCTGATCCGATGAGGTCTCTGCTGTGCTTGGATCAAGGTCATGGTTTGGGTCAGTTTCGTCCCATGTGTTTCTTTTTCTTTGGAAATCAGTAGGTGCCCCTGGGAATATTTTCCTCATCGTGATTGAAGAGTACAAAAGTGCTTTCCCAAATGGACACACACATTAAGAGCCTCTGCTGGCATTACATCCACCAACATCCCAATTGCTCGAATCAAGCCATCTCAAAGTCAAGGGTCAGGAAAATATACTTTATTCACTATGAGACTGTGGGAAGGGGCTGAATGCATTAACATTACAGAGTAGTAGAACCAATAATTCAACTCATCTCACCCTAGACTAGTAGAGTAAAATGAGGGTCAGTGGGCTAAAGCTTTAAAAAGATTGATTCTGGTATGATGTAATAAAAAACTGGATGATCATTGAAACTGTCTAATAATAGATTCCAACCAGTGAAGTCTTTGTGCCAGAAGAGGTTAGATAGAGTCTAAGGGCTCACTTCCCAGGAGTGGCATAGACAGCATTCCAGTATCATTTAGAAAGTGAGACACTGTGCCCATAGGTATCCATCCACCCCTAGCATCCTACAGCTTCACGATCCTGTTCTACCCCACACCATTCTCTCCTGACTCTGACATCCTAAGGCTATTTCTCTCTGTGCTGGCACCTGGGGAGCTTAATTATATATGGCACATTTGTTTTCCCGAGAGTTTCATGAGTAACCCTTGACATCCCCACTACTCTGGAAACATTTCAGGGACCAGGCTGGGTCTTAAACTTCTCTTTCATCATCTCTAGCAACTAGCTCAGTCTTGGGCACCAAGTCCTTAGCATGGCATTAAACCACCACCCAATACCCAGCCCAGCCCCAAACCATCTCTCCAGCCTCATCGCCTACTTTTCATGCCTTGTGATGCAGCCAAGGTGAGCTACTTGAGCATCCCCATATACAGCCTGTGCTCCTCAGGGCTTTGCTCCCTCGAGTACCATTTTCTTTTATCCTCATAGGCTCAGATCCTACCCATCTCACCCAGGTCAGATCAAATGCTACCTTCTCCCAAATGTTTTCACTGCTAATCCGCCCAGAAAGAAGTCTTTTCCTCTTCTGAATAGCTGGAACACGTCTCACGATGCTTAAGCTTTTCAGGGGATAGAAAAGTGGTTCTGAACCCTAACCTTATTAGGGTGATTTGGGAATATTTAAAACACACATAACCTGGTCCCATTCCAAGGTAGTCTCATTTTATTGGTCTGGTAATAGAAATGCCAACTAGCGATGGGAAGGCAACAAAAACCTTTAGTTTACTGACAGAGCAAGGTATATGGAAACAAGTGGTTCCAGGATTGGCACAGCAGTTTAATGATGTCACTGAGAACTTAGGCTCATTCTTTCTTCCTGATCTGCCATTCTCAATGTATCAGCAATGTCTCCCCTCATGGCTGCAGGACAGCTGCTGTGGCTCCAGGTATCACATCTTCATACCCAGCATACCAAGCAGGAACCAAGAAGGGTTCTTCTCACATCTCTTGCCAGAGCAAGAGAGCCTAGGAGTTTCCTGCAGACATTTGCTTGCATCTCCTGGCTAAAACTGGGACACACACCCATCCATGGCCTATCACTGGCAAAGGAGAATGGGTTGTCCAGATTGCTTGAGGCCAAATACAATCCATTGTTAGAGCTAGACTGTCCTGAACAAAACCTAGGCTCTGAGCTGGGAAGCAAAAAAGAAGGAGGAAGAGAGGTCCCAGAAGGACGGTAAGCTTGCTGAAGGAGGCAACATGGCCGTGTGCACAGAAGCTTTATCAGTCTTCAGAGATGCTCTGTAGTCACTTGCCAAATAACTGACCCCTCTCTCTCCAAACCATCGTCTCAAATGCTATTTTTATCCATTTGTAACGCATGCAGTCTCCATTACTCTACTTATTTTGGCTTCTGGGGACGTCCATTTCCCAGGATCCCCAAATATAAGTCAGGTTTTCACTGAGGCCTGCAGAGGCCTCAGAGCTGTAGAAACCATATAAGTATGTGCTAATGAGTTAGGTTCCTAGAAAATGTGTTATCTATGAAGGAAGCGTGAATTAAGCATAGATGAAGCAAGGATTTTGTCTTCCTTTTTATCAGTTGCCATGGGACGGGATGGGGAGGGAGTATGTCAGACAAACCAGGGGTCAAGTACAAGTTCCACTATTTACTGCCTGTGCAACCTTGGGCAAATTATCTAATCTCTCTGAGCCGTGATTTCCTCACGTGTAAAACATGGCCCTTCTCCCTGGCGCGCTACATGAACAACACCGATAATAACGGCAACAATGCCCACCACTTTGTGGGGGCCCATTCCATGGTGGGCACTATTCTAGGTGTTTCATACACGTTGTTATTTCTTATGTTCACAAAAACACAATGAAGTCGAGGCTTACATTGTTCCTGAGGCTCAGAGAAGTTGAGGGACTTGCCCAAAGTTCCACAGCTAATGAGTGAGGGTTGAGGTGTTTGACTTCAAAGCCAGTTCTGAAGCATATCAATTGCTCAGTATCTCTTGGTTTCCTTTCTCCTTTTCTCCAGCTATTTGATGCTATTCCAAAGTCATTGGAATGGTTGCTGTAGGCACGTTTTAAAAAATGTTTATTTATTTATTTTGAGAGAGAGAGAAAGAACAAGTGGAGGAGGGGGGAGAGGGGGAGAGAGAGAATCCCAGGTGGGTTCCGCACTGTCAGACTGGAACCCAACTCGGGGCCTGATCCCACGAACCGCGAGATCACGACCTGAGCTAAAGTCAAGACTCAGACACTCAACCAACTGAGCCACCCAGGCGCCCCATTGTAGGCATTTCTTACCCTAATTCCAGAACTCATTATTCTCCTGTCTGTTCTCTGTTTGGTTCCCGGGTAAATGCTTAGTATTTTTTTAAGTGCCCTCATTAATAAATACCTCTTTCGGACCATCCTGCCTTAACCTAGGTTCAGAGGACGCACAAGATAGGCAGGGAGACAGACCAATGAACTCCAATGTCCTTTTTAGCTTTTATTCTGTCTTCACTTCCCGATGCCATGTCCCTCTGCGAATTCCCGCCTCTCTGTGTCTCGTTTCCTGGAGAGTGCCAGTCTGTTTTCACTTCCCCTTTAAAATATCCGTGGATCTTTGTGCCCCCCGGTCACTTGGGCTGTACTGCACCGGGCCTCACTAATGGCACAGTATCCTTTTCATAATAGGGCATCCAAAATGGCACAGTAGACTTTTGTGCCCGGCCAGAATCGCTGCATTGATTGCAGATACCAAGCACTGTTCTATCGGATACCCTCATTTTCTCTTTTCAGGAAGGAGTGGCGTCAGCTTTCATCCTGCCTCTGATGAACTAGGGGCTTATTTTCTCTACGTCTTCTGGCTGCTCTTTTCCAGTCCCTGCCGGTTTCCATTTCTGCGTGATATCAATTGACCGGGGTGCCCCCACCCAGGACTGGGGCATGGGTGGATAGACAGTTGGCATTCTCCCCAAAGTTCCATTCTGCATATATTTCCCGAAACCTGTTGGCTTCCTACCCACCTGCTCTCTTCCACAGGTTGAGTCCAATGGACATATCACTCTCTTTCTTCTGTGCTTACAGTCTCACCTGCTTTTCATAGAGGAGCCACTCTTATTGCTATGGCGAATATTCACATTGTGGGCAATTTAGCTCGAATCTGTAGTGACCACAGAACATGCT
Organism: Panthera pardus; assembly: GCF_024362965.1. Lineage (NCBI taxonomy): Eukaryota > Metazoa > Chordata > Mammalia > Carnivora > Felidae > Panthera > Panthera pardus. The sequence continues at coordinate 30,363,008 of NW_026526743.1, forward strand.
CCAGAAATGTAAAAAGAATAGTATAATAACAATTAAAAAAAAAAAAAAAAACTCCGATGTGACCTTTTTCTTGAAATATGAGTGGAGAGTGACGAAATTTGAGAGGAGAGAGTCCTCTCAAAATAGGTTAATTGCAGTTTGATTGTATATAATAACAGCTATCATTGATTGAGCCCATAATAATAATGCCAGGCACTCTCCCAAACATGCTCTATACATTATAACATTTAATCTATATAACAAGACTCAGAGGAACGTATTATTATCACCCCAGATTTACAGAGAAAATTAAGGCTAAAACCAGTTAAGTAATTTGCCTAATACCAGGCAGCTAGTAAGTATCAAAGGAGGGATTTGAACCCAGACTTTGGCTGATTTCCAAGTCCACGAGCTTAGCTACTGTTACCCGACTTTGCTTGCTTTTTGCTCCATGCACCACCTCTCTGATGTTTCCGTATTTGCTTTCTGGTTAATGTTTACTCCCTCCTCCCTAGTACACCATGTCAAGGGTGTGGCATGGGTGTTTGCTTCCTGAATGTTCGTTACTTAGTTTAAACTGGCTTTATCCCTTCCAAAGGGACATTAAAAGTGACAGCCTAAGATGAGTGGAGAACTGAGAGCTGACTCCAGTACACTATTGGCTACTATTTAGGATTTTGATTATATTGTTGAAGTTTATTTGATGGCAAAGTAGCCCAAACATGATCTATCCTTCAGACAACCCCAAAGGATTTGTAGGAACCCCCCAAACACACAGAAAGAGTCACTGGGGATAAATGGATTAAGGAAAGGCCCTGACTCACAGGAATATTGGTGGAGGGGGTGCATTTTTTTTTTTTTTTCTATTGCAAACTCAGTGTGGTAGAGGGAATGTGGGTTTTAAAGTCAGACCCAGGCTTGTGGGATGACCTTGGGCAGCATTCTAGACATTTTTGGCCCACCTCCGATTCCTCAGTAGGGAAATGCAGATAAGAAATGCCCTCCTAGGAATATTTTGTGGATTTAAAGGTTTTGTCTATAAAGTACCCAGGAGACACCTGGCACATTGTAGATGTTCCCCAAACCAGAACAACAATTCTGAGAGACTTAGCTTGGTTCGCTCTGAAATCCCAAGTGATCTGGGGTTCCCTCTGACCGTCGTTTCTAAGCCAGTGTGTGAAACTGTGCTTGTTAGTTCCATGACTGATTCAGTATCCTAACTTGGGAAGTACAACTCAGCATCCCACGCTGCCTTTTATGTATTTGGGTAAGAACCACTGAGAAATCCATGCAGTGTCTTGAAAAGCTCAAATGCCATTAGATAATTCTTTGTTTTCATAGTAAAAAGAAAAGAAGGAAGGGAGGGAAGAAAAAGAGAAAAGAATCCAGGACTGCTGTTTCCAAATTTGCAAAGTGAGTACGATTGGTGTTTGGTACTTTTTAATCTTTCCTTTTCCCTGCCCCTTTTTTTTCTCTCTTAAGAAGAAAAAGAGGAGGCGGGGGGAGTGTAATAGGGTCCCCCTTTCCCCCACGCAGAGAGAGAGAGGGGGAGAGAGGGGAGGGGGAGGGGAGAGAGTGAGACTCACCCCTCCCATTCTCCCTCCAGTTATGCCAGGGAAAATTTCTTGCTTTGCTTTTATGCCAACAGGCCACACCACCACAGTTTCCTCATCTGTTGAAATGGGTTTAGTAGCAGCTGCCCAGCACACCTGCCAAGCTGTTAGAGGAACCAATGGACAATGTAGTGGGGAAACAGCTAGTATTCAAATTGAGACGGAGAGACTTCCTGGTAGAGGGGAAGGAGCACCGGGCAGGAGGGAGCAAACCCGAGTTTGATTCAGCCCTTGACAATGGCAGCATTGTGACATGGGCGCGTCACCTCCCCTCCCTGCAGCTCAGGTTCCTCATCTTGCAATGTGCTGAGCAGGAACCTGGCACCTGTGCCTCCCCGGGTGGGAGAATCCCGGAGCTCCCATGTGTGAAGACACCTTGAAAATGGTGTGTGCAGGACATGGCGTTTCTGCCACTGGCTGCACTCAGTGTCAGGTTGGGCTGGCTTTTTGTTTCACCTTGTTTTCAGGCTTTCTCACACAGAGAAGGCAAGGCTTAGAAATCCTCTATCCAGGGGCTCCTGAGTGGCTCAGTCGGTTAAGCATCTGGCTTCGGCTCGGGTCACGATCTCACGGTTCGGTTCGTGAGTTCGAGCCCCGCGTCTGGCTCTGGGCTGACAGCTCGGAGCCTGGAGCCCGCTTCAGAGTCTGTGTCTCCCTCTGTCTGTCCCTCCACTGCTTGCACTCTGTCTCTCTCATTGTCTCAAAAATAAACATTAAAATAAAATAAAAAAAAAGATCCTCTATCCATATGCATTTTTAGGAGCTTCTGAGGTGCCTGTGGGTTCGGTCTTTTCCCCAGCCTCTAACAAACCCAGGAGCAGAGTAGGGGTAAGACCAAGTGACTGTGAGCTCTGGGTGGTGAATGCATGCTCCATCTAGAGGAGGCAAAGGACCTCAGTGCCAACAGACAACTAGCATGAAGACTGTAGGTCCTGTGTGACCAGGTCTATTTTTTTCAAGGAAGGCCAATAGTCTTGAAATTTTTTTTTTAATGTAAAATCTACTATCTGCAAAATATAGGCTCAAAAATACAGTAAAACCTTGGATTGCGGGTGACTTGTTCTGCGAGCATTCCTCAAGACGAGCAAACATTTCCAATCAATTTTAACCTGATAAACCAGCAGTGTCTTGCAATACGAGTAGTAGGTGGCACCGAACGTCACAGGATCACAACTGAGCCAACGGTTCTTGAAATTCGCTTTGGTAGGCAAGTGCTTTGGATCTCAAGCAAGTCTCCAGAACGAATTATGCTGAGAAACCAAGGTTTTACTGTAATTGTAAACAGTTGTAAATAAATTTTATCTTTTCAAAAAGCCTGAAGCCCTGATCTAATGTATCTGTCCTGTGGTTACAATTTGGGGGCTGAAATCTAGAGAGAAGAAGGCGGCTATTTGGCTGGTCAGCGACAGAAACCCAGGGCTGGGACTGCCGCCCTTGAACAAGGCATCTTTCATTTTTTGCTGACTATACAGCCAGGTCTCTGGATTTCCTGGATAGTGCTTGTTCTCCCACACGGGGCTTCCTTTTCCAGAAAGGAAATAAAAGAAGCAAGAGACAAAGGGAGAAGAAAAGGGGAGAAGGTGCTAAGGAAGGAAAGGTAAGAGATAAGGAAGCTCCTCCATAAGCACCACCCTGAGTACCCAGCATGTCTTTTGGTGGAACCCGGGCTAGCCCTCCTTCTCCTACTTGTTCCAGCACCCCCACACGCCCTGGGCAGGGTATGGCTGTTGTCCTCGTGCACATGCACGCAACCCCCAAAGTCCAGCTTGTGGGACACCGTGGGGCTGTGTTGTTAATCTCGGGGGGCTGATGGAAGGGTTTTCAAAAAAGCATTGGAGGGGTGGCTTCTGACAGCCTGGCCGGCTCCGCTGCATCCAGGTAGTCCGGCCAGTGTGCCAGGTGAAAGGGAAGTAGATTGTAAAGCACTTTGGATATTATCAAAGTTGGTTAGGAAATAGCAACCACCTCGCCTCATTATGTCACATCCGTGATAGGGGGGTGGGGTGGGGGGAGGGTCCGTGATTTCCTTAATGACCTTCCTTTCTTGCCTGGCCCTTGACCCCTCTGCCTGCTCTGAGGCAAGTCAGGGGGTGCTACTCTCTTGGATGTCCTTCCTTCCTTGCTTGCTCCCTGCTGCGGTGGCGCCGGGTGAAAAACACATCTTGGAGCCATGGCTTGGGGGGTCTGGTGTGCACGTGCCTCTGTCTGAACCCTGACTCTTCACCCACCAGCTGTGCAAGTTCACTTTGCTGAACCTCACTCTCCTGAGCTCTAGGATGGGGCGAACAACGCATACCACTCAGCCCCAGCGAGGAAGTCGACACAATGGAACGAAAGTAAGACGGTGAACTGGAGGATGGGACGCAGGTGATGGAGTCAATAAATGGCGGTGATAGTTGGGGGAGCCGTGGTCTCCAGAGCTTCCAGATTCGAACCGGAAAGTTGTGAGGGGCAGTCCAGCGCAGCACCCCAAGGGTAGGTCTCTGGTGCCAGGCTGTAAGTTTGAATACCCTGATGCTACCATTTCAGCGAGTTGCTCAACACCCCAGTGCCTTCCCTTCCTCATGTGTGAGGTGTAGATAACGGTACCTACCCGTGGCGTTGTCGTAAAGACTGAGGGGGCTGACCTCGTGGTGTGCTTAGCATTACATCCACCGAGAGGGCTGAATGGATGGTAAATATTCGTGTCCAGGCGGGCACTACGGAACACAGATGTGCGAGCTCGGCACACATCTTTGTCGTTGTAGGCACAGGAGTCCCCCCTTACGTGTGGGGGGTACGTTCCAGGCCCCTCAATGGATGCCTGAAACCAAAGATAGTACCAGACTGCAAATATCCTGTGTTTTCTTCCCGTACGTATATATCTATGACAGAGTGTGATTCACAAATTAGGCACAGTAAGGGATTCACAACAATAACTAATTATAAGGTAGGATAATTCTAACAATTTACCGTCATAAAAGTGATGGGAATGTGGTCTCTCTCTCTCTATCTCAAAATATCCTCTTTCACTGCACTCACCTTTCTGCGTCTTGCCGTGATGTGAGACAATGAAATGCCTAGGTGACAAGATGCAGTGAGGCGAATGACCTGGGCACGTGACCCAATGCAGCATCACCACCGACCTTCTGAATCTGCGTCAAAAGGAGCACCGTCTGCTTCTGAACCGCAGTTGGCCACGGGTAGTTCCGAAAGCGAGTGCGGAGAGGTGGGGGGGACTGCCGTACGATCTAGGCAGAGGCTAGCAGGCAAAGCTCCAGCAGAGGCTGCCAGGACGCACCTTGCCATCCTCTCGAGCTTTAGCCTCGTGTCTCGTGTGCATTGCAATGGCCCACCTGCCAATTGCCGTCGTCTGCATCTCACCTGAGACCCTTCTCGGGCACCCAGAGCCTGTCCCGCCCCCGTGTGCAGCTGGGCACACATCCCAGAGAATCAATGCCTCCCCGCCCCCCGCCAGCCCACCACCACCCAAGGAATAACCCTCAGCCAGTGATTGACAAGAGCATCTGTATAAATAGCCACCTGCTTCCTCTTCCTCGGTGGCATAACTCCGTGGTGCTCGTTCTGCAGTGGCTTCTGGAGTTCCCCAACTGCCCGCTGGCTTGATGACACATCGTTCATTGATCGTCCTTCTGCCTCGTCTCAATTCCTCATTCCCCTCCTGGTGTGCGCCGGGATCATCTCCAAAGAAGTCACTTGCACTTGAATCCTAGTCCTAGAAACCAAATTATGATAGATACAAATCGAGAAGCCAAGCCGAATATCCTAAAGTGTGATGATGTCTGTATAGGCTGCAGATGCCAGGAATCCGTGGCCAGGACCTGGAGAGAGAGCCTCTCTGCCCTGGTTTCTCATAGCGGGAAACTGCCCGACACCTCAAGACCGATACCTGCGCTCCATGAATCCGCCTGCGGGTCCTTGTTTGGGAGCAGGCTTCCTTAGTAATGTCCCTGGAGGCTGGGGACCGTGGGGGGGGGGGCTGATGCAAGAAGCCAGGATTGTGTCTGTAGGCTGGGACAACATCCCAGCTGTGGGCATCTCAACGTAAACACGGCATCTGAACAAGAGGAAGCACGCTCCATGCAGGCAGATTGGAGTTTTCTCTTTGTTCTTTTTCCTTCTTCTTCCTTTTAATGGGATGGAATGTCAAAACACCAGTATTTGGCCCCTTTTCTGTAAAACAATAAGCATTAAAAAATAATAGTAATAATTAGAACAGTAAACCCAGCCGAGAGAAGTCCATCTGAGGCAAATGAGAAGCTATATATAAGATGCCCTCCTGGACCAGATAAGGAGCCCGTGAGTGGAAAATCGAATTTAGAAGTGCTGCTTCTGAACTGGGTAATTGGTGTGTGAATAAATCAAATTCTAGTGCAAGTCTCTATGCAAAATAAAAACACAGAAAGAGAAGAGAGGGGGGGAAAACCCACGCAAGACACTCAGAGTCAGTGCTGACACTCAAGCGTTCCCCGGAGTCAGTGACTGCATTCCAGAGATACATCTGCCTTCTCTGCAAAGTTGCCCACACGAAAGGAACACGCTCTGGGTTGTGGCATTTTGCCTCCACACTGACCGGGAGTTTGAAAATAAAATAGGAGACCAGAGTGTGGCTGCACAGGCACTAGAAAGAGCAAGGAGATTTAAGAGCAGGCTTTCCTTCAAAAAAATTTGGTTTTTGTAACAAATCAGGGCCCGGACAGTTTGGAGGAGGACAAAGAACTCTCAGAATCCCCTCCCGAGGCTCTTCCAAAACCAACACGGTCGTTCCCAACCACTCACAGGTGTTTTTCCTCCCAGAACAAACACAGAAACAAATATTTACAGAGTCATGAAAATTCAACAGAAGTCACCTGGACACAGGGCTTCCCCACCTGTGCTCAAGCTCTCTGGCCCGGGATTATTAAACAAAATGTCACACCTAGTTTCCATTGTGGGACAGGAAACCCTTGGGCCAGAGAGAGGAGTTCCCAGAATGTATGCCGAAGAGTAAATGCTGCATCTTTTCAAGAAAGTGTTTGCAGCTCCGAGGGAAGAATGGATTTTAGACAAAGGAAATGTCAGCGGCTTTTCCCCCACATCTGCCAAAATTTGCAGCAATGCCCTCAAAGAGTGCACGACCACCATGTGAACCAATCCATTACATGTATCAACAGCACAGTATACAGCTGGCTGTCGGGCCGACCACCTTGAATAATTTCTCATTCGGTTGTTTCTGGGAAAGGCTTTTCCCAAATGCCCCAGATGTGGGCGGGTGTCAAAATTAGGAAATGCAGCTGGGGAGTGGTTGCTCTCGGCCTTCGGCACTCCCTGTGTCATCCTTCGGCCTTCTTCGGTGGATCCAGAGAAGCTAGCAAGCGAAGAAAGTGGATGTGGTTATGGGAGGAGGGACGGAAGGAAACGAAAGGAAGGGAAGAGGAAATCGAAGAAGTGTGGGAACGAGAAGGATGAAAAGGAGGGAGGAAGGAGCAGGAAGGAAGAGAATGGAAAGGAGAAAGAAAGGAGAGAGAGGCAGGGAGAGAGAAAAAGAGAAAGACAGAGACAGAGACAGACGAAGATCTGCTGCTGTCAGACCCTCACTGGTTTTTACCGAGGAGCCAGATAGCCGCTCAGTGAAAAGCTGAGATTAAGCTCACAACATAATTTCCATTATGTTAATGTTGCTTTAAAATATATTGCACAGAGTGCTGCAACAATCAAATTATCAATTATAATGTCTACTCAGAGTAGGAAAGTGTTGCAAACAGAGGGCTGATTACTGCTTCAGTACATCCAATCTGCATACTCATTGTTCAGTACAGGGAAAACAAATTATCTTGTGTTGGCCCCGGTTCAAATTTAATTAAATGAGTGCAAAGCAATTATAATAAAGTACAATAGTGTAGTAATGAAAGGAAAATAACTCATTAACCTATTAATCTTTATTTATGTTCCTCTCAAATAACTATGTAATTTCTTTATCACCGCATCCCGTAAGAAGAAGTGGGGTCTCACTGCTTGTGGCCTGGTTTAACAGGTTCTATTTGGTTAAGATGCCTTCACGCCAACCATTTATACCAACTTTCCTTAGCTTTGGGGCCACCCCCAACCCTCCCATCAAGCTCCCTGCCCACACATATGTGTACCTGGGCTAGAGTTAGTGCTTCTCTTCTGGTTGAGAAAGAGAGAGCCTGGTGCTTTCAGTCGGAAGAGCTACCCATAACTTCTATTTTGCAGGGCTTTCCGGTTAACAAAGTTTTTCACGTATGTGATCTCATTTAAGTCTTGCAACAACATCATGGGGGTGGTATGATTATTGTTGCTGCTTTATAGATGAGGAAATGGAGTTTTGGAAAAGATAAGCATTTTGCCCAAGCTTTGCAATTCCCCCGGTAGTAGATCCAAGATTGTTACTGAAGTTCATGGCCCCTGTATCCTCATTTCCACCACCTCCCCCCAACCCCGGAATCTCACTACTCAAAGCATGGTCCAAAGACGGGCAGCTTTGTTATCACCTGAAAGCTTTTCAGAAGTATAGAATCTTGGGCCCCCCTTTAGAACTAAAGAATCACAATCTGCAGTTCACAAGATCCCTTGGTGATACAGATGCAGGTAGAAGTTCGAGAAGAATCAGCATTGCTGGATACCACAGAGCCTTTCCTGAAGAGACTTAGACAAGTCCCCCAGAGAGATGCTTTTCAGGAGTTCTCATAGCAACTACTTGAGACGGCCTTGAGATGACCTTGAGTGATCAGCATTCACTCCGGCTTCTACTGGCCTATCACCTGATGTGGCTGGGGATAGAGGATATAGGACAGGCAGAAATAGTTTCTTCAGCCCCACACCTGACCCTAAAACCCTCATCCTTTCCTTCAGGGAGAGTTTAGAAAAATGGAGAGGGAAGAGAAAGGAGAAACTGAGGAACTAAGGCAGGAAACAGACATTTCTCAAGTTTCCTTGTTCCTAAAGATTCTCCATGTATCATTTCTTTTTTTTTCTAATTTATTTATTTTGAGAGAGAGAGAGAGAGAGAGAGAGTGTGTGTGTGTGTGTGTGTGTGTGTGTGTATGCGTGCGTGTGCGCGAGTGGGGGAGGGGCAGAGAGGGAGAGAGAGAGAGAATTGTAAGCAGGCTTGGCACTCTCAGTGTGGAGCCTGACATGCGGCTCAAAAAAAAAAGTTACATATTTAAGCAATGTGTTTTTTTAATCATTCCAAATTTCAGCTTTACCTGTTTGTCCCAATTGCTTCTGATAAGAGGATCTCCACATTACTGCTTTTCATGTTTCCCTTTGCCCATATACCCTTCATCCCGTAGACATACTGTCATCTTTAGGTGCAAAGTATTTCACGTATTCTGTCTTCAGTGAACTTATTCAACACACATTTGTTGAACTACTGCTCTATAGTAGGCACTGGACTGGGTGTGGGAATAGATTGTTGAATGGTAGAGGCCACAGTGGGGAAAACAGACTTTAAGTGCACAATCACAGAATGGCCACTTCATGATACATGTGATGTGTGGATGGGGAAGGAAAGGTTCACCCTGTCTTTATATAACGCAGAACTGGGATGGGTTTCCTGTTTTGGAAGAGTAAAATAAGTGTTTGAATAAATAAGCCAGCAAATGTCCCTTCCAATTTTTAATGCAGTGTCTTTTTTTTTCTTCTTGCTTTACTGAGATATACTTTACAAATCAAAATTTTGTATATTGTATATTTCAAAACAATTGTATATATCGAAACAACTTGATGTGTTGCTAATGCAGTTTCTTTGGGCTGAACGATTGCTGGGGGCCCTTAGGATTTGGAGCAAGTTCTCCCACCTACCTCTCTTCTTGCCTGTCCTCAGGTCTGCCCCAGAGGATGCTCTGCACCTTTCTTCAAACTACCCTGTTCCCCAGAAAGCTGATCTTTATGGACCCGATCAACTGGCTCCCTGGCCCTGCGCCTTCCAAGTGAATGAGGCCATTTGAGGATTTGGAGGCAGGCTGTATGGTTTGTACACCATCTCCTCATCTGTACAGTTGCCATGTATTGGTTACATCTGTCTCTAGAAAGCCACAGCTCCTGCCAGGCAGCTCTCTCCATATAACTACTCTCTGCACCCAAGATCAGCAAATCAGGCTGAGACTAAGGCAAGTTAGGGTGGCTAGTTGCAAAAGTTAAGGCAGTTGTGATGCTTGGGTCCATGCGTTGTCCCAGCCCTGATGTAACATTTTTCTGTAAGGGGCCAAAGTAAATATTTTAGGTGTTAGAGGCCAAACAGTCTCTGATGCAATATTCACTTGATCTTAGCCAAAAGGCAGAGAAGCGATCTGATGCAATATTCAACTCTGCCTCTGAACTGCAAAAGCAGTTGCAGACAATAGGCATGTTTCAATAAAGCTTTATTCTCATTAACAGGATGTGGGCCAGATTTGGCCCATGGCTGTAGTTTGCCAACCCCTGCTCTAAGTGAGACAATTCCCCACACTGCTAACTCTGGGGTACAGCACTGTCCCTTGTGGTTTCCTTTAACCCTGCTCCCATCTTTGAAAATAATTCCTTTACTAAGCTCCCCTAGAATTATCCAAATTGAGTGTACCATCTGTTTCCTGCTAGGACCCTAATTGATGCACTTGGCTTTGCATTTCTCCAACACAAGCTCTAATTGCAAAGGAACAACAACAACAAAAACAAAACCAACAACAAAAAGTGGGGACTATGACCAATTATGTGGCAGGGATGTGGTGCTTTACATGTATTCATTCATCCCAAATATGATAGACTATTTCACAAAGTTACAATATGCTTTTAAAGTTGGCTGGAGCTGAAATAAATACCCCCCCCCTTTTTTTCCATTGGGGCCTGGAGTCTCAATCCTGCTGCCCTACTTGTCCTCTTCTAATGGAATAGAGGTCTGTTCTAATTAAACAAGAAAACACATCTTTTCACAAGGGGAGAACGGAGGCCATTGTACTCTGTGCTCAAAGAAAGAATGCTTTAATAAGAATCCTTTTATAATCCCTGCTTTTATTTGTTGCTTCCCAAAGCTTTTGCTGGTAATAAAAGGATTGTAAAGTTGACAAATATAAGCAGGGACAAAGAAGTTTGGGGAGATAATGCCTTGGTGAATGGGCAAGTGTTTGAAAGTGTATTGATCCCACAACATGTAGAAGATGATCGCGAAAAGCCAAAGCTGCCATCAGGATGATGTTTCTATTACAAAGTAAAAGCCCCTCCAGGCAGGACCATCTAACCCTCGTATCAGGTAGAATTATGCCCTGTGTTGAGGAGAAAAATAATTCAAGCCAAAATGTAGGGTTTGGTATCTGAAGATCTGGATTCAGATGTGGATGCGTTGAACTTCTAACCTACTGCATTATCCTACATAACCAGCAAATGGAGCCTCAGCAAATGTGTCGTGTTCCGTGATGGGCGTGTTATGGATGTCTGTTCTCATTTCACCCTCATGACTATCACCTGCAGTACCCGTTATTCCTTCGAGCAAGAGCCACCAATTTTGAAGGCTTTATTACATGTTCCATGGCGCTCCACTCCCAGCACAAGGATGGAACACGTGACCAGGCCTGGGTCAATCAATGCAGTGCAATGCACTGGCCACACAGATTGGTTTAGTTATATGTGCAGTTAACCAATAAGACTGAGATGTGGTAAGTGATCAGATGGGCTGTTCTTTTCCACTAGAGTTGAATGTGGGAGCCTAGAACTGCTGCAGCTACGGTGGAGCCCGAGGCTGAAGTCAACAGAGTAGAATGATGACATCGCTCAAGCCCCCAGGACAACCTTACCTAAAGCCAGCCTTAATGAGATGGATTGGGGAAAAATATAAACAAGATTCTACACTTCTCTGCATCCAAACCTTTTGTGGTTTTACACATTCTCTTACTGAGAGCGTCAAGAGGTGGAGATTTTTTCCTACCCCTTCAATCCAGCTGGTCTCGTGACTTGCTTCAGCCAATGTGATGCAGCAGAAGTGACAGTGTGTGTTATCACTCTATCTCAGAATCCTGCCACCGTGCAGCTAAGCCTGGGCTAGTCTGTTAGGAGGTGAGAGATGTTGTGGAGGACAGCCAAGCATCCCAGCCAACTGTCAGAAGCCCATCCACAACTAACAGCCCAGTGGAGACTGAAATGAATGAGGGAGCCCAGGAGACTGGAATAACCATCCAACTGAACCCAGCTTTGATTGCCGATCCACAGATTTTGAGCTAAATAAGTAGTTGTGCTAAGCTACTATATGTTGAGGTGAGTTATCATTCATTAACAACTAACTAATAACACACAACCCTAACCCTGGGTTTTTCACTCATACATATCAGTAATTTATTATTATTATTATTATTTTTGTTTTAGTTAGGATTAGGGTCATCATTTGAGATGAAAGGAATCCTAATACAACAAAGATGTGCCTCCATTCCTCAACTAGATACTACTGTTAGAGATCCTGTCTGTCTGGTATGGATCCAATGGTGAGTGGGTGATCAATAAATTCTTAATGATTGCATAATATTTGTCTGGTTCTCAAATCATGTTTTGAAGAGCAAAGGATATATTCGTTCTTGACTCTCTGAAGTCATCTGTATGGGGATCTTGCTTAACTTGGCCTAATTCCTCAGCAGGAATATAAGAAGCTTCTCCAACCATCACAATAGGTGAACAAGTAAGCTTGAGTATCTAAGGTATCCTCAGAAACCACCCTGAGCCGTCTTCCTCAAGAGAATCTGGAAAAATCTGAGGCTCATATTATCCTCCTTGCTATAGAAACCTGAAATTAAGTGTCAACTCTTTCTTTCTAAGATAAAAGGCATGTACGTTTTCTAGGCAAGAAGCCCAGATCCACCTTCCTTCTTGTCCTCTAAGACTCCAATCATTCGTTGCTGTAACTTGCTGCATTATTCCTATAATTTATTTTATTTAAAAAAGAAAGAAAGAAAAGATGAAAAACTAAAGTAAGAACCCCAGAGGAGTCACATTCCACTCCAGTAAAAAGATAGAATCTACCTGACCTATAGCGGAGTGGAATCCAGCAACCAATTCTTACCAGCTGTTGACAAATTGTGTGTGTGTGTGTGTGTGTGTGTGTGTGTGTGTAGGGAGAGAAAGGACACCATTATTTTTATTCTTTAATCAGAAGATAACCAGATTTTCTCTACCCTAAGTGAGTTTACATTTTAAGTTCCTAAATGGTTGTTTTTTTCTCAAATCCACAGACAAAGTCAGAAAGAAGAAGATCCTGTTGAGGACGGAAAGAGAAATATACTCAGTGGCTGGAGATAACTTCTCTCAGCCCAGAGGTCAGGCGAGGGCATATCTGGTTGACATTTACTCTTCTCTCTAAACTCTCCCAGGCCTCAAGAGCTCCTAATCTTTCCATTCTTCCTTCTTGCTCCTCCTCACTCATAGGCTCATCTCTTTCCCTGAAAGGCTCAAGGGAAAGTCCAAGGTAATGAATGACATTCATGAGAAAAGGAAGACATGGGTTCAATTGGTCGATCTCCTCCAACTAGACAACTGGTGTGGCATTCGACAATTGCCAATTGTCAGAATGAGGTCCAGAACCATTCAAACCTTCCTTCCTCATTAGATTGCAAGTCTGCAGAGTAGAGAAAACACCATATTGGGAAATTGGATGCCAAAGAGAAGACATTCAGAAGGTAAATAAATGAACAGGGTCAAAGGGGGAGGGGCAGGTACGCTCTGAAGAAACAGAGAAACCTGTGTATGAGGGAGAACATTTGGTTGAAGCTACTGGACATGAAAGTGACAGAGCAAAGGAGGCAGTAATGCAAACTAGGGTGATAAGGGGGAAAGTAGTGAAGAGCTTCAATTTATTTCCTGTCACTTGCCCCCTTTCTTGCATTATAAAATGCAAACTCCATAACATCGTCTTATGACCCTGTGTGATTGACATCCCTTCAGCTTCTTCCCTAGAAAGCCCCCCCTTATTCCTAGCTGCACATTCTTTAATGTCCTCCACCATGCCAGGCTTGTTTCTGCCTCTGGGTCTTGCCATTTGCTGTTTTTTTTCTGTCATGGCAGGCTCCTCCCCATCTGTCAAGTCTCAGTTCAAACAGCAGCTCCTCTGTGAGGTCATCCTTGATTACCTTACCCAATATAGGCCTACTCCTGCCCAACACTTCCTACCTCACTACTCTACAATGTTCCCCTCCATTGTACTTCATGGTAGCCAAAATCTTCCTTCCTTGTGCTAATTTGGGACTTAGTTCACTCTTCTTTTTCTAGCTCCTTGAGGTGTAAAGTTACATTTTTATTCGATAACTTTCTTCTTTATTTATTTCTTCTTCTTATTTTTTTAATTTTTAGAGAGAGAGAGAGAGCACATGGAGAGGAGCAGAGGGAGAGGGAGAGAGAAAATCTTAAGCAGGCTCCATGCTCAGTGTGGAACCCGACACGGGGCTCAATCCCACAACCCTGGGATCATGACCTGAGCCAAAATCAAGAGTCCGACACTCAATCAACTGAGCCACCCAGGTGCCCCTCTTCTTTTTTAATGTAAGCATTGATTGCAGTAAACATCCCTCTTACTATTGCTTTTACTGCACCCCACAAGTTTTTTATTTTTATTGTTGAATTTGAAGGGGTCTTTGTTACAGTAGCTAGTACTCCCCACCCTAGCTAATACACGAAGGAAGTCTTGCAGATGGTGTGTAAGGACCAACCAGAAGACACAAATAATCATAGCTTCTCTGAAATTCCCCTTTCTCCTAATTCACTTCTCCTGGACCTTGGACCATGAATTCCAGCTGTTCCATCGACCAATGCCTAGAACCATTTTCTCTGTTGAGCACAAAGTCTTCATTCATTAGGGTGCTCTCCAAACACATCCATTCCCTGGTGCTCATTTCCTGGCCTGGAAGTGTGTGAGGATCACAGCACTCTCTGGATTTATATGCTCTGTTACCTGTATTAGTGAGAATGCTAGGCTGCAGCCATTCATCACCCACCAGCCCACCAGACAAAAATGATTCACTCTAGACTTAAAGGTTGAAGTCGACTGAGTATCGTTTTAACTGGAGGGAAAGGCACTTCCATAAAATGGCAAGAGCTTTACGGCAGAAAGTTGTATTAATGACCCCACTTCGGTGCTTATCAGGAGGAGGTCATATAATCCCTTCCCAGAATTACATGCTGGCCAGTTCAGATAAATAACACAGATCTCCACCATTCATAATCCAAAATGTTAACAATTAATTTCCGAAATCAATCCTGAAGGGGGCTGGAAGCCCAAATCGCTGGGCCCAGACAGGCCTTGCCGGGTGGATTTCTCGTGAGTCAAAATTTAAACCTCCAACTTGTAACGAACTGTTGTCAAGACACAGCTGACTTAGGCAATCAAGATAACATTATTCAGCAATAACGTGGGTGAAACATACTCTAAGTGTGAATTAATAAGTCGGCTGACACCAGGCCCCAGATGTTTCCCACTCTGGCAATATGCCCAAAGTGATGATAAGCAGATTTACATACTTAACTAATATGTTTATTTAAAGGAAATTTCCAAATCCAAAATAACATCCAGATTTCTTATTTGGCTGCAGATCAAAAGACATCCTATCAATAAAGACAGAATCCAGGATAAACCTTTTCAACATCTGCTTAAAACCAAACAACAGATTTGAGGGTTTTGGTAAAACTTAATTGCAGACAAATTTTACTGCCTCTTACATAAATATATCTTTTCATGTCCCTGGGGTGGTTCTGACCTCATCAATTCTCATGTTCACAATACACGACATTGTTCTTTTACCGGCACCAAGAGCTCTGCCTTTATGGAGACTTCCAGTCTCAAGGTTTTCTTTCAGACCGAAGGATGAACAGACTTTCCCCCTCATCAGGAAAGTGTAGCAAAAGTCAGGGGCGTGAGCAAGAGCTTGGAATGTTGTAGAAAAGAAAAATCTGTTCCTCTCCCAACCAGTTAGTGCTTTGCTTTTTTGTAAGTGCTAAAAAAGCATTTACTTGGCCTCAGTCTTCCTTCATTTTAGACTGATGCTCCTTGACTAGCGATGTTTTTTCTTTTTGTTGTTGTTGTTGCTGTTGATTCCCTAAGGGAGAGCTCAGTAACTGGACGAAAGTGTTAATAGATCTCTATGCTTCAGAAGGAGATGATGATGGAATGGGTGCCGGCCATACTAGCTCATATCCCTTCGGTGTGAATGAGTTCATTTCCCTAGGTGTTAACTGCCTGAAGTTGGACCAGGATTTTTGGGCACTGAGGCATTTTTCCTACCCACTGGCCAGGGCTGTAATTGAACTAAGGATGTGCTTCAGAAACTCCCCTTGCCTGGGGATCTGTTTAGTGTCAGAGCCAGTATTAGCCGGTTGACCCTGGGGCAGGCAGATTTGGAGAGTCAGAAGTCATCCATCTTTGCTCCAGCTCCATCCTTTGAACTTAGTCATGTTAAAATTTTGAGTCCAATCTCTTCCTAGCCAAGACCGGAAGGATAGGTTGATGGAAGCCTTCAAAGAAATGCCAGCTAGAGCAGCAGAGGGCTACCATTTTCCTCTTCTCAATTGGTAAACATGTTTCTAAACACTTCTTTTAATTACGCTTTTTATACTTCCTATAAATTTTTCCAGTAATAAGTGATACCATAGATAACAATTTTCTATGTATTACATAGAGATAGCAAACGCCTTAAAATCTAACCTTTGACCCAGAAATTCTACCTCTAGAATGCATAAGAAAATAATTATAGGTTTGTGCACAGATTTAACTATAAAAATGCATGGCTTTGCTTATGATAAGAAGAGAAATATCAAATGACCTAAATATCAAACAACTGAGACAAGCCAATTAAATGATGGCCCACAATTTGGGAAATTATTCAAAATGAAGTAATAAGATAAAACTTAACGACAATAAATAGTGTTGATCTTGGCAAGTCAGAAAAAACAGGTTGCAAAAACGTGTTATATTTTGCCACTAGAAGATATGTATGTACAAATATGTAATATGTATATGTCTTAATGACATATAACAAAATTATGGCAAGGGTAGCATTATAGGTAATTATAGTTTGTTTTTCACTTATTTTATAATTTAAATGTTCTACAATGAACAATTATTATTTTTAGGATTCAAAATTCTAAAAATATTGTGAAGGTTTTCATTTTAAATGAATTGTCGAGGTATAATTTACATATAATTAAATGCATTCATCTTAAGTATTCACTTCAATGAGTTTTGACAAATGTATATACCCCATGTCGTTGACAAACTAAGACAGAGAACAGTTAAAATATAGAATTACTACATAATTTCTACCCTAAAGTGTTCCCTCATGTCCCTTTCTAGTCAAACTCCTCTGGCTCCAAGGCAACTTTCTGTCATTGTTACGGGCTGAATTGTGTCTCTCCCAAAATTTATAGGTTGAAGTCCCAAACCCCCAGTACCTCAGAATGTGACATATCGGGAGATAGGGCCTTTCAAGAGGTAGATTAGGTAAGATGAGGTCATATGGATGGGCCCTGTCCATACGACTGTTATTATAAAAAGAAGAGATGGGGCATCTGGGTGGCTCAGTCTGTTAAGCGTCCAACTTCAGCTCAGGTCATGATCTCACGGCTCGTGGGTTTCAAGACCTGCATCGAGCTCTGTGCTGACAGCTCAGAGCCTGGAGCCTGCTTCAGATTCTGTGTCTCTCTCTTTCTCTGCCCCTCCCCTGCTTGCACTCTCTCTCTCTCTCTCTGTCTCAAAAATAAACATTAAAACAATTTAAGAAATGAAATAAAATAAAGGAAGAAGAGATTAGAACACTGACATGCACAGAAAGGAGACTGAAGACGGTCATCGATAAACCAAGGAGAGAGGCCTCAGAAGATTCTAAATCTGCCCCTACCTTGCTCTCAGACTTCTAAGTCTCCAAAATAGTGAGAAAATAAATTTCTGGTTGTTTAAGCCACCCAGTCTGTGGTATTCGTATGGCAGCCTTAGCAAACCAATACAGAATTATAGTATTTTTTTAAGTTTATTTGTTTATTTTGAGAGAGAGAGAGAGAGAGAGAGAGAGAGAGAGAGAGAGAGATGTGGGAGGGGCAGAGAGAGGGAAAGAATACCA
This sequence comes from Panthera pardus, assembly GCF_024362965.1. NCBI lineage: Eukaryota > Metazoa > Chordata > Mammalia > Carnivora > Felidae > Panthera > Panthera pardus. The sequence goes on from NW_026526743.1 coordinate 30,380,658, forward strand.
AGCAGGCTCTGCACTGTGAGCACAGAGCCTGATGTTGGGCTTGACCTCACAAACTGTGAAATGATCTGAGCCAAAACCAAGAGTCGCATGCTTAACTGACTGAGCCCCCCAGGTGCCCTTATAGTATTTTTTAAAAAAGAGTTTCATATAATGGAATCGTACAGTATGTGTTTGGCTTCTTTTGCGCAGATTCAGCCCTGATGTTTTTGAGATTCATCCTTGTTGTTGTGTGAATCTATAGATTAGTCAGTGATTTACTCTAATCTGTTGGCGATTCCTTTTTCTTGCTGGATGGTATTTCATTGTGTGGCAATACCACATTTTGTTTATCCATCCACCAGATAATAGACGGACACTTAGATTGTTTCCAGTTTTGTACTATTATGAATAGAGCTCTTATAAAATTCCTGTACAAGGGGCGCCTGAGTGGCTCAGTTGATTGAGTGTCTGACTTGGTTTCAGCTCAAGTCATGATCTCATGGTTCGTGAGTTCGAGCCCCACATCGGGTTCTACACTAACAGTGTGGAGCCTGCTTGGGATTCTCTTCTCTCTCTCTTTCTGTGCCTCCCTAACTCAGGCTGTCTTTCTCTCACTCTCTTAAAAAATAAATAAACTTAAAAGCAATATTTAAAATTCTTGTACAAGGTTTTTTTTTTTTTGAGACATATGTTTTCATTTGCCATGGGTAAACATCCCTAAATAGAATTGCAGGCTCATGACAGAAGTAAATATTTAGCTTTATAAGAAACTGCCAAACTGGTTTCCAAAGTGGTTATACCACTTTACAATCCTGTCAGCAATGGATGGCAATTCTAGTTCCTCCGGATCCATCCCAACACTTGGTTTTTCAGTCTTTTAAATTGTAGCCATTCGAGTGGATATGTAGTGGTATGTCATTGTAGGTTTAAATTTACATTTCCCTAATGGCTAAGGATGTGAGCATCTTTTAACGTGCTTATTGGCCATTTGCATATTTTATTTTGTGAACTGCCTGTTCAAGTCTATTGTTCACTTTTTATTGGATAATTGGTCTTTTATTATTATCACTTTTTAATTTTTATTTATTTTGAGAGAGTGTGAGAGTAGGGGAGGGGCAGAGAGAGAGAGAGAGAGAGAGAGAGAGAATCCCAAGCAGGCTCCATACAGCCAGTGCAGAGCTTAATGCAGGCCTCAAACTCACAAACCATGAGATCATGACCAGAACCCAAATCAAAAGTCTGCCCAAATCTGCTTTTGCCACAGCAAAAGCAGAAACAAAGCCCAACCAACCCTGGCACATATTCTGACCTCTAGGAAGGGAAGCACGATGCCTGCTGAAGCACCTTCTAGGATTTTCTGTCTTTAGACGGACAATGGTTTCTTTCATTCACAACTAACAAAAGTCCTTTTCAGGTATGATTTGGTAAGTGCTGTTCATGCTTCTTTGCCATAAGCAAAGCTGAAAAATAGAGATCCTTCAAAATTCTATTAGAAAACAGACCTTCTGGGAAATGCAGAATTGGGCTTTCTGAGCTATAAGGCTAAACCATTCCTTCACTCCCCTAGAACTGACTGCTTTCTGTTGTGTGCCCCCCAAATGACCCTTTGCACACACATATCATCACAGCTCAGGTTTTTTGGTGCATATTTCTTTACATGTCTGTTTTTTAGAATCATGCCAGAAGCCCCTTTAGGACATGGCCATGCTTTGTCTTTCTTTGTATGTAGAGAGCCTAACATAGAACTGGCACAGGATAAGAAATCAATGGATACTACATGAATGAATGAATGAACGAATGAATTGTTCAAACCCAAAACTCTGAGCTACCTCTTCTGGTTCTATTCTCTACTTGGTGAAATCTTTCACTCTGGAGTTAGATCCAGGATCATGTCTCAGCTCCACCTCTTGCCCTTGTGTTAGTCAAAGTTCTCAGCCTTTGAACTCCAGTCTCTTCAACTTATTAAAGGAGTATTGATGGTTACGATTATGATAATTGCCTCATCTGTTTGTGTGGATTAAATGAATGAACACAAGGTGTGTAACCAGTGTCTGGCCCATGGTAAGTGCTCTGTAAATGTTAGCTATGATTATGTATAGGCTGCATTTTATGTGACTCATTTCTTAGAAAATTACTCTTAATGGGTAGAAGATGATGGTAATGGTGATGATGCTGATCAAGTAACTATCAGACTAGGTGTCTTATGTGCATTATATTTCCTAATCTTTACAACAACCTTGAATTACAGGGATTTTATCCCTCTTTTATGGTTGCAACTCAAGTGACTGCATGAATCACCAAGCTATTAAGTGAAAGAGCTGGGATTCAGACTCAAGTTTATCAGATTCTAAGCTTTTTCATCATGGTCACTCTGTCCCTTCACTCAAGAAGGCGCTCTTCAGAGGAGTGGATGCCTGTCGCCAAGGAGGACAGCATAGGTCACAGACATGGGGTTGGCAGATTGTTCTGTCTGGAAGAATGGGATTCAGCCAACTTTGAGGACCACCAGTTCTGTCCTTCCGTCCTTTTTCATTCTTATTATATTTTTTAATATTTATTTTTGAGAGAGAGGCAGATAGAGTGTGAGCAGGGGAGGGGAGGAGAGAGGAAGACACAGAATCCCAAGCAGGCTTCCGGCTCTGAGCTGTTAGCACAGAGCCGGACACGGGGCTCCAACTCACAAACCGTGAGATCATGACCTGAGCCGAAGTTAGACACTTAACTGACTGAGCCACCCAGGTGCCCCAGTCCTTCCCTCCTTTAGATAGTATGTCATTTAGGATTAACTTCTGTAGTATATTACAGACAACACAAACAACAGTGGCTGAAGTGAGGTTTTTTCTTTTGCATAAGGAGAGTTGAGGTGTTTAGTCCAATGCTGGTATGGTGGGTTCCAAGCTGCAAAACAAGGTTTCTTCTACCTTTTTGTCCCTAAAAATAAGCAGCCAGGAGAAATGTTCTTCTTCCTCATACAGGGCCTGACCCGACTTCCTGACCCGACTAAGAGATATCCAGCCCCAACAAGTGGGCCAGCCCAGGAACCCTCTGTGTCTGGGGACTTAGGATTCTCCCCTCCACCAAATGCCACCTTTTTGCTGGCCTCGGCAAAGTCCTCTTCACCCTCAGGTAGCTCCATGGAGACCAGTGGGAGCCCCAGCAGCACCAGATGTAACAAGCAGATCAAAATAATTCCACAAAGGGGGCGCCTGTGTGGCTCCGTTGGTTAAGTGCCCAACTTCGGCTCAGGTCATGATCTCACAGTTCGTGGGTTTGAGCCCCGCATCGGGCTCTGTGCTGATAGCTCAGAGCCTGGAGCCTGCTTAGGATTCTGTCTGCCCCTCCCTCCCTCGCATTCTGTCTGTCTGTCTCTTTCAAATATAAATAAACATTAAAAAAAATAAAGTGATCAAAATAATTCCACAAAGGCTCTGAAAATTAAATTGTTATTGGACATGTTCATCCTGCAATCATATCTCAACTTTGCCTCTTGCCAGCCCACAAAAGCATGCCAAGACCTGTGTGGTGAACCTAAACAGCCTGCTAAAATCAAAGATTTATATAGGACCCAGAGTCTCCTAACAATAACAGCTAAAATATCCATTATGTAATAGAAAACCATCATCCCAAGAACCAAGAAAACCACAACATGAATAAGAAAAGACAACTGACACCAGCACTGAGATGAATCAGACGCTGGAATTATATTGACAAGGATTTTTTTAAAATATTTATATATTTATTTTGAGAGAGAGAGAGAGAGAGAGAGAGAGACAGCAGGGGAGGGGCAGAGAGAAAGAATCCCAAGCAGGCTCCGAGCTGTCAGTACAGAGCCCGATGTGGGCTCAAACCCATGAACCATGAGATCATGACCTGAGCCAAAATGAAGAGTTGGACGCTTAACCAACTGAGCCACCCAGGCTGACAAGGATTTTAAAGCAGCTATCATTGGAGTGTCTGGGTGGCTCAGTCAGTTAAGTGTTCAACTTCGGCTCAGATCATGATCTCACGGTGCATGAGTTCAAGCCCCATGTTGGGCCCTATGCTGACAGCTCAGACCCTGGAACCTGCTTTGGATTCTGTGTCTCCCTCTCTCTCTGACCCTCCCTGCTTGTACTTTCTCTCTCTCTCTTGAAAATAAATAAACATTAAAAAATTGTTTATAAAAATAAATAAATAAATAAATAAAGCAGCCATCATTAAAGTGTTTTAACAATCAACCACAAATTTTCTTGAGAAAATGAAAAAACATAGAAAATCTCAGCAGAGAAAGTTTTAAAAAAATGGAAATTACAGACTGAAAAATGTAATAGAAATAGAAAGGCTTATCTCCTAGCTAGGTCAGCGCCCTCCAAGAACTGCAGAATTCAGTGATTTCCAAATTTAATTTTACTGGATATATTCTAGCTACTGGGTATTTTTTAGGGAGACTGGGAAATGTAGTCCTCATGCTGAGCCACCAGGGATAGATTGGAGTTTTGTTTATTGTTATTATTATTGTAAAAGGCAAGAATAAGTATTGAATTGTTATCTACTCATGTCTACCATTGAAACAAATGGCCCATACAGTGAGAATGAAGGTTCTAGGAGTTGGTATTGGAATATGGACTTACTATGAATAAGACTAGAGAAATGGTGTGGCCATTAAGGAAGATGAGGAACTTTTGGTTCAGTCTGGCATAATCTACGGTTACCATTTTTCGTAAGAGCTGGCATAAAGACAATTGGATGTGACCTAATGTCACTAACACCTCAACAGGCTCACCTTCTCAGGAAAGGCCACTTAATTACCTGATTAATTTGCTCATCTTAATTAACTTGTCCCTATTGTTGATAACCTTGTATTGATTGCTCTGCTGGTAGTAATTAGAAAAGTGGTAGAGAAGTAAATGGAGAAGCCACAAGGAAGAAAAATAAAAGCATGCACTCCTGTCTCTCAGGAATCTACCCTCTAGACTTTGAGCTCAACACTTTTGTTTCTCCTTCTGGGTAAACATGTTAGAAATGAAGAAAGAAAGAAAGAAAGAAAGAAAGAAAGAAAGAAAGAAAGAAAGAAAGAAAGAAAGAAAGAAAAAGAAAGAGAGAAAGAAATGCAAGTCATTTTCTCTGGTAATCATTTCTACTACTCCTCATTCCTTAGAGATTTGCCCCTTTTTTTTTCCCTCAAAGACTCTGCTCCCATACCCCCACATGGTCCTCCTCCCTTGATTACAGCTGACTGGGCAATGGATGAACACAAAGCAGAAATCTATTTTTTCAGATTTTTGAATTGGAGCATAAAAAACAGTATCAGTTAACTTCAGGTGCTGAAACTATAGGATTCCATAGACATGAAGGGTGGCCAGGGCAGCCATTTTGTGGCAGCCATCTTGGACCTTGTGCTCCATCAGCAACAAAAGAGAGCTGTCCAGTCATGCTTACCAGACTCCTAATGGTTTTACAATTCCTGGTATCAGTCTCTTGTCCCCTAGCCATACTTCTTACTCTGGGTTTTACAGGATACTTTTGCTTCTTTTACAAAAGCTTTTTGTACATAAACTCACTCATTTTGGTTGCCATTTTTTTGCAGCTCAGTGGATCCCTAATATAGCAAAGCACTCTCATCATTGGTTTCTCTCCATTTTAGCTTTGAACACCTCTAATGAAAACGTGCATGCAAGGGACCTATGAAAAATAAGTAAATGGGAGTTGCTATCAAAAATGTGTAAACTGAGAACAGATTGTTGGTTGGCAGAGACCAAAGGTGAGGAGTGGAAGAAATGGATGAAGGTGGTCAAGAGGCACAAACTTCCAGTTATAAGATAAATAAGTCCTGGGCATGTAACATGCAATGTGGTGACTATATAGGTAATGATATTGTAGTGTATATTTGAACCTACCTAGGAGAGTAAATCTGAAAAGTTTGAATCATAAGAAAAATACTTGTAACTATGTGAGGTGATGGATGTTAACTAAACTTACTGTGGTGATCATTTTACAGTATACAAATATCAAATCATTATATTGTGTGCCTTAAACTAATATAACACTTAATTTTAATTATATCTCAATAAAACTGGGAAAAACTGTATAAAGTGATGAACTGTTCTAGTTTCCATCAGGCCCAGTGCTGTGCCTAACCCTTTCAGGCTTTGTCTACCATTAACATGTCACTATATTCCCACTGACTTCAGTCCTTTGGGACCCCCTAATTCCCATACCCCACCCAGATTCCCAGAACTCTGTTGCCTCCCAGAAGTAATCATAGTCAACACTTAATGCCAGCTATTTTGGCTTGGGGCCATGGCCTTGCAAAGCTGGTATTGAAGTAATGCTCTCCTGCCTAATTTGATTGAATTGAGTGTTCCAGTAAGACTGGTGATGTTTTCCTTGCTACAGGGTCCATCCTAACGAGCAAATGCTGCCTCTCTTTCATAGAAGGCTGCAAATGTGGGCTTGTAAAGAAAATCTTTACAAACACTTCTTGGTGTCTCAGAGATCACCCAACATAATTACACGTGGGGATATGCTGAGAAATACTAAAATAAACCTGACTTAGCATGCACATAAGCCTTTCGTTTAGTATTGTGGCATCAAAGTTTTAAAAAAATGTGTTTCCATAAATTTTGACTATTTATTAATTGAGAATATACTAGAAGTGAAAGAGCCAACAAAAATTTAAAGCAGCCTAATCAGTGAGACAGCATTATGACAATCTGGAGTCTCATATTCCCAACACCTTTGTCTAGAGTCTTAAGCACTGCCCGAGTGTGTACAAGTCACATAAACAAGAACCACTCCAAACTTTGTTGAGAAGAATGAGGGCATCTTTACAAAGAAAGACCAACGAGGAGGAAAGCCATGTGCTACTTACAGCTCTTTGGTAGCTATGCAGTGCCAAGGACTTTTACCAGTCCTCGTACAGAAGAAATCTGGAAGCTCAATTCTAGAAGACTGAAGAGCCTCATGGTAGCCCAGAACTTTCATATAAGAAAGGAACTAACTCCTCTTTTGTGAAAACATTTTTTTGGTCTCTGTTACTAGAATTTACCCTAATCTTCATGAATGCACAAGCTTCTATGTTTGACAAATACGTTGTCTACCACATTATATAAATGGCAGCATGGCATTCCAGGATAGGGAAAGACCACCACTTCCTCATCCACCCCACTATCGTTGGATGTTTAAGCTATTTCTGACATTTTTCTAGGTTAAACAAGGCATGGTGAACACGCATCCATATACATCCTCAGGTATATCCTTAGGATAAACTGCTAAACTAGTTTATGTACACTCATTGGTCTGGGCCCACCTAAACTATTGCATATGTTTAAAAAAATTTTGAAACTTACTCCCAACATTCTTCTCCAGAGAAATAGTACAAAATCGTGCTTCTACAAAACTTGCAGGAAGTGGTTTACTGATACTCTCAACACACTGGTCGTGACTCTTCTTTTTTGAAATCTTTTGACAATTTGATTTATGCTGGACTTTTGCAACCTACACCCTGGTATTGTGTTATCTTTCAGTTTAGTGATCAGTATGCTCTCCCCATCACCACCACCAACACTCCCAATTTCTCTGCACTAGGGTTAGTAGTCCCACTTACACTCCTCAACATTCACTTTATTGTTGCAACCATTAATTGTTCATTCATCTATTAGTGAGTACCTACTTCGTACCAGTATCGTGAGAGCTGTTGATGATATGGGGATGGATAAGACTGACAAGATCCCTATGTTCACAGAGCAGATCGCTCCACCATATTCACATAGTTGACTGTCTGGGCTCAGGATTTGCCTCCATCCCAGTACATTGTGGAAACAGATCTGCTTCTCTCTCACATTGGCATTCATTCATCAGCCATGGAGATCTTCACAGACATTGTCTTTTTTCATCTTGCCTACAATAATGAGAGAGATCACCATGGAAACACTATCATGGGCTACTAATGAGTAATTTGGGTGTTAGACATCTCACAGTGGTCCAAATATGCTAGAGAGGAGACTCACTCTTCACATCGTGGGAGATGAAGTTTTCCTGAATGCAGCCTCTCAGTTGTAGATGGTCTTCTCTCTCTGACACCTAAATGACTTCAACCATGTGGACAGGGGTCCACTCTTCAACTCCTAACCATCTAACCAGGCTAAGAAGGTCAGAGCTCTGGAATGTTCTGGGAATCACAGAATCTCTAAGGCAGATAAGATCATAGAGGAAATGGAGTAAACCCCTCTCCTGTCTAGGAATCTCTCCAATGTCCATCTTTCACATACCCTGATTCTATAGTAGCCATCCTCCAACTCTGTAACTTTCTAGAGCAGACACATAGTGGAACATGACCCAGAAACCATGATCCTTTCCCAGACCCAGGTTTTGGGACTGAAAAGTAATGACCATATGTTCTGATTTGAAGTAGTGACCTGACAATGGCTTCAAGCAAACTGAGACCTCTGGATTCTTGACCAGATTCCCAGTCAGGCCACATGGGTTTGAATCTTGTGTTTTTTATAGAAATAATAATGTATGATTCAAGAGCATTCCGAGTTCAAAATATCGTGTGTGTGTGTGTGTGTGTGTGTGTGTGTGTGTTTGTGCGTGACTGTGTACATTTATACGCATGAGTATGTGTTTATGGAGGGGGAGTTTCTTTGGAAACCACCTAGCAAATATAGGTGGATGGCCCTTACCATACAGGTGCATGCAAGTCTCCTTCATTTTGCTGCTTTCCCTCAGAGCAGAAGGCAAGTTATTGAGCTCTGCATGTTTCATTGTGCATTTGTTTGTTTTTTGTCTGTCCCCTGATGGAAGATAAGCTCCACGAGAGCAGAGACCTTGTCTATCTTGCCTCATACTACCCCCACATAGCCTAGAATGGTGCCTGGCATTTAGTAGGTGCTCAAAAATTAATGTAAATATACTCATCACATTTCATTCGCACGCTACTCTGTGAAGAGACCTCCATTATTCATTCAACAGCTTTCTCTGAGTGTCTACTATGTGCCTGATATTATGTCAGCCACAGACCATAGTTAATCATCTTCCTCCTCCCTGCCAGGTGCCTTTTGGGGCCTAAATGTATCATGGGAGATGGGAATGTGCCCTTGTTAGCAGGTTTTACAGATACTTGGCATTTTATCTGTCCCTTCAAACCCATTTTGGAACAAGGGAATGGAATAAAGACATTTGATTTATTACTGATGCTGTGGATAAATTTAGTCTTCCCCCAACACACAAACACACACACATACACACACTCACACTCACATAAATGACATTCAATGGAAAGGATGTAGTTCCAATTACTCTACATCTTTGTCCCCTCTGCACCCAGGGCAGGCAGGCAGGATCCCACCTAACTCATGCCCATGACTCAATTTCACCACCTATTCCCTTCTTCACAGAGTCTCAGGGTTAGACTGTGTCTCGCCATCCAGGGGACAAACCTTTTTCATCCCAAGCAGTGGTCTCCAAAGGGGGCTGTGCCTCCAGCTAAGACCCAGGTGAGAAAGTCAGAAGTATTCTGGAGGCTCAGTATTCTCAAGGGGAGGTGAGGAGAAAGGGTCCCCAGAGGGTGAAGTCTCCTGCAGCCAGCTCACTGGTCGTTGGCACTTAGGTTTAATAGAGTTGGCTTTGGGGCCTGGGATCAGGCTCATTGCCATCTCAACAGATGGGCACGTGGGTAGATAGCCAACAGATAATGTATGAGCAACAAATGTGTTTGTTGAGGGCAGTTTTCCCAGGCAGGAGCATGAAAACGGGCTCATCCTGAGACTCCACACCTGTGCTCCTCTTCTGCCTAAATATCTGCTGGAGGCTGAGGTCCCCAAACACTGGGAAGGGGCCTGCAAAATGGCTATCAAATTCCTGCAAGAGAGAGAAAAGGATGGCTCCAGGAAGCATAGGGAGAAGGACTCCCCCAGGGGGCAAAAAAGATGCCAACACCTATTTTCAATGAAGGCAACAGGAGGGAGTAAGGTCAGACACGAAGAAGATCCCATGGGTTTGTCTATATTAATTCCTCTTACAGCTGAGAAGTTGTGAACCTCCCATTTTGTGACACTCACGTAGCCATGAGGAGCTTTGAGGAGAAAATGGGGAATGTGCAAAACATTGACAACTGCCCTGGAATAGTCTTCCTGAGAATGAGAAATTCTGTCTTCACGAGGTATAAATTATGAATATCATGACTAGTGTCCAGAGGTAAGAAACGCAGAGCCCATGTGCAGACACTGCTTTATCCTGTGTACCTGGGAGACCCCACTAATTGATTATAATGTATTCAGCATTTTCTCATGAGTCCAAGGCAGGGCTTCAGGTCTTTTTAAAAAACCTGTTATCTAATACATTCACTGGTTGCAAAATACTAAAGTATATACTTGAGAAATCTCCCTCCCACCCCTCACATCTAGTTCCCTTCCCCAGACTGGGACCTAGCTCCCCAGACAACATGCTAGTTTTGAGAGGAGCAGGAGACGAACCTAATTTCGGTTTCAGAATCTAGTCTTTCAGTTTCATAGAAGTGGCCCAGCAACATGTTTCTAGCTCCAGTCTTGGTCACCCAAATGGTCAGCTAGGACAGAGCAGACTCAGCTCTGCGGAAAGATATAGGTCCTCAACACAAATTTTCGATTAGATGGGCAACTTCAGAAGGGTGCCTGGGTGGCTCAGTCAGTTAAGTGTCTGACTCTTGGTTTCAGCTCAGGTCATGGTCTCATGGTTCGTGGGTTCGAGCCCCACATCAGGCTCCACATTGATAGTGTGAAGCCTGCTTGGAATTCTCTCTCTCTCTCTCTCTCTTTGACTCTCCCCTGCTCATGTTCTCTCTCTCTCAAAATAAATAAATAAATTAAAAAAAAAAAAAAAAGATGCGCAACTCTGTGTCCACAATGCTCTGGATGTTCCTGAGTAATGTGTGGGCTTCTCAGAGTCTGATGATATCCCCTGAGCAGGGTCGGCACCACTGGACAGGACTTTGCCAACCAGACTTCTCATGGCCTTCTCGAGGCCTGCTCTTGGGGATGAGGGTCAGATATCAACTGGAAAATCTCACTTGGCTGTGAATGTTGACAAAGCCTTGAGAAAACAAAGAGCAGATGAGAAAGCACTGGACTATGAATCAGAAGATTCTGGGTCCCTCCCCCTGTTCTGGTATCTCCTAGTTGTGTGACCTTGAGAACATCACTTCCCATTTCTGGTGTAAAAATGAGGGGGTTGCACCACAGAAGAGAAGTAGGAGGAGTGGTTACATCCATGAGCTTTAGAGCTAGACCTTCTGGATGTGAATCTTGTCTCTGGCATTCACCAGGCTTATGAGCCCATGTGAGACACATAAGCTCTCCTAACCTTCGTGTCCTAAGTAAAGTGAGGATAATAGTTCCTGCCTCACGGAGTTAGTGTAAGAAATGAATGGGTTCGCCATACATTTAAACTCGGTGGCATAATGCCTAAAACATGGTAAGCACTCAGTCAGCGTTAGCTGTTATTATTTTATGATGACTTTCAAGAGTGGCGGGAGATAGTAGAGGGAATATACTGAGGAATTAAGCACCTATTTTTATGCCAATACTAATGATGACAACTGGCTCCTGTGTCATTTAAAACTTCTCTATTTGTTATTGCTGCCACCCCCATACTCCCAAAGGTAGTAACATTAATTTTGCCACCAACGTTACACGTAAATTAGATTTAGAGATGTTGTGGTAACCTGTTTCCACCAATAAAGCTTAGACCTTGACTTCAAAATCACAACAAAGAAATAAGAAGGTATCCATAGGTGGGGCACCTGAGTGTCTCAGTCAGTTGAGCATCCAGCTTTGGCTCAGGTCATGATCTTATGGGTTCGAGCCCCATGTCAGACTCTGTGCTGACAGCTCAGAAGCTGGAGCCTGCTTTGGATTCTGTGACTCCCTCTCTCCCTGTCCCTCCCGCTCATGCTCTGTCTCTTTCCCTCTCTCAATAAATAAATAAATAAATAAATAAATAAATAAATAAATATTAAAAATTAAAAAAAAGAGAAGCTCTCCATAGGTGAGCCAGGCATTTGAGTTTTTCACACTGAAGATAGGGTCATGCTTTTTGTCCTTAGTAGGCAAAATGTAGATCTGTTTGGTGTAGGAAGGCTTGATCTCTATGTTATCAAAGTAGCATCAGCCTCTATGAAGACGTTTTCTTGAGATGCATCATCAATTTCTCTGTTATGAGTTGCAGTGTATCCCCCAGGAAGATATATTTAAGTACTAACCCCTAGAACTTGTAACTATGACCTCCTATTTGGAAATAGGGTCTTTGCAGATGTAATCAAGTTAGGATTACAGAATTAGGCTCATACAGAAGCTCATACAGAATTAGGGTGGGCCCTAATCCAATGTGACTGGCATCCCTATAAGGAAAAAAAAAAGACACACACTGGGAGAGTACCATGGGATCAGAGGGGGCAGAGATTAGAGTGTGGTGTCTACAAATCAGGGAATGCCAAGGATGGCTGGAAAACCCAGAAGGACGAGAAAGGCATGGAACATACTTCCACCTAGATCCTCCAGAAAGAGAATGGCCCTGCCAACACTGTGTTTTCAGACTTGTAGTCTATAGAACTGCAGAGAGAATAAATTTCTCTTGTTTTAAGCCATCCAAGTGTGTGGGGTTTTGTTACAGCAGCTAATATAGTCCTTAAGGAAGGTAAAAAAAAAAAATCAAGGTTTAAAAAAAATCAAGGACAGAGAGACAAGGTCTTTGAGAACATATATGACTGTTTTTTAAGTTAGAGAGAGATGGAGGGGAGAGTGGCAGAGGAGAGAGAGAGAGAGAGAGAGAGAGAGAGAGAGAGAGAGAGAGAGAGAGAGAGAGAGAATCTCAAGATTTCAAGCAGGCTCCACACTGACGTGGGGCTTGACCTGGATCCTGACCTGATGCTCAACCGACTGAGTCACCCAGGTGCCCCCATATACTTCTATTTGCACATATTTAGATCATTCTACCTGGGAGATCTATGCCAACAACGTCCCACTAACCTTATTCTCGTTTCAAGGTCCATCTGGCTATTTCCTCACAATGGAAGGCCCTCGTCCCAGATCTTATCAGGGAACCTCCTTTCCGGCACTCAGCTTCATCTTCTCAGAGAGACCTTCATGGACCATCTCCACTAGAGTAGCCCAAGCCCCTAGGCATTCTTCATCACTTTTCCCTGTTGAGTTGTTCCAAAACACCACGGTAGATGAAATTCTCCTGTCCAGCTGACAGCTGTTTGACTCGCCCTGCTCCACTGTGGCAGGACGTCAACACCCTGAGACAAGAACATGCTGCCTTGGGCCCCAGAAGAGATCCTTGCTCCTAACAGCACCTGGTTCCATATGCCATCACATTTAGGATGATCCCAATTGTAAGATGCATCATTACTGTGTACCACTAAGAAAGAAAAAGACACTAATTAAACTCTGACCTGGCAGTGATGGAGAGACATCCCAACCCAGAGATGTTAAACTGTGAGAAAAAAGCATGTCTTAGATGCAATGAAATATGGCAAATGTTTCAATAATAATACCCTCATGCAGGGGAGCCTGGGTGGCTCAGGCAGTTAAGCATCTGACTTCAGCTCAGGTCACGATCTCACGGTTCATGGGTTCGAGCCCTGCATCGGGCTCTGTGCTGATAATGCAGAGCCTGGAGCCTGCTTCAGATTCTTTGTCGCCCTCTCTCTCTCTGCCCCTCCCCCGCTCACACTGCTTCTCTTTCTTTCTCAAAAAGTAAATAAACATAAAAAAATAAATAAAGCCCTCATGCAGAGTTTGGTTCTTGGAGAAATCTGACTCCTGTGAAAACCAACACAGAAGTTATAGCACTTGCCCTGAGCATGGTTCCACATCTATGAAGGTCCCACAGGTACAGAGTGGAGGGGGAGAACAGGGTAGGTGGCAGGAACTATGGGTAGAAAAGGAAACGTTCTAGCCATTTCTTTTCTTTATTATTATTTTTTTAATGTTTATTTATTTTTGAGAGAGAGAGAGACAGACTGTGAGTGGGGGAGACAGAGAGAAAGGGAGACACAGAATCCAAAGCAGGCTTCAGGCTCTGAGCTGTCAGCACAGAGCCCGACGCAGGGCTTGAACTCACAGACTGTGAGATCATGACCTGAGCCAAAGTTGGACGTACAACCGACTGAGCCACCCAGGCACCCCTAGCCATTTCTGAAGTCCATGATGGTACCACTAAACCTCAGAACCCCTGAATAAGGTTGTGTGGCCTATTACATTTTACAGCTAATGTGTGGATAGCCCTTCCCACCTACAACACAGGGATTATCACATTTCCTTTCACCTCAGCACAATGTTTTAAGCCAGGCAGATGATGGAAGCTAAATGCTTCTAGGTTTGGGTGAGTTACCCAACTTGCCCAAAGTCACAATTAATTAGTGTCATAGCCAGGACCTGAACAAGTTCTCCTAATGCTGTGTCCAGACCTCTTGCTACCCACCCAACTGACGAGTGCCTAACCCAAGCTAATCACAGACCTTGCTAATTACAGATTCTGTTGTTACATAGGATCGAGTTGAAATGAATTCAGGCTCAACATTCTGGAAGATTCCAGAAAAGTCTGAACAAAACTTTGTATGGCCTTGAGAGGATCGTCTACCCTCTTAGTTCCTGACTCACCCATGAGAGGTCCCCAGCCATCTTGTCCCCCACTTTGATTCCAAAACCTTTTCATGTAAATGAGCTGTTGAGCCAGTGGGAGAAAAAGTCTGAGCTCCTTTGGGGGTGCATTTTGGAGCACTTTACTGTTTTCTTAAGGCTTGGGGAAGAGTAAGCGGTAATCAATAGTGAAATCTGCCTGAATCTCGGAGGCTCAATGAAGGTGCTTTTGAAGCACATCACAGAGCTTGATTTTCTGTTATTTAGTGCCAAAAGTTATTACCTCAGCAGCAGTGCAATGTCTAATTTATACCAAATTGTTAGCTGAAATCTATTAAAGTTTATTAGCACCATCTCAGAATACAGTAACATCTCACTGGTTCTGCTCGTGTTTAAATTGACCAGCTGGTTTAACTCTATTAGCTTTGAGGCTGAGATAAACTCGAGTCTGCAGAAGCCATCCACGGCACTAGGGGAGAATGAATACAGATGAAGCTCAGGGTATTTGGGGTGTTAGCCGCTACCAAACTGCTGCAGGCTTCGTCTCTCTTGATGCAGTCGTGACCCCGTTAGTCCATTGCCAATGGAATGGGGAGCTGCCCTCAGAATTCAGAAAGCAGTTGTCAATGTGATGGAGTTTCCAGCAGAGAGGGAGGCATTCCTGGAAGTCTGAGGCTGAGAGCCCGCAACAGTGAGCTCGAGGAACCCGGATTGTCTTAAAGGAGAAACTGATTTGTCAAGACATTTCCCTATTGCCTGCAAACTTGTGACTTCCAGAAGAATACTTCCAGTTGTATTGAGGGAAGACAAAAGATCTAACGTTACTCGTAGAGAGAAGTACTGACCTTGGTCCCATCCTACCTATCCTCAGGGTCAGGACCTCAACGAAACCAGACCACAGCCATATGGAAGTGTTTAAGTAGAGAGGCTGAATGACCCTTTACAATGGTGTCCAGTGTTTGGTTGCTTTAGACTGCCTGGAGCGGTAAGAATGCCGGCCTTAATAGTCACCCCAATCTGGTTTGAGAACTGACCTCACTGCTCACTATCTGCACAGTCTTGAAAAAGTGACCTAAATATTCTTGGTCCTAGTTTCCTCTTCATAAAATGTTTTTCTTTTTTTTTCTTTCTTTCTTTTTTTTTGGGGGGGGGGGGAGGTGCCCGATGTTGTACGTAAGCGCCCAGCACAGCCTCACTAACACAATGAATATGTAATCCACATTAGTTTCTTTCTCTTTACTTCTGCTTAGCATTTTATAGCCATTTGGTTCTAAAGTGGATAATTCGGTTAATTATATTTTCCTTTTGTTCTATACTTCATCTAAGCTCCTTTATATTCATTATCTTTTTCAAGACCGGAAGGAACTCAAAATATTAGGTAGAGCTGGAATTTATAACCTGTTTGACACAATAGGAAGTCCTTGACTTAGCAAGGTGAAGAGACCTGCCCAATGTCATACTGTTAGTGTAGAATGATGTAAGAAGGTAAGGTTCCTAAGTCCTGGTCCAGCATCCTTTGCACCTCGTCACATGGTCATTACATGACAGAATTCTGCAAGCGAGATATGCTTCGGAAAAGCAACCAGCACACTAAACCCCAAGCTTGGGTTAGGGTCAGAGGCAGCAGAAACAAAATTCTCAATCACTCACGAGCACCAAGAACAGCGCCCGGCACACAGTAGGTGCTCGTTGCGTGTTCACCGAAGGAATGAACTGATGAACCAAACTACATTCACTCCATTGAGATCCCCAGAATCAACATGGGGAGAAGATATACAGGAAGCTAGGTTACATAAGAGGCAAAGTGGGAAGGTAGTAGACAAGAGTTTCCCAGGTATGTGCCCATGATCATCCAGTAAGCACATTTAAAGTACTCTGTTCTGAATCAAAGGCAGCCCCATCAGCAGTGAGGGAGGCAAGGCACCTGGGGTGCTGGGCTGTTAGTGCCCAAGAGTTCTCTCCAGGGAGTACTCAGCCCTGACTCCACACATCCTCTACCCAGCTCTTGACACCAAACCTCCAACACTTGGCCTCCTTAAGACCCCTTGAACTTTTTCAAGATACTCCGTGTCCCTGGTACCTAGCACATGGTCTGACTGCAAAACACAGCTTTTCCGTGTTAAGTGAATGATGTCAAATAAAGTAGATATGCTTAGCTCCACTTCACAGCTAAAAAAAATAAAAAGAAAAGAAAAAAAAGAAGCCCAAAGAAATGATCCCAATGGATGGCTTTCATTCCTTCAGGAACATTAATTAAATAATTTAGTATCTCCTCTATGCCAGTGCTGCCCTGGGTGTGAATGCCAGGATAACAGGGCACACAGTTCCTCTTGCCCTCCTAGTAGAGGAAGACAGACCCAAAGATGAAAATACACACCCATATCACACAACTAAATTGTGGTGTGATGAGGTTTAACCCAAGATGGAGACAGAGAATGTGGGATTTTAATCCAGGCAGTCCTATCAGAAAAGATCTACCCAAAAAAGCAGGGATTTAAGATGAGGTCTAAAGGATAATAAGAAGCCAGAGAGAGAGAGAAGGAGACTGGTGGAAGCAACACGAATGTTCCACGTAGAGAAAAACCCATTTAAAAAAAAAAAAAGAGAAAAACCCATTTAAAGGCTTGATGTAGAGAAGAGTTGGGGCAGTTTGAAGAACTACAAGGAAACCCTGGGGCTGGGTCATGATGGGGCACAAGGGAAGTGAGATGTGGATAGAATCTGAGAGGGAGAATGGGATCACATACATCTTGACAGATTGTGGGTTTTATTTTAAGTAAATTTGGAGCCCTAGATGGAAGGGTATTAAACAAGGAAGTGAGATGATTAATATATAATTTAACGAAATCACCCTCTGCTGCCAGAGAAGGAACAGGCAGGAGAGAGGCCAAGGACGGAAGCAGGGTGACAAGTTGGGAAGCCATTCCAGCTGGGGCAGAACATGGCGGTAGCTTCTCTTGGGCTGGTAGAGATGGAGGGACCTGAGAAGAGACATGGCCAGAATCTAAGCTAGTTGGGGCTACAGCTAGAGCCCCGGTGTCCTGATTGTCCAATTGGGTTTTTTAAATTGAACACACTCCAATGGTGCATGGGACAAAGGGAGATGGCTGGCAGGGAGAGGGAATTCTAGATGAATATTCATCTAGAACACTGTGCTCAAACTAGAGCCCACAGCCCCTGAGGGTCCACACACATTATTCTCTCTGAAAGAAATTTGTACTGTCACCTGCAGTTTCAATGACAAGCAAAAAGAAATCAATAGAAGCATATTGTGGGTCCACCCCGTATCATTAGATGACCACCTTCTGATCAGGTTCAGCCACACCATTTCAGAAAAGACTTTTGCACTTTTTATTGACCGCCATGCACGTGCCAAGCACAACTACCTTTATTCTCTGCAGAAAACAACAGAGAAGGATCCAATGCATGAATTCACATGAGATGATAAATTCATGCCAAGTGACGAGAAAGAGAAAGATCGGAGTACTGCAGGTCACCGAGGTCTCCTACCTCGGGAGAACCAGCGCCAAAGCCCAAAGTATGAGAGAACGACAAAGAGAGGATTCATTTCAGACAAAGAACACAATTCATCATATTTAATAGTTGTAATTTGAATTTTATTGGATCTGCAGTGATGTCCGTATTTAATTTCTAATTTGTTTTGGTTTCATAATTGGCTTAAACAATAAGCACAAAATTTTATATCTGATTTTACGTTTATGTATATTAACATTTTAATAAAAATAATTTATATTCTCATTGGGGTCCATGATGATTATTTTCCTCTAAACAGAGTCTATGTCTTACTCAAGTTTGGGAAATCCTGGTCTGAACCAAAGGGAAATCAAGCAATGGGCCATCTTGTCTAGACTACAGGGATTTCCTTTCAAGGTGGGGTGATGGAGAAGGAGCCCCAGGAAGAGGAATTATTTGCCCTTTCTGGTACATCTCCTGAAAGGTGCAACTCCCAAACTGTTGAAAGTTAGGTTTAAAAGAATCAGGTGAAATGGTGTTAACTTGTTACTGTTATTTCCCCCATCACCTCGGGGTACAGGTTCAACCTCTTCAGATAAAAAGCAAGTTATTGCCCTCGAAATCCCTTAAGAAGAAGTCAAGGGCCGTGTTCTATAAAAACTGTGTCTCTGTAAAGCTAGACCTTGCATTCAGTAGAGAGAGCTGTGCACGTACTGGAGAGGCCAGCAGGAGCTGAGACCGTCTGGCTCTCATTCTCCCTCTCATGGGAGGTGGATGTGTGGGCGAGCTCACCAGCCCTCATTACATTTGTCTTTTTCTCCTTTTTGTTGCCTCCTTTCCAGTTGAATTCTCCTCAGATAAGTGCATCTATAATGTGGATAAGCAGGCACACAGGGTTAGGACTCTAAGGGTATGGTCCAGGGAAATGTTAGGTTTTGATGAAGGAGAGAAGGTCAACAACACTAGGTGCTGCTTTCTATGTGGCACCCAAGGCATTCAAGGTAAGTGCAAGGATCCTGGAGCTCACACTTACAAATTATTGCGGATAATTTTTAAAAGAGACATATAATTTTTACCCAAGACTTACGGTAATAGAAAATACCATCCCTCAGCTATCTGCTGAGGCTTATGGAAACCCAAAAAGCTGAAGGCGGCTCATTGGAGGAACCACACCAGGAAGGTGAAGCTGGGAAAGAGAGCGGAGGACAGGTGATATCTTGACGGTGGCTCTTTTTAACCAGCTCCAGGATGGGCTGGTCCGACCCAATTCACGAGAGGGGATAAAAGCCACGCGTGTTAGCCCAGAGAGGGGCAGGGGATGGCTACTCAAATAGATTTCCTTTGCTCTGCTTCATGCATTACCACTGACCTCTATCATTGCCCATTTGCAAGGCACACAGAGCATCTCCCTGCCCCATTGCTTTTTAGGTAAACATTAAACAGCGCTGCACATGGAGAACAGCCAAAGCGTTTGATAATTCATCAGCAGTGGCAAACCTGAGTGTTTCCATGCGATGCAAATTGCTTTGGCTTCCACGCCGCTCCTGTCGCTTCAAGTGCCGATGGTAAATAGCCTTCCTTGGGATTACTATCAAGTATTCATTTTAACAACATTAATTTACAACGTGTTATCCCACTTTACATTGTGCTACATGACTTATTCACAGAGCCGGCCCTTTGGTGACTGATATTTATTCATTTGATTCACCGCACTTGCCTGAGATTTTTAGGTTAATGGGACCTGGACTGGAAAAAGATTGTGTGCCGGGTTGTTTGGGCAGGACTCATTCATGGCGAGGGCAGCAATGCTTCCTGAAAAGTCTGTGTCTTTCTGGCTGGATGGTGGAGAAGGAGAAGACTGCTAGAAGGAGCTGAGTCAAATCAATTTCCTCACCTAAGGACTTCCTGAGGCCAGAACACTGAGGAAGCAGCAGCAACAATGCGAATACTCCTTATGGCCATGTGCATTGTTCAAGTCCTTTCTATGATTCTTCCAATAACCCTGGAGGGTAAATATAATAGAAAGTTTAAGAATATGGGATCTGGGGACTGACAGCTGGGGTTGAAACTTGGCTTTCCCACTTAATAGCCAAGTTTCATTTCTGTGACTCAATTCCCTCATCTTTAAAATGGGCACAGCAATCAGTTACTATACCAGGTTATTAGCAAGTAGGTTGTTACAGTAAAACACTTAAACAGAGTTGGCCCATGGATTATGGTAGTCGATCCATGATCCCATTCTTCTCTCTGTGCACCTGGCCGGACTGCCTTTGCTGGAGCTCGGGTGTGACCACGTGACTTGCTTTGGCCAATGAAGCCGAAGAGGAAGAATATGCACCAGTGCTGAATGGAAGCCTGTGGCTACTAGCGGAAGACACGTAGTGCCCTTTCCCCCAGCTGCAGGGACCGTGGACACCCACGCCATGATGGAGCCCCCACAGCCAAAGTCCTAGAGTAAGGAGGTGCAGAGTGGAGCTCCCAGCCAATTTATGATGTAGCATGAGCAAGAAATAACGCTCTGTGATTATAAGCCTTTTTTAAAACTGAAATATTAGCCAACTTATCTAATGACACAGAAAGTGGGCTACCAACGTTCAGTATCATTATTGTCATTATTTTTATTTTACAGAAGAAGAATCTAAAGCTCAGAGTTTTGGTCCCAGCATCACGCAGCGGCTATGGGACAGAAGCCCAATGAAGCCCCAGGTCTTAAAGTGGATACTAAGGGAAGACAACAGAAATAGAGATTTCCTAACTCAAGGAAACTCAAGGGATACCTACTATACAAGTGCAAAGAACAGACCTCACAACTTCAGGCTGTGCTTCAGTTTCCTCATCAGTAAAATGGGAATAATAAAAGAGTACCTAGTAGAGGGGCTTAAGGGAGGATTAAATGAGATAATACATGTGAAGTGCTCATGGGAGTATCTGGAACATTACTAGATGACAGGAATGTTTGTTGTTACTATTACTATTATTACTATTATTGAGGACTAACTATTCTGTAATTTTAATATCACTCGGTCTCATCAGTCTGAGTACGAGAACTTATATTTATATAGATATGTAAGTAAACAATAAAGCAAAACCTGAGTCTCCTCATGGCTACCAGGCTAGCTGCATCCTTATCCTGAAATTTAAGTCTGTTCCTTGCTTTCGTTTGGCCAAATCTACTATTAAATATCTTCTCTACCTAGAAGCCCTCCCTGTTGACACCCACCCAAGGCTGTTCTGTGCCCCCACTGACCTAGCACTTTCATGCATACATCTGCTTCTTCTTACCATTGTCCAAGGTCTGGATTCCCTGCTGGACTGGAGACTCCATGAAGGAATCTATCTGTTGTGTTCACAACACCAGGGGTTCAACATTACATCATGAGAAGAAATAAACAAGTAATAGACATGAGCAGCCATTCAGGAAAGGGAAGCGTTCAGCCAGCCAACATGTGCAAGGGTGCTCAGCCTTGCCACATATTAAAGAATAAAAGCAACAGTGAGATATTATTTTTTCCTTAAAGGTGGGGAAAGAAAACCCAACACTGCTAACATTAAGTGCAGGACAGGGTAGGGAGAATAGAGCAGATTCAAACTCTATTCAAACACTGGTACAATATTTTGGATGGCAAATTAGCAGTACCTGTTTAATGCTGAAAGGGAGCTACTAATTCTATTTAGGGGCAGGCTTCTACTCCACAGAAATATTAGCATGAGTATGTAAAGATAGATATTCAAGAATGCTCATTACACTATTTTTTTTTTGTAAAAGCAAATACAATTGAAACAATCTAGAATGCCTGTCTATGGGTCATTGGTTAAGTGAAATGTGGTACTTCCAAGCAATGGAATATTACATCATAAGGTCAATTTTTATTGCATGACTCATTAGAGCAGGAACTTGGTCACATTTACCACTGTGTCCCCAAGCCTAAGACAGCACCTAGAACACAGCAGGTGATCAGTAAATATTTGATGAATAAATGATGCTGAATATTTGTTGAATACGTGCTCAGTGAAAATTTTCATAATATGGAATTAAGAGAAAAAGATTTCAGCCGTATGGAATGGCACCCATTTTTTGTTTCTAACTGTGTATTCACACAAAACGATCAAAACTATATATGTGAATAGATAGATAGATAGATGATAGATAGAGATACAAAGACAGAGGGATCTGTACAGGAAGAAACTCTTAACAATGCTCTTCTTGGGGAGGTGAGTCTGGCAATGATAGAGTCTGGGGACTTGTGGAGGCTGGGAGTTCTTTCCCTCTTGCTTTGAAGAATTCATTTCATTCCTAATATTATAGGTTATTTCCCTTTCTTTTTGCTTTTTTTTCTAAATGTTTCACAGAAATACTTTTTTTCATATAATAAATGAGGATTGCTTGATTGAACAATCCTAAGAGAGAAAATTCGGAACTGAGACCTCTCCAATGCCTCACCCACCCATTTCCATAGTCCTCAGAGAAAGTTTCCCCCTCAATCCCTACCTAATAAAATAAGTAAAGAAGCAGGCAGGCACATCAATGGAGGCTAACTGATGGAAAGGGGAAGGTTGCATATACTAGTACTTTTTGGGCTGAGGTTCGCCAGGCAACTACGTCCGCCGATACTGACATAGCCCATGAGACTGGATGAGATGGAGGGAACGATGAAGATGTTCCTCTAAAAGATCACCACTTTGTGGACACTTTGTCAATGTCTCGCGCAAATTATGATGGCCTAGGACTCACTGCAAATTAAGCGGACCTTGATTTGAACCTCAGTTCTAACACAAATCGTGTAACTGAGGAAAGTTATTTCATTTTTCTGAACTCGGTTCCCTTATCTGGAAGAGGGGAATAATATATTAGGGTAATTAGCCTTTGCTGCTGTCATAAACAAACCCATTCTCAATAGCTTCAGACAATCACAATTTATTTCTCGCTCACACAAAATTCAACATTGATGTTCCCGGTTAGGTGGCTCTCCAGGAAAGCTCTTGGTCCAGTGGAGTAACTTAAACAGGGTCCCACAGAAAGCAGAGCCTGAGCAAAAGGCTGATGTGCAAGTGCTTTATTGGGTACCATGTTAGCGGGCAGCAGGAGTGAGAACAAGCAGAATGAAGCAGGTTAGAAGGAAAAGTCAGTACAAGGAAACCTTACTAAGCCAACAGCTCGGGAAGGCCACTGAGGTCAACAGGCTGTGTGACCCCACACTCCGGGAAAGGACATAAAATGCACCTCATTAGTATGTATCTGACAGAAAAATAATGAAGCATTTATCCATTGTCTCCCATCCCCATGGATCAAAAGTTAGCCCCAAGGACCTGAACAGACATTTTTCCAAAGAAGATACACGAAAGGCCAACAGGTACATGAAAAGATGCTCAACATTACCAGTCCTTTCGGAAATGCAAATTAAAACCACAGTGAGATATCACCTCACACTGGTCAGAATGGCCATCATCGAAAATACAAGAAAGCTAATAAATGCTGGTGTGGATGTGGAGAAAAGGGAACCCTGGTACACCGTTGGTGGGCATGTAAATTGGTGCAGTCATTATGCGAAACAGTATGGAGGTTCCTCAAAAAATGCAAAATAGAACCACCATATGATCCAGCAATTCCATTTCTGGGAACACATCCAAAGGAAACAAAAACACTAACCCGAAAAGATATTCTTACCCCTATGTTCAGAGTAGCATTATTTACACCAGCCAGGACATAGAAACAGCCTAAGTACCACCTAAGTGTCCACTGATGGATGATAGATAAAGAAGTTGTGAGACACACACACACACACACACACACACACACACACACACACACTGTATGTGGAAAATCCTACCATTTGTGACAACATGGATGGACCTCGAAGACGTTATGCTAAGTGAAATTAAGTCAGACAGAGAAAGACAAATACTGTGTGGTCTCATTTATATGTGGAATTTTTTAAAAAGCTCATAGAAAAAGAGATCAGACATGTGGTTACCAGAGGCCGCGGGTCGGGGAGGGGGAATTGCAGGAAGGAGGTCAAAAGGCACATATTTCCAATTATAAGATAGATCAGTACTGGGGATGTAATGTACAACATGATGACTCTAGCTAACACTGCTGTATGATATGTGGGAAAGTTGTTAAGGGAGTAGATCCTAAGTGTTCTTATCACAAGGAGATTTTTTTCTCATCTTTCTTTTCCTTATATTGTATCTATATGAGATGGTGGGTGTGGGTTGAACCTATGGTGATAATCATTTCACAATATAGGTAAATCAAATTATCATGCTGTCCACCTTAAACTTGCACGGTGATGTATGACAATTATTTCTCAATAAAACTGGGAAAAAAACAAAGAAACAAACAAAATTTGCCCCAATGAGGCTTTCCCACCCCACACCTCTGAGTTGTCTTATGTCAACCACCAACAAAGAGGCGATGGGGTATTCTTCCGGTATAGGATTCTTCCATATTATAGCTTGACCATCTTCACACATGCTAACCACACCATAGAAGGGGAAGATACATAAAAAGAAGGAGCCAAGCCCAGAGGCAGCATAGGTCATTTCTGCCCGTATTTTACCAACTGGATCTGGTTGCATGCCCTGCCCCACCCCCATCAAAGAGAAAATAAAAAGGTAGCCTTTCTGTGAGCTCAAGAGGAAAAAGGAAATAGTTTGGTGAACACGGAACATTGTTGCTTCCCCTGGTCCCACCGGCAACCTCTCATAGTAGTTGAGCTCTTGGGCTGATCATGTCATATTCAAGGGACTCGGTGTTCCCATCACTTGGTAAGCAGTTGACAAATGATATCTCTACTTACCATTCAGCAAAATGAAAACTCTAAGTGGCTGCAAAAGATACTCCTTGATGAGAAAGTTCTAACAGTGGCCTTGGCCAGCAGGGATCTCAGTTGGTGCTGTGTTCAAATAATGGACTCATGGTTATATTCCCTCTTGTCTGGGGCTTACAAAATGGAAGTGCCAAGCATGACTTAGAGGGTGGCACAAAGGAGACCAGCCCTCTTGTGACTGAGTCAGGCCACTGCTGTTGACATGTACATGGGTTCATTGTATCCCATGCTCCCTGGGTATCTCTGTCACCAACTGGGCAGTTAGTTACTGATCGGACAATACAACTTTACCCAGGGGTCAGGAAAAGAGTGCTCACCTTTATACTCATTGCCTGGAATTCTCTTATCTTATAGTTTACACAAGATAAGGTGACCTTTGCTTGCCTTGGCTTAGAGCTGGAGAAACAGGCCAAGAGCTTGGTGTCCTGAGTTCTGTCCCTGACTCTGCTGGGGCATCCATTCAAAAAATACTGAGCAGCTACAATGTGCCTGAGTCTCTGCTAAGTGCTGGGGCCGTAGAAGAAACAGGTTAGAAGGTCTCAGTTTTGGCTTTGTTAGACATTAAATAATAATCACACCAATCAAATCATATTATAAATTGGAGAAGTACTCTTAAGGAAAACTGTTCTATAGCAGTTGTCTTTCCATATCTATTCTCTCCTCCTTGCACATCACCGGAATGTTCTATTTTCTAGCTACACATAAAGCCTTCAAGAAAAAAGGTTGGTTTTCCCAAACTCCCTTGCAGCTAGGTGTAGACATCTGACTTAAACCTGGCCTAAGGAATATGAGCAAAAGAGGTGGGTTGTTCCGCTCTCTCTGCCTCCTTTTGGCTGACTTCTGGAAGTCTGATGTGATGGCAGGAGCTGCAGCAATATTTTTGGATTCTAAGATGGAGCCATTTTGAAGAAGGAGCTTAGTCCTTCGCGATTATGGAGCTGCCTACCAGCCTTTGATGTCTACACACACTTTTGCATGAGAAGGAAAGAGAGACTGTTCTTTGGGTATCTCTTTGTGGGAGAAGCAGGACCTATCGTTTGCTAAGGTCATCTGAGAGATGAAAAGGAGCCACGTGCATGAGGAGTGCAGGAGAAGAGTGTTGCAGGGAAAGGGAGTCTCATAGGCAAGAACCATGAAGTGAACCCACAAGAAAATCAGGGGCTGCTTGAGGGCAAAGATCAAGAAGAGGGTGGTGTGAAGTGAAGTAGGCAGGGGTTGGCAGAGCATGAGTGGCTTTGCCATGAAATAGGCGCTCATCCTTGGCTCGTTTAACCTCTCAGGTCCTCAGTTTGTGTCTCGATTAAATGGGAATAGCAGGTACGCTTCTGTTCTCATGGGATTTCTGTAAGGAGCAAATGCTACGTGGAGAGGGCAGAAGCCAGCACGGCACACTGATGCACAGCAAGGGCATTCCGACCAAGGTCAACAAAATTCAAATCCCACCTCTGCCATCGGCCGGTTGTATGACTGGGAGTTCTTTAACGGTATGTGCCTCAGTTTCCCCATCTCTAAACGGAAGCAGCAATCATATTTCGTTCATAAGGTGGCTGAGAGAATTAAATGAGTTACTATTTGCCAAGCACTTGGCCTAGGACCCCTGCCGCATACCGATTGCCGCAGGCGTGTTTCGTAAACCAATAAACGTAAGAAAAGTGTTTTATGACTTCAGAGAATCACACTAACTGCACATAGCTGGTTCCCACCTTCAACTGAAACTCTCCAGGGTCAGTAACTTTCCCTGCTGCTCCTCTCTAATTCTCTAGCACCTACAGAAGTGCCTCTTTTTAAAAGAAATCTCATCACAAGTGACTTTTAAAGACAGAAGCCATTCGAAGTGCAGGTACAATGACTTCTCTGCATCTCCATTCCCTCTGCACATATAGCTTTAAGGGTAACTGTAGGCCCTACTCCGGAAGGCCACGGTAAGCATGAGACTGATGTACAAAAACAGGGGTCCACAAACTTCCAGAGAGGGCCAGAGAGTCAATGGCCCTCTTTGGGTCTTCCAGGGCCAGAGAGTAAACATTTTAGGTTTGTGGGTCATACAATTTCTTTCTTTTTAATTTTTTAATGTTTATCTTTATTTTTGAGACACAGAGAGTCAGAGCACGATCAGGGGAGGTGCAGAGAGAGGGAGACACAGAATCAGAAGCAGGCTCCAGGCTCTGAGCTGCCAGCACAGAGCCTGATACGGGGCTCCAACTCGTCAACTGCGAGATCATGCCCTGAGCCGAAGTTGGACACTCAGCCAACTGAGCCACCCAGGCGTCCCTTGTGGGTCATACAATTTCTACTGCAACTGCTTAAACCAGCCATGGTAGCCCCAAACCAGCCACAGATAACGCATAAAATGAATTGGCATGGCCCTGAGCCAATAAAACTTTATTTATAGACACTGTAGTTGGATTTTCATATAATCATCATGAGTCATGAAAGAGCTTTTGATATGTTTAACCATTAAAATAATGTCAAGACCATTCTGAGCTCACAGGCTGTACAAAAAGAAGTGGATTAGAAATAGCCCATGCACTGTAGTTTGCAGACCCCAGTCCATAAATATTTGGCACGAAGTCTGGCGCAGAGTAAGTGCTCAAGAG
Source organism: Panthera pardus (assembly GCF_024362965.1). Taxonomy (NCBI): domain Eukaryota; kingdom Metazoa; phylum Chordata; class Mammalia; order Carnivora; family Felidae; genus Panthera; species Panthera pardus. Next base: position 30,408,138 of record NW_026526743.1, read on the forward strand.
CTGTTGTTAAAGTGTTTGTTATTAAGATTAGCAAGAGAGGGGTGCCTGGGTGGCTCATTCATCTAAGCATTGATTTCTGCTCAGGTCGTGATCTCACAGTTGGTGAGTTTGAGCCCCACGTCGTGCTCTGTGCTGACAGCTCAGAGCCTGGAGCCTGCTTTGGATTCTGTGTCTCCCTCACTCTCTGCCCCTTCCCTGCTCACGCTCTGTCTCTCTCTCTCAAAAATAAATATTAAAAAAAAAAAAAAAAGATTAGCAAGAGAGCATCAGGCAGTGGCTTCCTAGTCCACAAATACCTGAAAACCAGGCCTCCTCTGGGACTTTACTTTTCCTTCTTGTCCCTCAAGCAGCTGGACTTGACCTAGGTGGGGGCTGGAATTTGGGGTGGGGGTGGGGCAGGAGGGTTGCATGAAGTCAATGCCTTGGTTCAACAGCTTCCTAAGCATCGTGACTGCTTGGACCAAAACCTGACAGCTTGAAAGGGGCTTTATAAATGAAGAGCCTGTAAAGCAATTCAGAATCTGATTTTGCTGCAAAAGCATGATTTTAACAGATCTGTAGCTGTTCCCAACCTTTTAACACTGTCTCCTGTGAGTCAAGAGATTTTGATCTTGTAACTAAATTGACTCTGCTGAAGGTTGGCCATCCTCCTGGGTAAATTCTCTGACATGCACGGCTTCAGCCCCAACCCCCCTCAAAAGAAGACAAAAAAAAAAAAAAAAGGAAAGAAAAAAACACCCAACTCTCTTCTGTACCCAGTTATCCCCTAACTCATTTTCTCCAAATTGAAATATTAAGAAAAAAAATGATGAGTGTCAGAATTGACTCCCTTTGGCCCTAAATCTAGTGTTCTTTTTTTTTTTTTTTTTTTTGGCAGGAGACATTTCTGTTTAATACCAGTGCTAATATTTAGAAAAGTGGCAGCAGATTTAAAACAGTTACTCGAGTCATTCCAGAGATCTATCATGTTCCAGGGCCAGGCAATCAGTGCATGGCAATCAGGCCATTTCTTTTTGTGGCTTTTTATTTTCTTTTATTTGAGACAGATTGTCGCAGAATCCAACAAGAAATGGTTTCAAAATAAAGAGCTCAAAGAGTAGCTTGGCCGCGGCAGGGAAGCACAGGCTTTTCTGGACGGAGCAACATTGTCTGCATTCTACAGCGCGATGCAAGAGGCCGCCGGGCTGTGTGCAGGTGCCAGAATCCCTCCGGGCATGTGCCTGCCCACAAAAGCAGCACTCACGCGTGAGGAGCACAGTCCTGGGGCTGGTTTTGTGGAGCTGGAAATGTGTCTCATCTCCTAAAGTCAAGGACAGAATGTGACCAGGAACGAACCTGCTCCTCCGGTAACGGGGGAGAGAGAGGTGGGAGGAGGGAAAGAGGGGAGAAAGGAGAGGAGAAGAGAGACAAGAGAGACGGAAGAAGAAAAGGGACGGGCGAGCAAGTGCATGGGAGGCTGGGAGAAAGCATTGGAAAGTGGGGACCAATATATATGCAGAGGCGCCGAGTCGTGTGCCTTTGCGACTTTCCCCAAGGGGCACAAGAGAGCAGCCTCCAATAAGATTTGGGAAGAAGGGCTGTCACCAGCAGACTGAGAAAAATATGCATATTTTCTTCCAAATCCAAAAATCCAAGAGCTCACAAACAGAGAGGGTGTATATACGCATGCGTGCCCACATGAGAAAGCAGGAGAGAGAATTTTCCTTTGCTTTCTTCCCCTCTAATCTCTGCTTTCTCTTGCACAATAAAAGGTTATTCCCCCTGGAGTTCTGGCTGAGAAACTCAGAGTTCTAGAACTTTACAGAAGCTCCTCTATTGTCCTGAGAGGAACACACTTCTGGGATGAATCGGCCAGAGGCTTTTGGCTGGCAAGCAGGGAGAAGGATGGATGGCAGAGCTCTGGAAGGACATTTTATCCCAATAACCTGGTGGTCATTGAAGAGAATCCCTAAGTGTGAAATCAAAGCCCAGCCTGTCCTTCCAATTCTTTGCCATCTAGGAAAAGGGAAATGGAATCAAAGGCAAAAAGCGTACATTAGGGGCACCTGGGTGGCTCAGTGGGTTAAGTTTCTGACTCTTAAACCTCAGGTTCATCTCGGGTCATGATCTCAGGTGAGATGAACTTGAGCATCTGGCTCTGTGCTGACAGCATGAAGCCTGCTTGGGATTCTCTCCCTCTCTCTTCACCCCTCCACAGCTCATGCACTCACTCTCTCTCTCTCTCTCTCTCTCTCTCTCAAAGTAAATAAACATTTAAAAAAATGGTTTATCATTGTTGTTAGTGAGGATCCCCAATGTACATAAGATGTTTTATTGCTGTGGAAATAGAGTGGCTTAAGTCACAAAACAAAACAGTAATTCTGTTGAGAAGATTTTTATATGATAATATCCAACATTTGTTGAAGGCTTATGATGTCACACATATTATCTCTTTAAAATCACCACATTATAACCCTTACTGTTAAGTCTTATGATTATTCCCCATTTTATAGGTGTGGAAACTGAGACAGAGAGTAGAAGAACTCGCCTAGGGTTACAGCTAAGAATTGGAAGAAGCTAAGAGTTGAACTGAGGCAGGTCTATCTGACAGCAGATGTCTTGTGAATAATCTGTTAGAGATCATTATTACACTATATTCTCTTAATCTCCAAACTGTACTTGGAGATTAAATTATACTGCATTTTCCTGTGCAAAAATATATGTTTTCAGGAGAATGAATATGAGGATAAATAAAATGGAACCATTTTATGGGAGCTTAGTCATGTCTAGCATATGTGAATAGTTCATAGATGAAAACAGAAGGGTTGGAGGTGAGGCCACACATCCAGTCTTGGAGGGCCATTTTGTGTTGAGTTAGGCCAATTCATCACCCCATTCTAGTGGTGTGAGTGTGTGTGTGTGTGTGAGTGTGTGTGTGTGTGTGTGTGTGTGTGTGTGTGTGTGTAAGTCTCAAGCAGAGTTTCTGGAGAGGGTATCTGTGAGCCAGTTTAAACAGGTGAATAGGAGTTTGTGAAATGGACAGGTAAGGGGAAAGAGTCTCCAGAAAGAAGGAACAGGATGTTCAGAAGCACAGAGTCACAAACACCATGCATTGTTTCAGGAATCATAAGGATTTTTAAATGTCCAAAACATACACTGCAAGATCAGGAGTGCTGACAGTTGAGACAGGCCAAACAACAGGAGACAGAGTTTACAGGGTTGTGTTTAATACCAAAGAGTTTGGACTTCCCAGGGCCTTCATGAACCTGCCTTGTTTGGAAGCTTCATATACACATCTGGAGTGCAGAATAATATGCCTGGTAAAGAACAAAGTTATTGAGACCAAGCAAAATAGACTTGGAATCACTGTAGGAACACTCAGAAACACAACCTTCACATGGTCAAAGCTTGAGGTCATGAAGAAGTTTGGGTTCGTGTCACTGTTTTCTGAAGGGTGGCATCTAAAATCAGCAATGCTCTTTTTTCTTCTTACTTTTTCCTGTACATGAGCTTTCCCTAAACTGCCTATTTGTGATTCTCCTGCAGCACAGGCACTTAGGAAGGCATAGATAGTATTTTTTTTTCCAAAGGTGGGGAATGGGGAAGCGATCTGTCCAGTCTTCAAGGAATCCTCCATTTAAAAAAAAAAAATATATTTTTTAATGTGTATTTATTTATTTTTGAGATAGAGAGAGTGGGGAAGGGGAAGAGAGAGAGAGAGGAAGAGAGAGAATCTCAAGCACTGTCAGCACAGAGCCCAGTGGGGGGCTTGAACTCACAAACCGTGAGATCATAACTGAGCTGAAATCAAGAATCCAATGCTCAGCTGAGCCACCCAGGTGCCCCTCCTCCTTTATTATTATTATTATTATTATTATTATTACTACTACTATTATTATTATTTTAATTTGAAAGAGAGAGTGCCAGCCAGGGAGAGAGGTAGAGGGAGAAGATAGACTCTTAACCAAGCTCCACGTGGAGCCTGGCATGGGGCTTGATCCCACAACCCTGGGATCATGACCTGAACTGAAATCAAGACTCAGACACTCAACTAACTGAGTCACCCAGGAACCCCAAGAATACTCCTCTATAAGTGTCTTCTTTCTACCACAGGGATGTGACTTTCACAGCTGTGTTTCTACTCTTTGACCAATCCTATAGACAAAGTTGATTGGTATAATGTTGAGATTTATAAAAAGAAATATATAATAGGTCTTCGTCTTGTTTCTGGCACAGAGCTCTTAAGACTCTTGGAATTTCCTGTGATAAGAGCAATAAAGGTGCCTCTTGTTATGTTAATAGAGTTACATTTGGAAAGCACCAAGGGTTGGGGGCTAGTCAATTGCCCGGAGAAGAAACCCACCTATCAGAGGGTTGGAATCAGTCCCATCCTCAACCTCAGAGAAGGGAGAGGGGCTGGAGATTGAATTCAATTACCAATGGCCAATGATTTAATCAATCACACCAATGTAATGAAACCCACATAAAAACCCAAAATAATGGGGTTTTGAGAGCTTCTGGGTTACTGAACACATGGAGATTCTGGGAGATTTGTGTGCTTGCAGAGGGCATAGAGGATCCAGGTCCCTTCCCCATGCCTGGCCTTATGTGTCTCTTCCATCTGGCTGTTCTTGAGTTATATCCTTTTATATTATACCGGTAACCGAGTAAGTAAAATGTTTCTCTGAATTCTGTGAAGTACTCTGGCCAATTAATTAAACCTAAGGAGGGGATCGTGGGAACCTTTAATTTATAGCCAGTCTGTCAGTACAGGTAACAACCTGGCCTTGCAGCTGGTGTCTGAGATGGTGTGTGGTCTTGTAGGACTGAGCCTTTAACCTGCGAATCTGATGCTCCACTTCCAGGTATATAGTGTCAGGATTGAGTTGAACCGTAGGATACTCAGCCGGTGTTAGAGAATTCCATGGATGTGTGGGGAACACCTGCCCCCCTTTGGAATTGGGTGTTAGAAGCTTAACTGGACCAAAGAAAGACACATGGCTTAAGTTACTTTACACAGATTCTCACCAGGAATGTGAAATAGGAATTCAGACCACCAGTGTGTGTGAATGATGGAATAAGAACACATTAAAAACTTGGACATCTGGGACAGCCATTTTTTCTATGGATGAAGAAGCACAGGAACAGGTATATAAAGAGAATGGAAAAGATGCTCAGAGAGACGCAGAAATGAAAGAGAGGGAGTACTGCCTGGATCCCTAGCTACTGTTCATGGTTCTGACAGCAATTCTGTTCTGTGGCCCAACTATATTCCTCCCCTCGATTCCGTGGGACATAGTTTTTTAGTAAATCCTTTTGGGTTTTGTTTTTGTTTTTGTTTTGCTTGAACTCTTTTGAATTGGCTTATGTTACTCGAAACTCAAATGCTTTCGACAGTACCTAAATCCCCACCTGCTAGTGGCCACCAAGAATCATAAAGACCAAGTGGATATACAGGAGGGTATGAGAAAAATCTCAAGGGCAAATATTGCCCAATCAATATCTAAAGGCTGAAACACATTCAATTTCTAGGACCTTTTCTACAACATGGCGTGTCCACTCCACAAATGCCTCTTTGATCAATCTGGTGCCGAAGCCATGGCTAATGTGTACTTGGTTCAGCCGTGGCTGAAGATACTGGTTTGATCCCCATGGATAGCCCTTGTTAGATATTCCTTTCTTTACTTCCTCAGCCCACATAAATTTCTTCTGCCTCTTTCAGGGAACGTTTGTACAAGTATTACAGTACTTACCACAGTCAGTATGGTGCCATCATTGCTTCTGTACAGCTCAGCCTCACCCAGCAAATCATGTGTCATTGAGAAGACCGTGTCTTCTCTCCATTTTGCCCACAGTTATCTTCACAAAATCTTGAACCTACAAGCCCTTCAGTTACTGCCTTTAGAATGTTTTTAAAGGGAAAATTTCACCAATGAACAAGGTCCATGTTGGTATATGATTTTCTCACTCCTTCCTAGAAACCATTTGAAGGGGAATGGAGTGATATCTGTGGGGGGACCTCAGTTTGGAGCCTGCAGCTTCCCCCACATCAAGTTGAGGTTTAGAGATGTGTCCATGCTTTAGAATAAGGGAAGAGAAAAGGGGTTGTTTCCATCCAGGGTGCAGAGCCCAGGATCTCTCATGAGAGCTGTCAAACTTGCTGCCATCTCCCCTATTTGGAGCAGACCACACTTTGTCTCTTTTCCATCACAGTGAGATAAGAGGTTCTAGAACTCTGAGAAAAAGAGATTGACTCAAAGGATTGACCTTTTCTTGCTATCTTAATAACCAAACTATATCCACAAACAACACACATTTCTTCAAGTATCTGAGTGGCTCTGACCCTTAGGGTCAGAAATAACACCCTACTGCCCTCACCAGGCCACTAATGCAGCAAAGGAAATCCATTGCCTATCTTCAGAATTCAAGGGAAAGTTTATTTGTGGAGAAATACTGAGAAACAAGCCAACCAAATTCTTAATCAAAGGGGCTCTCACCAAGACTTTAGATTTTTCTCATTTTTTCTTAGTATAGACATAAAACTACCTTATAAGAACTCATTGTGACCTCTGACCTATCAAATGGTCCTAACTTTAGTATTTTCTGTTCTTGAAAGAGGGAAGAAAATTCATCTCATGGTTCGTGCTAAACTTTCAGATTTCTACTTTCCAGCAACTTTCCAAAGAGTCGTCTACAACAAGACTCTCAACCCAGCTTCTAGAAAATTGTAGAGGAAAATCGAAACTCAGCTTTGTAAATCCTTGTGAAAAGAACAGACAGGGCCCTCAACTCTTTTTCATCCTGATTAGGATTTGCTCTGCGCTTTGTTGTAGACCTTCCAGAAGCTAGGACTTGTAAGGACACCTTGAAGGCAAGAAGAACAGATAAACATTTTATTTAATAAAGGTTTGTTGGTTTCCTACTGTGTGTTCAACACTTTTCTGACCACTGTGGAAAAATGGAAGCAAATATAAGACCAGAAGCTCAATACTTTTGATATGTTATAAATGTTCCAGGATTTTCCATGTAAGAAGTGTTTTCACTTACTTCACTTAATATTAGTGACATTTTTCTTGAGACAGCAATGTGATAGATGAGGAAATTGAGGCTCAAAATGGTTAAGGCACTTGCCCAAAGGTTACATGATGATGTAAGTTTTCATATATGATTGTATAATGAAACTAGAATGCCTAGTTTTCTTACCCTTGGTGCACTAGGCTTTCCATTCTCCCATGTCTCTGCTTAACATACATGGGGAAATAAGATAGATGAAGCAAGGCAGGCCATGTGTGATTGAGTGTTAAACTACATGGTTCAATACATTGCCTGAAAAGATACAGAGGAGAAATTGGTATGAGCCAAAGCGTCATGGAAAGTCTCATGAAGGACAAGTGTCTTAGGTTGGACCATGAAGAATAAAGACAACCATGAAAGGGATGGAAACAGTAAGCAGAGGAAAGTGCCTCAAAGAGGCTGGTAGTTTTCCAGAGTGTGCGACTTAAGAAAAAAATAAAATGGAAAATGCTAAAACCCATTTTGAAGAAGTCTGAGGAAGCCGAGCAGAGGCAGTAAAAAATGTCATTCTTCAGTCTCGGTCAGACCAGGGGGCAGATAAGAGGCAGAAGAGAAGCTTGAAATTCAGCAAAGTAAATGAGGAGCAGTGGAAAGAAAGGGTCTGCTCTGCACTGAGAACAGCAAGGCCCTCCTGCAAGCATTCTCCAGAGCTGCAGTCTCTAAGAAGAGAGACCATCAGAATGCAGAGCTTGACAACTGTTCCAGAACTCCATTCTCCAAGACACAGGTGATATGCAACTGCTCCCAGCTCTACCTTGAGTTCCATGCAACCTTTACTGCATGGTGATATCAAAAGGATGAGAGGTGATGGCAGAGAAATTAGGTGATCTTTGGCACCAGAGAGAGAATTCTGGTGTGGTTCTTGTCCTCCTCCCTGGAATTTCCATACTGGCCTCTTTCCTTTGTTTAACTCTGTCAGCAACAACACTAACATCTCGGGGCCAAGGTAAACTTGGAGAGCCCAGGGCCTCTCATTTGGTTGGTGGCAGAATCATTCTGCAGGTCTTTTCTCTGCTCTGTATCTTCTAGAGCTGATGACCATGGAACCAAGGGAGCAGTTGAGTTGACCCTGAAGCAGAAGGATCTGGACCACCTAAGTCTGAGGTGTGTGGCTGGAGGAACCCATTTGTGCATTCCACGTGGCAAAGAAAAGTCAAGGTCAGTGAGGCAGGCAGTCATGGGACATGCTTTTCCCTGCCTCCCCCACCTGACCCACTTCTCATGATCCACCTGCTTCAGCCACCTCAGGCCCCGTCCTAGCTGCCAGATGCTAACTGAGGCTGTTCCTCAAATTGCCAGGAGATTGCTATCCAAACTGTCACCCCCTGATCAGAAAAGAAGGAGTTATGGAAAGTAACTGACAGCACCTGAGCGATCTCTCATTTGGATTAAATCAAGATCTTTAAATATTTATAAAGTTCTGGTATCTAAAATAGCCAGCCTTTGCCTTGCACACAGGCGGTTGAAATATGGGCCTAGTGCATTCTAAACTGAATACTTGTCTGAGCAGTCATATATTTTGTTTGTGTGTGAGAGTATAACAGTGTGTGTGATTGTGTGTGTGTGTATGTGTGTGTATGTTGAAAAACCTATTGCATTATGTTAAATATCCCAAGGGCTCCGTATAAAACATGACTGGAATGAATATAGGACAAGAATAACTTTTTTCTATCTCATTAGATGGTCTGAGTTTTGAAATCTGCTCTAAAAGTGTGGTAAAGTGTTCAGTGTTGTAGATTAATGCACTGAATACATTTCTACAGTTCTTGATGTGTTTCATAAAAGGTCCATTTCAAAAGTGTGCTGTATTATAGGTGAACACTCGCAGTAAATAATCTTGTTACAGAAACCTAAGCAATTTTTACGAGGCGTATTTCTGGCTGACTGAACAATTTATTCTCCAGATGTCACATTGTATTTTTCCAATATAAAATGAAACAGCTTTTTTTTTCTTTTAAGGCTGACTGTGCTGCTTTGTCTGAGTCTAGAACAAAGGATCTCTCCTTAAGGAGGCTGATGTGGTGTTAAAGCCCATCACTTTAAAATTAACACTACACCTGGGAAGGGCAGGCAGTACCATCGTTGGCTTGCTTTTTCAGGAATGATACTTGACAATCAGGCAGGACACTCCCCTGAGTCATCCAGCTGGAGAAAACTCTCTGGCTTCTTGAAAAGTCAAGGAGAGTGAGAAAAAGGGTGAGGAGAGTGAATAGGAGGCGCAGGATAGGAGGGGACAATAGGGTATAGAAGGGAATAGGAGAGGAGAGAAGAAAGAAGGGAAGGAGGGGAGGAGAGCAGAGAAATAGGGGAGGTAGAATGATAGGAAATGGAAAAGCAGGTGGCAAAGGAGGAGAGAAGTCATATAATGGCAAAGAAAAAGCAAGAAGGATGCATGGCTGGACGAGATGGGAAATACAAGAGAAATACACAAAGTCTGCAGCCACCGGAGGCAGCGTTTGCCGAGAGTTTTTGCAGAACACTAAGACCATGAAATACTCTATGAAAAAAAAAAGAATTCCATGATCAAACAGTTTTGGAAAACAATGAATTCTATATATATACTCTCTTCCCTTAGAGACTCACAATGCACCTTAGCATATTAAAAGGTTTGAGAAGTCTTGTCAGAATGAAACCTGTTTAACTTCATTTAACACATTGTTTGCAAACTTATTGGAAGTCAAAATTTCTCTCTCCCTCTCTTCTTTTGATCCCCATAGCATCTGTGATCATGTGGTTTAGATGCATTGTACTGAAGGTATCTGGCACATCGATCATATGTTGCGTCTAGAAGGTTGGATGGTCTCACACCCTCCATTCCCTTAATATCAACAGGGTATGTAGACTGAAACACTCCTTAGGGAGCTCTATAGCTACATAATACTCACCCAGAATGGGTCTCTGGGAAAGTTATTTCTTAACATGGTATCTAATGCTGGCCAAGTGTATTAGTCAGTTTTGGCTAGGTATGGTCACAGTAACGAACAATGCCCAATATTTTGGTGGCTTACAAAGGTTTCTTTTTCACTGGCCCCATATGTCCCTGAAGCAAAGCTGAGGCTCTACACTTCTGTTCCCCATATATTCCACAGCCCAAGATCCGGGTCTCATGACAGAAGGAAAAGAGCACTGTGAATGCAATGTCTTTTAAAGCTTCTTCCCAGAGTTATCACACATCCCATTCCATTGGTCAAAGCAAGTCATATGACTAAGCCTAATGTCAAGAAGACAGGTAGTACATTTCTCCCACAGGGAAGAACCACAGGTCACATGGTGATGTGTGAGGAAAGTAAAAACTTCCAGGGAGGAGAGTGAATGAAAGAGAACACTAACACAAGTTACTGCATAGAAGTTAGAGGAAAAAGCTATGACCTATTGGCATGTCTATTGGGGACTCCTTATTTTAGGTTTGACCACCTCATAGTTTCAGAAAAGGAAAGAAAAATTAGACAAAGGCTAGAAATGGAGTTGGTGCCAAGATAGATATGTTAGGATATTAATGAATACGGGTGGGTCTTCCTTTAAGAAAATTCAGTATATGAAAAGTAGGGTGTATTTTAGGGTGTAAGTGTTCACAGAGGACAAGAAATCTTGGCTTCACCAAAGAATTCCTAGCAAAAGTTCACTGAACAGAATTGCATTTAATTTAATGTATTAGATGAAATCACATGAAATTGCCATTTTTGAGGATATTTTTAAAGTTACCTATTTGTGAGGCACCTATGTGGGCTCATTTGGTTAAGTGTCAGACTCTTGATTTCGGCTCAGGTCATCATCTCACAGTTCGTGAGTTTGAGCCCATGTCGGGCTCTGCGCTGACAGCACAGAACCTGCTTGGAGTTCTCTCCCTCCCTCTCTCTCTCTCTCTCTCTCTCTCTCTGGCTCTGTTTCTGTCTCTGTCTCTCTTTCAAAACACATAAATAAACATTTTAAAAAGTTACCTTTTAGCAATTTCACTGACATAATCAAAAATTCAATTGGTGTGCGTACTGTCAGAAACCATCATCAAGGATGACTGAAAGGTTTCACCGTGGGTGCCGATCATGACCAACTGGGAGTGTTGAGAAGGATTCCCAAGTGGCATGTAGTCTCAGTAAAAAAAAGCACCGTGGTCCACAAGTGCTTTCTGCCATGGGAGCAGGGCACTTGGGCTGTGTATTTGCCATCCCTGGTCTGCAGTGGAGAGGGGTACACCCCTCTTTTCATGCCATCAACATACCAGTACCAGACCCTAAAACTAGGGTACCTGCCATCTGCCTCCCAAAATTCAAAGGATTTCTGCTTCAGTGCAAACTGTATCTGATTCAAGGGGGCATTGTGGACCAACTCAAAATTCCCTCTCCTGGGAGGAAAAGAAAAATCCCTTTATTTCTGGGGATTTGAGAAAACCCTAAAAAAATCTTTTACTGTGCAGTAAGCAAGCCCTGAGGCAGAAAGAAGTACTCAGGTGACAGCCATCTCCCTGGAGTCTCCCACTTTCAGAACAAACAGGTTTGATCTTGCAAATAGAGCAGGGCCTTTGCACTGACTCCTCCCTCTTTCTAGAATATCCTCCCCCACCCCAGAAATCCACATCTCTTGCCCCCTTTCGTTCTTCAGGATTCTGTTTAAATGTTGACTCCACAGAGAGGCTTTCACCAGCCATGCCATAGCAATAGCTACCCCTGCGACCCTCAGTTCCCCTTATCCTGTTTTTTCTTCAGAGAACTTGTGACCATCTGACATGACGGATGGTATGTGTGTATAACAGACACTCAATAAATGACTCTTGAGTGAGTCAATGAATGAATGAATGAATGAATGAAATCAAAAGAGTAACACTGTAGCCCAGCACAACAGGGACACCTTAGAGAAACAGCCTTTCTCATGTAGATTTACTGCTGAAATTTGAAAAACAAAATGTTAAAAGAATTCCAAGCAGTGATTTCAAAAATATTTAATATAACATTGCATCTGTGAAGGTAGACTAAACAGTCACAAAGGAATAACCTAAAAGCAGGAACCAGGGAGCCTGGCTGTCTGGGGAATCTTGTCCTCTGTGATCAAGCACACAACTCTTGATCTCAGGGTTGTGAGTTCAAGTCCCACACTGGGTGGAGAGGTTACTTAAAAATAAAATCTTAAACAAATAAATAAATAATAGCAAGAACCATTTCAGAAGAGTGAGTAGCAGAATACGTATTGAAGAAAAATACGGAGTGGGTGGGGTGAGAATAAACCTGACAAATGGAGCCTCACCTCCAAGGAGAATTGAGTTTAGAAATGAGAGGAGAGAAGAGAGATGGGGGGATGGGGGTGGTCATGTTCTGGAGATCTAGTCCACAAGTCAAAAAGAATATTAAAAAAAAAAAAAAACAAATAGGGGCACCTGAGTGGCTCAGTCGGTTAATAGGGGCACCTGACTTTGGTGCCCAAATACTACCCAAATAACTAGGAGGAACAGAAGCAAAAATCTGAGAAAATGATAGCCGAAAACTTGTTTGAGCTAAGGATTGAAAACTGAATTTTCTAAACACCAGGCAAGGGCCACCTGGGTGGCTCAGTCAGCTAAGGGTGCAGCTTCAGCTCAGGTCATGATCTCACGGTTTGTGAATTCGAGCCCTGCATCGGGCTGTCTGCTGTCAGCACAGAGCCCACTTCGGATCCTCTGTCCCCCTCTCTCCCTGCCCCTCCCTGACTCGTTCTCTCTCTCAAAATAAAGAAACTTTAAAATAAATAAATAAATAAGTAAATACCAGGCAAATTAGTGAAAAATGAGTCTTTTAAAAAACGAGTTAATTTGAGGACTCACTTGAGTGTGTACTATGTCGCCCCATTTAATCCCCACAGCCACAGGCAGGGTGGTATTAGGAGATGAGGTGAGCAGTCCAAGGTCACACTGAGAGCCAACAGTCAGGAACCAAGCCCTTCTGGCTCCTAGGCCTCCACACTCTGGCTTCCCTGCCCACCCTGCCTCTCGAAGCGCTCAGTACAGACTGCGGGTAGCATCCACAAGCCCCAGTAAAGTATGCCCCCTCCCCTCAGACAGCTCATGGCTTTGCGTTGATTTTCCAAACATGGGGACATCTTTCACTGAACCATCCTCTCTCATTCTCTTTTTCTCTCTTAGTGTCTCCCGTGCTCATCACCATCCTTGACAGGCAAAGTCAGGAGGGTAGAATCTGTTCCTGACACAAAGCATGGGATTTAAGCTCAGCCTCCAGAGCCAGACAGCCTGGGTTTGAATCCTGATTCTGCCAATGCCTCACTGTGTGACTTTTTGCAAGTTAAGGAACTTCTCTGTGCCTCTGTTCTTATCAGAAAAAAAAAATTAATAGCCACCTCATAGGGTTTGTAGGAGGATGAATTAAGTTGAGACACACAAAATCCTTAGCATACAGGTACACAGGAAGCAGTGAGATTTCATTAGCTCTCTGGCCTTGATTGAGCTCTGGCCACAGTATCTTCCACCCTCCCCTCCACCTCCCAGATCCCTGCCATGAGACACTGCTGGCATACAGATGCTGCTCCATGGATGAGATTCTACCCCGGTTTAACTGGTTTCCAGCCAAGCCCGTTTGCCATCCTCCGTAGTGGACCACGACAAACCCTATGCAGCCTGGGTCTCCCTCCTTGGGCCTTCTGCATGGTCTCTCCCCCTTCACACCATTTAGTCAATGCCATTAATCAAAATCCTATAGCAGAAAACGCATGCATAAGTCCGACACATTTATTGCTATGGCAACAATTCAGGCACTTGTCCCAGTGTCAAGCTATATCAGTGGAGATAAATTCTATTGTTTTCACAGTGACAGTTTTCTCTGTGTTGGACTTAATCCATGGAAAAATATAGCCTTTCTCCTTATTTAAGAGAGTGAGAGAGAGCTCGAAAGAAAGAGAAAGTGACCTCTGGGTTTCTTACCCCATGCATTCAGAACTGAAACCAAATTTTTTCCTTTCTTGTAAATGAAGGAAGACATTTGGTGATTTGCAACAGAGCCATATTGATCAATCCATCAGTGGTATCCCGATAACTGAGTCTCCTCTTTGGAAACTGGACTTCAGGGAGGGCCCAAATGCATCCAGAAAATTTGCAAAATCCAGCTCTACTACGGCCATCACTGTCTTAGCCTGCACCAGGGCCTGGCTCTTTAGATACTGGGTGAATTCAGCCTGATGCCTCGGCAAACAGTGTCAGTAAATAGAAACGAGTTTCCTCATGATGAACATTTCCCCCTGATGGATAGCATCTCTCACTGACAGAAACAGCCTCTTCTGTGTCTTGGAGATGAGGTAAGAGTCCTCTTTCCCATTTTCCCCAGCATCTTTGTCTGGAGCCCCATGGCACAGTGGCATTAAAACATGGCTTCTGTATTATGTACGTTGAGAGGTAGCCTGCCCTTTGGGAGGAACTCAGATTGTGCTTTAAAACCCCTCTGGCTCCTCTTCAATGCAGCGTCTCTTTTCCATCCCTCCTGCTAGCATCAATCCCCAAAGGTGAAATTCAGTTTGATTCTAGAAGCCTTTTTGAGTTGGAGTGTGCCCAGCACTCTCCCAGGTGGTGAGTGAAATGTACAAGAAACACTGCCCTCACATTGATGATAGTTTAGCTGGAAACACTAATCCTTCCTTCCTTCCTTCCTTCCTTCCTTCCTTCCTTCCTTCCTTCCTTCCTTCCTTCTCTGCTATCAAATTGGTATTAAAGCAACCAATGTGTGCCAGGGGTCTTACCCACAATAGCTGTATTAGCTTCCTCTTGCTGCTGTAGCAAATTACCACACATTTAGTGACTCAAAGCAATGCAAATTTATTCTCTTACAGTTCTGGAGATGAGAAATCTGAAATGGGTCTCACTGGGCTAAAAGCAAAGTATCAATAAGGCTGAATTCCTCCTGGATGCTCTAGGGAAGACTCCATTTCCTTGCCTTTTCCAGTCTCAAGTGGCCACCCTCATTCCTGGCTTTTGGAGTCTTCCTCCATCTCCAAAGCCAGTGGTGGCTGAGCATTTCTTGTAGCACCATCTCTCTGGTTCACTCCTGCCTCCTTCTCCCATTATTAAAGACACTAGTGATGACATTGGGCCCACATAGATAATCCAGGATGATTACCAGCATCCTTAACTCCACCTGCATAACATATTCACAGGTTCCAGGGATTATGATGTGGATATCTTTGAGGGGGAGGCATTATCCTGTCCATCACAACCTGTAAATGTTAAGACTTTTTTGTAAGGTAGGTGTTATTACCCTCCTTTTGCACATGGCAAAGAATTGAAGAGACTTGCCCGAGCCTCACAGATAAAGTAATGGCACAGCTGGAGATGGAATGCGGGATTCCAAAGACTCCTTCATTCTTTCTTACCTGGACCGTAGTACTTCCCTGGTCTGTTCACTCAACAGATAGTAACTGCTGGGGTGCCTGGCTGGCTCAGTCAATTATGTGTCATGATCTCATGGTTCATGAGTTCAAGCCCCACATTGGGCTCTGTGCTGACAGCTCAGAGCCTGGAGCCTGCTTCAGATTCTGTGTCTCTCTCTCTCTCTCTGCCCCTCCCCAGCTCACACTTGTGTGCTCTCTCTCTCCCTCTCTCTGTCAAAAATAAATAAAAACCTAAAAAAATAGTAATTGTTGACCACCTACTATGTGTATCTCTGTGAGACACCATTTTGGGGGAGGGTTGGAAAACAAGGGAAGAAAAGTAGTATGTCTTAATAGAAAGACAGGATGGTGAATAATTAGGTTAGGAATTGCACTGTCCCTGAGAAGAGGAGACTCGGTAATTCTGGAAGGCTTCCAGAAGGTGGTGGGGCTGGGGCTGCCTCAAAAGGAGGTGCAGGAAAATTGCTCCATTCCTTCCAGAATCTTCTGTGTATAAGTGGAGGGACTGCACACAACTTGTGCCCTCAGTGCCTTGGGAAGCAGGGCAGAAGTCTCGCTGCTTTCCAAACCTGGCATTCAAGGTGACTGGCCCTCTCAGGGTGACTGGAGGCCTCACCAAATGTCTACCAAGGTCTTTTCCCCTTGAGTTTAGAGCATGATGCGATGTTGTGTTCCCTTTATCCCAGATGCTAGCAGTCATGGTGAGAGAGGCAGCTCTATTAGCAAAACGTAAGACCTGCATTTCACAGATGGAGACAGAAAGGAAGCCTCCTTTCCTTTTTCTTTTCTTTCTTCCCCTCTCTCCATCCCCCCCTTTCTCCCTCCTCCCTTTCCTTACTTTTCCTTCCCTCCTCTCTTTCCCTTTTCTTTTCTCTCTGGCTTATTTCTTTCAAAAGGGAGGCTGGAAGAAGGAGCTCAGTATGGGTGCTCTATGTCCTTAGGACTCTCCTGGGAGCCTCCTCCATCTGAACAAAAACTGTGGTTCTCAGCCTGGCTTTCCTGTTGTGATCACAACTTCTGCAGGGGGTCCTGGCTTGACCCCAGGTCTGGTGAGGCCTACAGCACAGGAGCAGGAGAGACTTCACTGTCCCCTTACTGCTGTCCCCTTTGCTGGTTCTGGCACGAAGGGAATTCCTGGAGGGTAAAGGTGTCCCAGAAGTGAACACCACATCACAGGAGGAAGTGCACCTCTGGTCCAACGTGTGGGTGCCAGGAGAAGACAGTGACAGGTTATAGGAAGGGGACTTGGTGTCTTTCCTAAACCTTGGGGAACCTCCCTCTGTGGATTATGGGAGAAAGGTGACATTTAATCATTGTGTTTTCAGGGGCACCTGGGTGGCTCAGTCAGTTAAGTAAGTGTCTGACCAGCTCAGGTCATGATCTGGGGGTTTGTGAGTTCAAGCGCCACGTCGGGCTCTGTGCTGACAGCTCAGAGCCTGGACCCTGCTTCCGATTCTGTGTCTCCCTCTCTCTCTGCCCCTCTCACATTCACCCTCTGTCTCTCAAAAAATAAATAAACATTAAAAAAATTAATCATTGTGTTTTCAGCACAGTGAGTAAGGTCAAAAGAAGGCCTAGAGAACTTTCGAGAAGAAACCCAGGAGATCTGGAATGAGAGACAGAGGGAAGAGAAAGAAAGAAGAAATGGCAGGCAGTGAGGGCAGAGTAGGCCAACAAAGCCACAAAGAAAGAGGGAAGGGCCCTCAGGAATGACAAAATTTTCAGCTAGGAGGAGGGGTCTAGAAGAAGAAAGCTGGCAGGCAGGAGGACTTGAAGATGCTCTTCTAGAAGTATTTACAGAAGGCTATGTTGTCATCAATTGCCATCTCAAACAGTGTGGGGCAGTGGAGATTATGGGGGCATAATGGCATCCCTCGGTGTCAACACTGGGTGTACTGACCTGGAAAGAAAGCCAAGAAGTGAATCACAGAAGATCTTGCAGTTGGAGCTAATAGATGGTAAGGCTGGGGCCACACAGCAACCAGAACAGTTTTAGAGAAACCACTGCGGGTGGGGGCTACTGGGATGGGGCTCATGTTTAGCGCTGGGGTCTATTTATCATTGAGCCTTCTTGCTGGTTAGTTCAGGGCCTGCAGTCACAGCAGAAAGGCAGAATCTCAGTGATTGTTGCCCTGAATAAAACACAGTTGCCAAAATCTGCTTGCAGAGTAGGAGGCCCTATACCCTGGGAGGAAGGTCTCTGGGAAAGGGAAAAAGAGGATTTTTCAATTGATAGAATTTTGTTTCCCCCATGATACCAAGCAGAAGCCTTCACCATAAGGTGGTTTCCCAGATTTCAGCTGATTGTGTTTTCATGGTTTTGGACCAAATCCTTGCACTATGTACAAAGGGCATGTTTCTTCACTATCCTCAATCATCTCCCTGTTTCACTGGCTTATTTATTTTTAACTGGCTTTTTAAAGCTCATTTTATTTAAAAGGGAAATGTTATGTCAGTAGGGTTACTGCAAAATGAGTATCACTGACCACAGAGAAAAGCGGAAATAGAGACTAAATACACTGGATATGAAACAATGTGATTCCATGATAGGTACTTAGAATTTTTGCTGAAAGTTCTGTGGCTGAGCTCTGGTCTCTGCCAAGAGGGAACTTATGAGTTGTGGAGAGTTATTTAAGACAAGGCTGCTCCAAATAGAATTCCCCCTCCCCGCCCTCCCCCCCTCCTCCCCCCCCCCCCCCCCCGTGGGTTAATTAACAAGATAAAAAGCAAAGTGATACAAAAGCAACTTTCTCACCCCATAGGATTCACTGTTGTGTCTGTGTGGGGCACCCAAAGTAACATCTCCAATGCAAGTGGTGAGTATCCGGTATTGTGGGAAATGTTGCCAAGAGATGTCTTAGCACAGTTCCTTGGAGAACAGCCTGAGGCAAAGCTTACATGCCAGGGTTTTCTTAGAGAGTACAATACCAAGGCATCAAGAGTGAGGGAAAAGAGATCCCGAGCAAGGATGGGGGAAAAGCCAATACAAGCGGTGTATCATTGAGTTTGCCACGGACTCACAACAAACACAGTCAATCTCTTGGTCATGAAGGACATCCCTGGAAAATCTATGGAATCATTATAGTTGGGAACTGTCTTTTGGAAGAAGAAAGAGTAAATAATTTATGTGCAGACTCCTTGCTGCCTTTTTTCTCTCACTGGATGGAGTTTGCATCACGAAGCATTCACTCATCAACACATCTGATTTGGGTTGCACTTTTGGACTCTGTGCGTCCAATCTGGTTAGACCTGAGCATGGAGCACAATTAATTAAGAGATTAGGTGATGGTAGCGGTGGCTGAGACAGCTCTATTTCCTTTTCTCTACGGTGACGGAGTGAGGCAAATAATGCAAGAGGCCTCATCCCATGTTGAATTTCTGTGGATCTGAGCAGATCTTTGACATCTGTTTCCCCTTTTGTGGAATGAGAAACCATCACATGTAATTCTGGGGCTTCTATCTCATGACAAGGTTCCATGGATCAGATTGGCAGGAAGGGCCAGGCAAATCGAATGAGGTCCATCAACCTGTTCCTGCTCTGGTGTTGATGAAGATCTACTTGCTATCATTGAGTTGTATGAAAACTCGTGGCAGGAGGAAATGAGTAGAGATATAATTAGGTTTATGTGGCAAATTATGATTTGAGAGAAAGAGAATATACTTGCTTTTCCAAAGCTTATTATAACTGGAAGAGTCTGCCAAAATCATCTCCTTTAATCCCTTCATTTTATGGGAGGAGAAGGGTGACATTAGCAAGATGACAGAATAAGAAGTCCTTGACCCTCCTACCCCCTACAAATACAGCAAATCAATGACAATTTGTGGACAAATTCCTTTTGTGAGAAATCCAGAAATCAATTGAGAGGCTCCAGCACTGTGGCTGAGCACAAAACTATCCACATTGAAAATTCAAGACACCTTCATGAATTTCCATAATTCCTCCTCCAGCACAGTGCCATAGGATTGAGAGGAAACCCTCCAGCTCCCAGCTTCTCCTTGGGGGAAGAAAAGAGTTGCAAATTCTGATGAACTGGCCTTAGTCTTACTTGTCTCAGAGGGCTGACAGGACCTAGTATACTCCAGATCCCCAGGGGGGAAGCTAAGAACAAAAAAGGCAGGTTAGACTAGCACAAAATTAGAGACACCTCCAAAATCCATGGCCAGGCTGATTGGTCTGGGTGTTCTGTATGAGGCCAGTCCATGAAGACTGGGTAACGTGGCTGTGTCTAACACAGTGATACTAACACAGAGAGTCATGGAAAGTGAGGAACAGGGAAATGGGTTCCACGCACAAGAACAAATCCTCAGACATGAACCCTAATGAAATTAAATTTATCTGATGGAGAATTCAAAATAGCCATCATAAAGATGCTCAGGAAGGTCAGGAGAACACTTTGCATGAGCAAAGTGAAAATTTCAAAAAAGAGATAGAAAATACTGGAAGTACCAAAAATTAATCAGAGAGCTGAAAAATACAGTAACTAACCGGCAGTATTCACTAGATGGGTTCCACAACAAATGTGAAGATCTGTGCCCACAGCTCTTCCAACACTGAGCCCAGTGCACGAAGCCCTCTAATACACTGTCACCACAGGATGAATGACCTTCTCTACTTCACCATGAAATGACATAGCATTAATCAGAATTACATCTCCAGCTTATTACTGTGCTTAATAGTGTATTCAGTGTGGATTTAATGCTAAAAGAACCATGATATAGAAGTAAGAAATTAAGGTTGCAAACCTGTGTTTATTCTGTTCTGAGCTTACCATTCTAAACAATATATTGCATTGGTTTAAATTATATATTATATCATATCATATCATGTCATATCATATCACATTATATTACATTACATTATATTCACACACACACACACACACACAAACACACACACTTTTTCAATTGTCAAACTGTTCCTGGTCTTGGGGAACCTGGGTGTCTCAGTCAGTGAAGCGTCCAACTCTTGGTTTCAACTCAGGTCATGATCTCACGGTTCGTGGGATAGAGCCCTGCATTGGACTCTGCACTGACAGTATAGCACACGCTTGGGATTCGCCCTCTCTCTCTCTCTCTCTCTCTCCGCCCTTCCCCCACTTGTTTTTTCTCTATATATATCAAAAATAGGTAAATAAACATTTTTTTTAAGTTCCTGGTTATAATCCAGTCTCTTTCACTTACTTCAACGACACTGGAAAATCACTCTTTAGGCAGCTTGGTGTAGTATCATATAACAAAAAATCATCTCAATAAAGGCAGAAAAAGTATTTGGCAAAATTCAACATCCATTCAAAATAAATACTCTCAACAAATTAGGTATAGAAGGAATGTACTTCAATATAATAAAAGATATATATGACAGTCACACAGCTGACATCATACTCAATGGTGAAAAGCTGAAATCTTTCCTCCAAGATCAGGAGCACAACAAGATGCCCACTCTCACTACTCCTTTCAAAATAGTACTGCAAATCCTCATCGGAGCAGCAATTAGGCAAGAAGAGGAAATAAAAGGTATCCAAATCAGAATGGAAAAAGTAAAACTGTCTCTGCAGATGACATAATCCTATATATATAAAACCCTAAAAATTCCACACAAAAATTGTTAGAGTAAACAAATTCAGTAAAGTTGCAGGATATAAAATCCACATACAAAAATCAGCTGCATCTCTATATATTAACAATGAACTATCCAAAAAAGAAATTAAGAAAATGATGTCATTTACAATAGCACAAAAAAGAACGAAATATTTAGTCGTAAATTTAACCAAGAAGGCAAAAGACCTGTACACTGAAATCTATAAAACACTAAAGAGTGAATTGAAGAAGACACAAATAAATGGAAAGATATTTCATATTTATGTATTATAAGAATTAATATGGTTAAAATGTCCATTATGCCCAAAGTAATCTGCAGATTCAATGTACTGTCTATCAAAATTCCAATGGCATTTTTCACAGAAATAGAAAAAAAAATCTTAAAATTCATCTAGAACCATAAGAGGCCCCAAAGAGCCATAGCTATCTTAAGAAAGGTGAAAAAAGCTGGAGGCATTACACCTTCTGATTTCAAATTAATTATATGATGAAGCTTTAGAAATCAAAATGGTGTGGTACTGGCATAAAAACAGAAATAGAGACCAATGGAGGGAATAGAGCACCCAGAAATAAACCCATGTGTATACAGTCAATTAATCTTTGACAAGGACACCAATAAGACAAAATGGGGAAAGGATAGTCTATTTAATAAATTGTGTTGGGAAAACTGGGTATCAACATGACTGGATATCAACATACAAAACAATGAAATTGGACCCTAACACTATACACAAAAATCAATTCAAAATGGATTAAACTCTTAAATGGAAGACCTCAAGCTATAACCTCCTAGGAGAAAGCACTGGGGGAAAGCTCCTTAATATTGGTCTTGGCAATGACTTTTTTTTTTTTCTGATATGATACCAAAAGCACAGGAACAAAAGAAAAAATAAACCAGTGGGTTTGCATCAAACTAAACAATTTCTGCACAAAGAAACAATCAACAAAATGAAAAGGCAACCTACAGAAAGGGAGAAAATATTTTCAAACCATACATTGATAAGGGGTGAATAGCTATAATATACCAGGGATTCACACAACTCAATAACAAAAAAAAAAAAATTCTAAAAAGCAGATTTAAAAATAGGCAAAGGACTTGAATACGCATTCTAACAAAGACATACAAATGACCAACAGGTAGATGAAAAAGTGCTCCACATCACTAATTATGAGAGAAATACTAATTAAAACCGCAGTGAGGTGTCTCCTCACACCTGTTAGGGTGGCTGGTATTTAAAGAAAAAAAAGGATAGTAAGTGTTGGTGAGGATATGGAGAAAAGGGAATCAAAATACACTATTGGTGGGTATGTGAATTGGCACAGACTTTTTGGAATGCAGTATGAAAGTTCCTTAAAGGTTTAAAAATACACCTAACATTTGATCCAGCAACCCCACTCCTGGGTATTTATCCAAAGGAATTGAAATCAAGTTCTCAAAGAGATACCTGCACTCCCCTGTTCACTGAAGCATTATTCACTATAACCAAGAGTTGGAAAGAATCTAAATGTCTATCACAACAGATGAATGGATAAAGGAAATGTGGTATATACATACAATGAAAGGTTATTCAGCCTTACAAAGAAAATGCTGTCATTTACAACAACACACATGGAACTGGAGGATATTAAGCTAAGTGAAATAAGCCAGGCACAAAATGAAAAATACTTCAAAATCTCAGTTACTTGTGGAATCTGAAAAAGTTGAACTCAAAAGCAGAGAGTTGCCAGGAGCTGGAGAAGAACAAAACAGAGAGCTGACAGTCAAAGGCACAAGGTGCCAGTTATACAGGTGAATTCTGGAGATCTACCGTATAGCATGGTGACTATACAGAATACTGTGCTGTATACTTGGAAGTTGCTAAGAGGGTAGACCTTATGTTATGTTCTTACCATAAATAATAATAATAATAAAAATAATAATAATAAAGGTGGGAGGAAACTTTGGGAGGTGACGGATATGTTTATGATGCTGATGACAGTGATGTTTCCACGGGTGTATACATGTGCTCAAACTCACTGAGCTGTATACATTACATATGCACAACTTTTTCAGTGTCAATCATACCTCAATAGAGTAACTTAAAATAGAAAAAACCCAGGGCGCCTGGGTGGCTCAGTCGGTTAAGCATCTTATTTCAGCCCAGGTCATGATCTCGCGGTCCATGGGTTTGAGCCCCGCGTCAGCACAGAGCCTGGAGCCTGCTTGGGATTCTGTGTCTTCCTCTCTGTCTGTACCCGCCCCCCCCCCCACCTCCCCGCCCCACCCCTTGCCCCCCACTCACACTCTGTCTCTCTCTCTCTCTAAAATAAATAAACATTAAAAAAATAGAAAAAAAATAGTTGGGAACCACCAAAATGGACCATTACATAAGGGAGAAATAAACGTTTATTGTGTTAAGCCAATAAATAGAATTAGGGATATTATCTGTTGTAGTAGTTGGCTTTACCTAAATTAATATCACTTTTGAGCAGCTCAGTGATTTCTTTTTTGGGAAATTGCTTCTGCCATTGTGTGTCACCTGGATGGCATGGTGCTTATTTCTCATTGGGGAAGCAAAAGAGTCTACCTTTCCTCCTCCCTCCTCAGTACACCCAGAGACCAAAGACATGACTTAAGCTCAGCTAATCAGATGCTTTGTCCTGGGATAGAGTGAAATTAAAGGAAAGTATTTGCATGTTTGGAGGTAATGGCAGCATTCCGGCCACACTTCTACAAGAGACTTCCTGTAAGTCCCATTTTCCAGCCCTCCAGACTTGTCCTGGTTCCGTCCATGCTTGTTCAAACTCAAGGCTCTCAACAATTCTGGGTATCCTCCCAGTAAATGTCCTCTTCTTGAGTCCGTTGGAGTCAGTTTCTGTTTCCTACAAACAGTCAAGGAACACTAATACTATCCCCTCAAAAGAACAAACATTGAAAATAAAATTTAAAAGAACCCAAGTTCTGGGCTGCCTGGGTGGTTCAGTCAGTTAAGCATCCAACTCTTGGTTTCAGCTCAGGTTATGATCTCAGGGTCATGAGATTGAGCCCTGAGTCCTGCTGAGAGAGGGAGGAGTCTGCTTGGGATTCTCTCTCTCTCTCTCTCTCTCTCTCTCTCTCTCTCTGCCCCTCCTCTCACTCATTCTCTCTCTCCCTCCCTCTCTCTCTCTCTCTTTCTCTCTCCCTCCCAAAATAAATAAACTTTAAGTAAGTAAGTAAGTAAGTAAATAAATAAATAAATAAGCCCAAGTTCCAATAGGTACTTTGAAGATTGGTTGGGGTAAGCAATACTAAAAGCAAATATAGATCTCTTAAAATATAAATATGCTTTACCTAGATGTCTCTGAGTTTTGCAGGAGAATGGGGGCAGGGAGTACGAAAGAATTAACAGTGTGGTTTTCCATAAGCTGCAATAAATACAAAAACACTGTAGTCAAGACAGAGGGACTGTGATTGATTTATTACATTATGGTTCCTTAAAAGTGTTCCATTGCCTTTTTAAAAACCATCCAGTCATTAAAAAAATCTTTGTGGATACAGTTTCCAACGTTGTTATAAGGGACTCTTGACAGGCCTTCATTTTTAATGGCACTGTTATAAACAGGACCCATAATGATTCTGTTTAGGAGGATGGTTTAGAGGCTGGTGATTAAACAGAGTCCAGGCTTACGTGGTGGCCTCGTGCAGAGACTGAGACTGAACTTAATTTGTATAGAGTAATTGAGGAATTTTGCTTTTGCAGTGTGATGCTGACAATACTTTTTAAAGGGGGACAGAATACCAAACAGGGCTCAAAACTGTGTTTTCCCTTTTAAATATGAAAGACAAGGAAAAACAACTGAAGTGTCAGATTGTCCTTAAACATCCAACAGGAAGAAATTGTACTTATATGAAATTCAAATTGGAAGGGAAAGATTGCGCCTCAGGCCAACTGAAGGGAAAATGCTGGTTTTCTAATTTGTAGCAAATGGAGATGAGCTCTCAGCTGGGTTGGCCAGGGTCCCCAAGAGATCCGGCAGCAGGAAAAAGATTTGGGGTGTGACGAGGGCTGCATTTCGGCCAGTGCTGCTCCTTTCTGCCCACCACCCACCGTAGAGAACGTGTAAGAAATCCAGGCTCCCTCCCCCACCAGAGCATGGAAAATCCCCATTATGTTCTAGAAATAAATGTAAAATGCAAGTGCTTACACCTCAGTTCAATTCCACATTTACTGAGCGCTTACTTGGTCCCTGGTACCGTGCCAGACATTGTTGGAATACAGAGGTGAATAAGGCATAATATTTCCTGATGAGTCAGGACCACAGGGAAATAGGAAGAAGGCAGATAACAGAAGTGCTAAAAAGGGTAGAGGAGACATCTGTTGTTTGTACCTGCCCAGCATCCCCTCTTCTGGGAACAAGTACCTTAGTTTTCTTTAGGTGAATGGCTCTTCCATTCAGAAGAAGCTGATTCCTGCCTTACTCCATCTCATGTCTGGCCTCCAGGGAAGGGCACAGAAGCAGGATCTGAACAATCAGAGCATTCCCCTCCCTGGGCCTAGTGGTCAGTGCAGGCATGGATGCTTGACCCAAGCCAGGCCAACAAAACTCAACTCTGGAATGCTGGTGGCTGAGGTATTAAGGAAAAGGTGCTGAGTTTTCACTGGGGCTGCTGAGCCAATGGATTCAAGCCTAGAGCTGTTGGTAATCACGTTGACCCTACATGAAAAGTGACCATGTGGGAACAGCGACAGAGAAGCACAGAGTTCAGAGATGGACAGAGACAGTAACCTGATGAACCAGCTGAACACTTGCACCCATCTGTGCCTGAAGCCTTCTCACTCCAGACATTTAAAAAATGAGCCACCTTGGTTGTTCCTAGTTCAAGTAGCATCCTGTGCAAAGGAGGAAGTCAGAGCTCCAGGAATCAAGCATGGCTATATAGCAGATGGCATGCGAACTGGTTGAAGGCCTCTCTATCAAAGGTCATGTGCCTTTCATGTCCTTGAGTCTACTCTGGGTCAACTGGCCACAGGGGGTCCTGAGAAGTGCTTTGCCTTGGTTTGTGTTGCATGACCCTGTGTGCTGGTCACTTGCCCCAGTTCTCTTAGATCACTTACCTGCCTTGCCCCACCCTCTTCATCTTCCATAATTTGACTCCTGCGAATTGCGCTATCCAGGCTTCCTCAACAACAGGCTTCTGGTAAGAGTCTTGCGGGAAGCCCCAATGGGAGACTGATGAGTAAAAGAGGAGAAGCTAAAGTGTTTATACTTTATATAAAGTATTTATACTCCTCTCTCCTTTGGACTTCATCTTTGGCAGGAGCTAAGGATCCAGCTCCCACCAGATGTCCCCACCGTGGCTCCAGTCCCTGCCAGGTGGCCCTGGCTCTGGGGCATTAGTAACACCTGGTCCTCCCTTTGTCTCTCCAGCTCTATGATCAGAGCGACTTCCTGCCATTGTTAACTCTGGGTAGCTTCACCAACCCCTAAGTCTTGGGCGTTAAAGACAAGCACCAAACAGAGACAGTCAGAAAGGCTGAAGGGGGATTTCTTCTCCTGATGGAAGTTGGTGGTGATGTTTGAAAAGGCGGTACCTGTGTGCCACATCAAATCACTTCTACCACCTAAATATCCAGTTGTGCACCCCGGAGGTACACATCTCAGCTTTGGTGGGGACAGTTTGGGTCAGAACAGGGTTGCTTGCAGAGAACAGAAGCTCAATTAAACTAGCTGAAATTGAAAGGATTTTATTTTCAGAAAGCAGAACTGACCCCCTCACCCCCTTTCTCTCCAGAAGGGTGTCTCTGCTCTGCCTGGAACAGAATCCCTACTACCCTGAACTCCTATCCCTCGCATCCAGATGGCCTACTAGGTCCAATGACACCTACTAGGGACCCAGTAACTCAGTCCTGAACTTGGGGAAAGAAAATCCTATTGGCCTAGCTTGGTGAGGAATCCAGCTCTGACTCAGCTAGCTGAATAGCTCCGGAGTGGTGTGACCTCTCCGGGTAGGCACCCTGAAACTACTGAGCCTTGGAGGGATGCTCCAGTGGCTGGGAAGCCACTGTGGAAATTAGGAAATAAGCTCTGTCCAGGGTATTCTGGGAAGTCACTAGCAATCTGGGGAGAGCCTGAGGTCTTCGGTCTCTGTGGATCTCAGAAACAGGATGACTAAAGCTTCAAGTCCCTGCCTAAAGTCACTTGTTTCCCCTAATCAGTTGTTGATGGAGTTAGGGTTTCACATATGGTTGCTCACTTCTGAGTAGGTATGCTCACATAACAATAGGAATGCAAATAGTCTCATCTGCAACTTCTGAAAACTTATTTTTAAGCACATTTTTTGGGTTTTTGTTTGTTTTATTTCCCTTTACATTGGGTTGTTCTTATATTCTCACTTTCTTAAATTCCCAGGAACAAAAGGTAACAATGAGTGACTTACACTGTGTCCTGTTTTGACTTGTCAGACCGTTCCATTCTAGGCTCAGCTTGGGATGCTTGGGGGGAGGTAATTAGAGTGATTTCAGCTAACCTTCCCACTCTCTGTTATTAATAATAGCTAAGATGTTTCAACAGCTAAAATGACAGCCCCTTTCTCCTTACTTCCCTAAGTTCCTGTTTATGTTTGCCTAAAAGTGACACGACTTTGTCCTTTTCAAAGTGGTGGCAACGTATCATCATATCTTGATCCCTCTCCGGTGATTAGTTGGGAAATTGATCCCCAGCCTGCAACCCTAACACCCACCATTCAAGAACCTGGATCAGAGACCACTCATGGGTTTCATTTTACATACCAACTCTGATCAGTGGTGGGGGCCACACAGAGAGTCATGTTGAAAAAGATGCTAAGGTCACAGCCAGGTTGAGGAAGAATGCTAGAATCAACTGGTGATGTCTGACACTGGCAGAGAAAGAGGGCATGACATCACTCGCGAATTTTTGCCATCTCAAACCAAGGCACATCAGCATAGGTCCAGACACTACTCTTTGGAATATGTGGACAACATGTAATTTAAAAGACCCCATCAGGAGTACCACGTGGCAATGAGAAACAATGAAATACGGCCTTTTGTAGCAACGTGGATGGAACTGGAGAGTGTGATGCTAAGTGAAATAAGCCATACAGGGAAAGACAGATACCATATGGTTTCACTCTTATGTGGATCCTGAGAAACTTAACAGAAACCCATGGGGGAGGGGAAGAAAAAAAAAAAGAGGTTAGAGTGGGAGAGAGAGCCAAAGCATAAGAGACTCTTAAAAACTGAAAACAAACTGAGGGTTGATGGGGGGTGGGAGGGAGGGGAGGGGAGGTGATGGGCATTGAAGAGGGCATCTTTTGGGATGAGCACTAGGTGTTGTATGGAAACTAATTTGACAATAAATTTCATATAATAATAAAAAAAAGACCCCATTAGGTCTTCACAACACCTAAATGAAGTAGGGAGGGCTGAAATTATTACTATGACCTTTTGAGAGATGGGGGAGACTGGGACACTGAGGGTCCCCTAAAAAAAGCCATGGAAGCAGAATTCCTGTGCATGTGACTCCTCCTGGGAAAGAAGACCACAGAGGTAGGGGACCAAGCCCAACGCGTAACATCCCATAATATCTTCTCATTCTTTTCTGTACTATAGTGCTCTCATAAATTAATTAATCATTTAAATAATTGAATTAGGCAACAATAATTATGGAAGGCATGCCCATTGCCCTGCCTCCTCTTCCACACATGGTCTCTGCTGCATCCTGCCTCACGCTCCTGCTCGCAATGTAGCTGGGAAATACTCTCCGGGCCACTTATATCCTCATGTAAGTTGGAAGCATGGATCACACTGTCATTCCTTTTTACTCCACAGTAACCTGCCCGGAGCTGCGTATGTAGTGGTGTTTAATAAGTGCTTATTGCAAGCACCATCACCTCTGGGGCATTCAAAGCAAAATGATGAAATAGGACAGTCCCTGGAGGCCCCATATTCATCCCCAGGATCTTCTTACCAAAGGGGAGAGCATGCAATCAACCCCTTCCTGTTTACCTTAGTATTTGTTTATTGCTTTCTGAGCCATCCCTCCCAGGGGTGCTGATGATGTGAGATCATGACAAAGAGAGATGGGCTTACATGGGTGTTCTCACCCCATTTTAGATCACACAAATCTGATGAAGACTGTGGATTCTCTCCTTTCAAAATTTGTTTCTGCTGTGGATGACAGGTACCCAGTAGATTTAACATACCAAACAAAGGCCATTTGTTGACTACGATATCCAGATTTAGAAGGGGCATGAGTGAAGCTGGCCCAAGAGATAGCCAAATCAGTGAGTGCTATTGGCATTGTTTTGGGGTCCCTCTCTCTGGCTGTCACCTTCACTTCTGACTGATAGCATTTTCCCCCCTATTGCTGATGGACTTTTGCTATATGATGGAGACGGTGGCTGAATCCTCTTACCATCACCCAGAGAAGAAGTGAGCTCTTTTTCTCCAGATCAGTTAGGAAAACTCCAGAGGAAGGACTCTGATCAGCCCAGCTGGAGTGAGATGCCCACCTGTTAAGTGTGACCAGGATGGCAATGACTGATTTAATTATGTCCCACCCTTTTTGTGGGCTCTGTCATCAAAAGAGGAGGTGACCTCTCCAAGCTTTGTAGTAAGCCCAGTAGTCACTCCCAAATCTACCTGTAACAGATCCTTTCCTCCAAAAATGCCCATGTTCATATATATATATATATATGTATATATATATATATATATGCAATTTTTCACATATATGCAAAATTTCAAGGAGTTGATAGACCCTTCAAGTCCATTCCAGGACCCTAAGTTAACCTTGTTTACACACACACACACACACACACACACACACACAATTTGAATTGCTAATGGAAGAATTCCAAATGGCTGACAATCTGCTAGGGCAGAAGCCCCCCAAGTAGCTCCTCAAGTCCCATCTGCCTTCATTCCCCTAATCTACCCTCTGTTCAGCCTGCCCTGGATTTTCCTGCCACCTCCTCTCTTCCTTTTCTCCTTCCTGTCACTCTCTGCCCCAACCCCTGCCAGGACAATGGGAAGCCATTTCTGCGCAGGGACACCTGGAAAGAATGACGTGGTATCCATCAAAACTTTGAGCATCACCAGGGAGTTAAAGCAATGGCACTGAATTGCAAATTATAGTAGTAGGTAGAGTGTTGTTCTCAGAAAAGAGGGTTGTGGGTTCTTTAAAAAAAAAAAAAAAAAAAAAGGAGAGGAATGTTTCTCAACATTTCATAAATAGTCATTTGAAAACTGCCCTAGAGCAAATTGGAAGTCAGTACAATGCCCAGACGTTCACTTGTTAGACTCGGAAGAATGTGCACACACACTGTATTCTTTACACATACATATTTACACACGTTCTACATAAAGAATGACCTTCTCCCACTCCGCCCTTCCACTGCCTGCAATGGTAACATTTACTGGAGATTTTATTACAAAAGCCACAAAATGAAATTCTAATCAATAATAGTTTGCAGGATGGTGAGGGGGAAAAAAAAGGAATTGAATACATTCATAGGTAAAAGATGTTATTATCTCAGCTCAGTAACTATGAAAGAGAAATAGATGAAAAAATCTGGGTTTTATATTAAAAACCGGCACAGCTGTAGAGTTACATAATAAAGTATTGCCTGTATCCATGGAAATGGAGAGTAATTGATGCAACACAAGTTATTTTTATAAACCCAAACAAAAAAATTCAATCAGAAATGTCTTTCCCCGTTTGGGGGGCATTGTATATTTTGTATCTGTACATAATGCACACATTTAGAGTGTGAATGCACTCATTATTGATCAGCCGTGTTGAATAGGATATGCTGCTTTCCCTGAATATTCAAGATTAGAATCCTGCGGCCCAGCTCTCACTCCTTCTTGAAAGACTTCCTCTGAATAAATTGTGCAGTGCTTTAAAATGCAGGCGGTTCCAACTCAGAATAAAGGAGCTCCTCTCCTGGTTTTGGAGGTGTCGGTAGGGCCAAATTTTGAAGATGGGAACTCTGCGTGATGCTTATACTTGACTTCCCGCACAATACTTGCTGTCCCCCTCTCAGACACCCCAACACATACACAGTGCTAACCACAAAGTAGGTCTCCAAGAAAGCCAGGACACGGAGCACAGTGCAATTTTCCCTAATTTGCTTGCTAAAGCACCTGTTAAAATACAGATTCCAGGGTACCACCCCCAACCCATTGTACTGGATTCTCCAGAGCAGAGATCTAGAAATCTACAAAATCTATGTACCTCTCCGAGGTAATTCTTGTCATTAGACAAATTGGATCCACTCACCACAGCTGGGTCTTGGGCTTGGGTAGGACAGGGTGATGTGACAGTGACAGTGGGGGTGGGGGTGGGGGAATCCTACAAAAGGCTTTCCATCATATGTCTTAAATCTGTCCATTTCTTTTCATCTCCACAGTCCCCCCTTCCTCTATGCCACCATCATCTCTCACCAGGGCTATTCCATTAGACTGGGTCTCTGCTACCATTTTGTAAAAATTTAAAAACAGTTTTACTTATATGTGATTCACATACCATGAAAGTCACCATCGGAAGTTATAAATCAGTAGTTCTTAGCATATTCATGGAGTTGTGCAAACATCACCCTATCTATTCCAGAATATTTTCATCACCCCAAAAAGAAACGCCATACCCATAGGCAGTCACTCCCCATACCAACCTCCCTCTGACCCCTGGAAACTTCTAATCCACTTTTTGTCTGTATGGATTTGTCTATCCTGGACATCTCATACAAATGGAATCATACAATGTATGGCCTTTTGTGTCTGGTTTCTTTCACTTGCATAATGCTTTCAAGGGTCATTCAGCTGTAGAATGTATCAGTACTTCATTCTTGTTTTATAGCAAATAACATTTCACTTTGTGCATATACCACATTTTGTTTATCCATTCATCAGGTGATAAACCTTTGGGTTGTTTATACTCTGGGGCCATTTTGAATAAGGCTGCTATGAATACTTATGTTCAAGTTTCTGTGTGGATGTATATTTTCATTTCTTTTGGTTAAATACCTAGGAACATAATTATGACAACTCTATTTTTAACTTCTTGAAGAACTGCCAAACTGTTTTGCATTGCAGCTGTATCATTGTACAACTCCTCTAGCAATGTATGAACGTTCCAATTTCTTTACATCCTTACCAATACTTGTTATTGTCTGACTCTTCAATTTTAGCCACCCTAGTGTGTGTGATACCATACCTTATGGTATTGATTTGCACTTCCCTAATGACTTGTGATGTTGAGCATCTTTTCATGAGCTTAATGGCCATTTCTATACCTTCTCTGGGGAAAATATACATTCAAAACCTTTGATCATTTTTTGAAATTGGACAAAGACTATTCTTTGTTTGAAGAACTATTTGCTAAAAGCTATTCTTTCCCCGTTGAATGATTTTGATACCCTCATCAAAAATCAATTGGCCAGGGGTGCCTGGGTGGCTCAGTCAGTTAAACATCCGACTTTAGCTCAGGTCATGATCTAATGGTTCATGAGTTCAAGCCCCGCATCAGGCTCTGTGCTGACAGCTCAGAGTCTGGAGCCTGCTTTGGATTCTGTGTCTCCCTCTCACTCTGCCCCTCTCCCACTCACGCTCTGTCTCTCTCTGTTCCTCAAAAATAAATAAATGCTAAAAACAAATTTTTTAAAAAATCAATTGGCCAAAATATAAGGATTTATTTTTGGACTCTCAATTTTATTCCATTGATCTGTGTTCATCCATATCCTAGTACTATCTTGATTACTGTATCTTTGTAGTAAGTTTTGAAATCAGCAAGTGTGAATCCTCTTACTTTCTTTCATTCAAAATTGTTTTGGCTATCCTGTTTAGCATTTCCATATAAATTTCAGGGTCGGTATGTCGATTTCTGCAAAAAAAGCAGCTACAATATTGATAGGGATTACATTGGATCTGTAGATCTCTTTGGAGAGTATTGCTATCTTAATCATATTAAATCTTCTAATCCATGAACATGGTATATCTTTCCATTTATTTAGATCTTTCAACACTGTTTTATAGTTTCAATGTAAAACTCTTATATTTCTCTTGTTTAATTTATTCTTAAGTATTTCATTATTTTGGTGCTAATACAAGTTGTTTTATTTATTACATTTTTATATTCTTCATTGCTAGTGTAAAGTAATACAACTGATTTGTATATCTTGATCCTGTATCCTGAAAATTTCCTGAACTTGCTTATTAGTTCTAATGATGTTTGTGTGAATTCTTTAGGTTTTTCATATATAAGATCATGTCATATTCAAATAAAGATAGCTTTACTCCTTTCTTTCCAATAGGGATACTTTTTATTTATTTATTTTTCTTGCCTGTCTGCCTAAAGTCAGTACAATATTGAATAGAAGTGGTAAAACAGACATCTTTGTCTTGTTTCCTATTTTAGGTCAAAAGCATTCAATCTTACATGAAGTGTGATGTTTGATGTGGGTTTTTAGTAGATGTCCTTATCAGATTGAGGAAATCCCCTTCTATTTCTAGTTGGTTGAGCGTTTTTCTAATGAAAGAGCTGCTGCCCTTTTTGCCCAAACTCCATTCCCCATTCTCCATTTGTCCATTCTCCAGAATGTATTCAGAAGAATTTTCCAACTATAAGCCTTGCCATGTTACTCCTCTATTGAAAAATGCTCAGAAACCCCCAAGATTCATTAGGATAAAGTCTAAATTCCTGTAAGACTGCATGACTCAAGACCTCTATTGTCTTATCCTCTCTCTCTCCCCTACCTTGTGTTCTGGCCACCTTTACTTTCTCATTTCACTGCCTTTGTGCCTGCTTTTCTCTCTTCCTACCCACTGGCCTTTTTGCTTGGTAAATTCCTACTCACCTCTCCGTTGCAGTTAGTTATCTGTGCAGGCTTCCCAGGCCCTGACACTCAGCCAGATATCACATCTACATGTACTCAGGACTCCTTTTCCTTTATAGCCCTTATCACACCAGTTATTCATGTAATTACTTGATTGATGTCAATCTTCTCACAGAACATATTTTGCATGAGGGCCGGAACTGTGTTTGCCCTATTAACTGCATTATCCCCAGTTGCTGTAGTAGCACCTGGCATAAAGAAAGAATGCTTTCAGGAAATATTTAATAAATGAGCTCAACCAAATCAACCAATCTACCTGGAAGTAAAATGGGGGTGGCAACCTCCAGACACAACTATTAGCTATGAAGATCCTTAATGCTTCATTCTTTGTGTGTTTTTCCTCCATGCCCAGTCTAGAATGCTTCAGATGAAAATACCTATTTTATATGTTAAAGTGGCAGAGAAAAGTCTCTCTTTGGAGATAATTTTTAAGCTGAGTTGATGCTATAAATCCCCTCCTATTCTCCACGAAGCCTCCCTGATGGCCAGTCACAGATAATATCTTCCTTCTTCTCATAATATCTACATTTCTTTATCTATATCCCTTTTAAGAACATTCATGATTTTCATTGTGTCATCATTACACATACGTTAGTCCTCTTCCCCTGCCATTTGAAGGTAAAAAACCATAATGGTTTGATCGTGGTATCCTCCCATCTCCTAACTTAGTCCTTAGCAAAGTGCTAAGTGTCCAAAAGAATGACAATCACCACGAAGTACACAATTTTTAAAGACTGAGGGAAAAAATACAGTTTTCTTTAATCCAGTTTTATTGTCTCATATGTGTTTTTCTGTTCCTTTAACGTTAAAAATGTGATTGCATCTTAGTTCTTAATAAAAATCAGAGTTTTGGTGAGCCTATTAACC
This sequence comes from Panthera pardus, assembly GCF_024362965.1. Lineage (NCBI taxonomy): Eukaryota > Metazoa > Chordata > Mammalia > Carnivora > Felidae > Panthera > Panthera pardus. The sequence goes on from NW_026526743.1 coordinate 30,442,885, forward strand.
GAAACTACTAACTATCCAAGTACGGCCATGGTAAATCTTATACTCTACTCATATGGGTCTATCCTCATCTGCCAACATCACATTAAACATTTCCCTCTTGCTAGCTCAAGTTACTTGCACCACCCAGAATGCCTGATTCTCTACCCATCTTTTGAGGACCATTGAAAATCCTATCTCATCCTTGAAGACATTTGTGATTACCTTTCCACTTACTTAACATTTGTTTCTTCTTACTTCATCATGAGCCCTTTTCCCCTGCATGTTTAATGACTCTTCAAGCCACCTGCAAGCTCCTTGAGATCACAGGCTCTGCCAAAGTCTCTTTCCATGGTCTCAGCACACTCATGCCCACAGTTATCAGAAGTGGAAATACAGCAATGTCCATGCTAATAGTTTGGTTCCAGAATTATCCCATTGCCCAGACTTCATTCCAAGAATATCTAAGTCTAGCTTCCTGCCATCCCCACCAGACTTCCTCATGCATTGGCTTTCCTTGATGAGGCTTCCTCTACTTTATACCTTGTCTCATGCTTTTGTTCTAGCTCTATCTAAGTTGGTGACTCTTGGTCTGACCTATCGCTTCCTATAGCTATTAGCCCCATACATCACAGTAACAAGACAGAATGCCCATGCCCAGAATCTCTCATATATTATCCTCTCCTCTGGTCAGAAGAGGAATATCAGACAGTGTGAATTAGCTCTTAGTCATATTGAGTGCCCTCTGTCTCTGGCAAAATGCCTGGTGAACTGTAGGGTCCCAAAACGGATATCAGAGTATTAATTCTAATGTGTTAAGTGTCAGAGTATTAATTTAAAGAGAGAAGGCAGTGTGAAAGAGTATAATATCCAATAAAGTTGGAAATGTAGACATAGCCTATACGATGAGGGTCTATTTATACTTGGAAAATTAGGGTAATGTTCTACCCTGGCATTAGTTTAGTATTTTTTTTTTTGTTATTTCCCCCAAATAGAAGTTCCCAAATTCTAGGTGAGCAAACATTTCGTGGGCACTGGATTCTGTGCAAAAAAATCAGCACTCAAACAACAACAGCAACAACAAATAGCCCTGATTTGTTGTGTCTGTCAATTTCCATGATGTAAATATTTCCACCATGGCCAATTTCAAGCTACCAGGGATGTTACAATTGGCTTGCAAATTTCCTGCAGCTTACATAAACTGTACAAGTTAGCTCCAGCACCCTATGATGCAAGTCATTATACCTGGTGCTGTGAGATACAAAGTTCCTCTCCTGACCTCAGTGAACCTATAACCTAGTGGAGATACAGACATACTCACTTTGATTGCTTTGGTATTTTCCAAAGGCGATCTGTAACAGCCATGATATTTATTGATATTTGGAGCCCACCAAGGTAAATACAATGAGTTTCCTAAAAGTTTAATGATCAAGCTGCCAATTTGTATTAATGTAGCTACAATATCATCTATGCTAAATGTTCTACCTTATTACATTTTCAAGAGCCACACTCTAAGCGAGTTCTTGGGTAATTTTGCTTTTCACCATTAAGGCATTTGTGGCTAGACTCAACTAGTCTTTCAAGATATTTAAAGATCATTAGGAAAAAAAAAAGTCTCCACCCCAACAAGAATTCTTTTGATGGAACAAGATAAAATTCCTCCACTTACTCTCAGATTTTGTATTATTTATGAAAAAATCACAAATCACAGGGGGAGGGGGCAGCAAATAGAGATGAAACCACATCAGCATGTTATATACTGCACGTACTGAAAACTCTCCCCTGCTCCTTAGTGGGACATGTGAAATGATCTCGGGGGTAATACAGTTCACTCCAAAGTGAAACTAGGAAAGAACCTGCAGAGATTTCTGTCTCTGGTAATGTGTGAAGTTTTCAAGGTTTGGATCTGTTTTGCAAACAGATTGCAGGAGAAAAGCAAGACTTAAACTAAGGATGAGAAGAGCCTTCCCTTAACAGGTTTCATTTAAGAAGGATCCATTCTTCGATGATGATGATGATGCCCTGTATGGATTCAAGGATCTAAACAAGTAAAGCGAGAGCATGATGTGCCCCGTGCGGTTCATTTTGAATTTGGCCACTACATTTTTCTTCTTTCAAGTTGTGCTCAGCTTTCTAGCTGTGGCCACCAAATTCCCTCTATTTCTGTCTCATCCTCGGCATCTTTTCCACCGGGACTGGATTCTCTGGGGAGTCTAGAAGCCTGGGACTAGAAAGGGCCATACGCTTGCTCTTACGCAGCCTTCTTACAGATGATGATTAGCAGATGTTTATCTACTTTTGTTCCCTCATACTTCTGTAACTTCAATCTGACTCCCTGAAATTTCCCAGCGCTCGTTAGTATCTGCCTGGGAAAGTAGACAAGTCTATGGGACTTTGTTACCAGGTAGATGTGCCTGGATTCAAGTCCTTTCTCCTGCCTTTTCTCTAGCTCCTGCATCCCACTAGTTAAGTAAACTAGGGCAATACCCTCAGCCTTCTGAAGGAGTTTTCCTGTCTCTAAAATGGGTGCAGAGTTATGCATAATAAATGCTGTTTTTAATTATACATGTTAGAGGAAGAACGGGCACATAAGCAATAGCTTAATATACATATTTTGTAAGAGATGATGCATAAATCAATGGGGGCCAACCACAAGTTCTTGAAAGTTCTTGTTCACCATTGTTCGGCTGGAGTTTAAATGAACACGTTCAGTAAATGATTAGTGAGTGAATTATTCAATGAACCAACCGATCCAGTGAGATAGTGTCTCCTATTGCTCCATAGAAGGCAACTTGCAGCCTCAAAATACAGTGGGGGTAGTCTGAGTAACGTTTTTCCATGAGAACCAATGGAACAAATTTCACAAAACCAGATGAGTTTTCCCTAAATCACCGATTCCCAGCCAGGGCGATTTTGTCCCCCAGGGGACATCTCTCAATGTTTGGAGACATTTTTGGTTGTCACAACTGGGGGATTACTACTGGCATCTAGTTCGGGGAAGCTGCTAAATACGTTATGGGATGCACAGGACGGTCCTCACAACAGAGAATTATTCTCCCTCCAAGGTCAACAGTGCAGGAGTTGAGAAAACCTGCTGTAACAAATGAGCAGCTATGGGAAGATTTTTTTATTCCATAGCAAATATGGGGGTCAAGATTATGGAGGCGTTCTATATAATGCCTGATTCATTCACAGAATCATAGAAAGTCAGGATTGAAAGGAACACCAAAGATCAAGTACAAATTCCTGACTTTATAGTGGGGACCCTACAATCCAGAAAGGGAAGTGAATGCCTTGAGGCTGCATAGTTGCCAAGGGGCCAAGGCAAGACAGGAAGTGCGGCCCCCAGTGTCCAGGCTTTTCCCTCTCTCTTTTCAATATGGCAGCAATTGAGCTGACCTAACCTCCACCTGTAGGTTCAACTCCAGCCCAGATGCCACAGCCCATCTTACCCCTGATTAGAGCACTGTGTCTACCCCCTCCACACCCAACGTCCATCATTCACATCCTACATGGACGACTTTTGCCAAGTCCATGACCTACCAGGACTATTATTTATATAATCATTTTCTTTAAATTGACATTCTTTTTTCTTTTTTTTAATTTAAAAAAATTTTTTTTTTAAATTTACATCCCAATTAGTTAGCATAAAGTGCAACAATGATTTCAGGAGTAGGTTCCTTAATGCCCTTTACCCATTCAGCCCATCCCCCCTCCCACAACCCCTCCAGTAACCCTCAGTTTGTTCCGCATATTTATGAGTCTCTTCTGTTTTGTCCCCCTCCCTGTTTTTATATGATTTTTGTTTCCCTTCCCTTATGTTCATCTGTTTTGGACATTGACTTTTTTCTTAAATAAAAGTTTGATAAAGAAATCTTTTAGCAGCAGCATGAGTGAAGGCCGGTCTGATTTGCCATAAGGAAAAGGGACCTAAAAATTGGCACAATACAAGCGAAAATGTTGTTCAGCGTTCTCTTGATACTGTTGCATCTTTAAGTCTCGAGCCGGAGCCTCTTTGTTAAAAAGGGAGATTCGCAAGTGTAGGAGGTGTTAAGGACATATTGGCACCAAACTGAGACTTTCTCCTTAATGTAATAAGAGGTATTAAAAAAGAATTGAAGAGGGAATGCATTTCTCACTGTGGGCTTCAACATTATTTATTACCGTGCCCATGCACCACTTAAAATCATCGTGTATTCCCTCGGTGGTATATTTATTTTTGGAAATCCTGGATTAGAGGAATAAAAGCGACCCCAGTCACTTCCGCCCTCTTTGATACGAGTTCCTTCTTTAACTGAAGGAATGCAGGCATCCCGAGTTCTTCTGTGTTCCCCTGCCAAATGCAATTAAGTAGGGAAATGAAAGAGAAACTAACTGAGGAATAGTTCACCGCTTTGCAAGCTTGGACAGGATACATTAAGGTGGTAGAAGGGTATAATGGAATGCTAAGATGATCCCCAACGACCCAGCACCTTTGTGTAATCCCCTCCCCTTTGGGTGTGGGTTGAATCTGTGAGTATGGTTATATCACACCTGTGATTGTTGCATTGTATTACGAAAGAGAGAGTACCCTGGGTGGGCCTGGCCTAATCATGCGCGTGCATTAAAACCAGTTTCCTTCAGCTGCTTGCAGGCAAGAAAGTCAGAGAGATGCACCCCAGCTGGCTTGGAAGAAAGCAAACATCCATTCTGTGAAGTGCCTGTGGGAGCCACCTGGCAAGGAACTGTGGGGCTGAGAGCAATTCCCAGCAGACAGCTAGCAGGAAAATGGGAGTTTAGTTCTACATCTGCAAGGGAGTGAATTCAGCCAACAACCAATTGGCATACAAGAAGACTCTGAGCCCAGGCTTGTAGACCTAGAAACTGTGAGATAATCACTTTGTGTTGTTTTGAGCTCCTAAGTTTGTAGGACTTTGTCACATAGCCAGAGAACCCTACTGTGAAGGGATACAGAGATGAGTATGTTAGATTCGCTGTCATTAGGGAACTCCTATTCTAGTCCTGGAGATAAGATACACATGGAGGCAACTTACACATTAATCAGGGTATATAAGCTTATGTCCGAGAAAGACACAAGCGACGTGATGAAAGCAATGTGGCTGAGAAAAATCAGAGAGGGCTTCCTGGAGGAGGTGACATTTGCAACAGCCTTAAAGTCTAGACAGAATGTGAGAGGTGGGCCCAGTGCAAGCACCTGCTGGATTGACCAGATTTCTGCTCGGCCTTGCACACAGAGCCATGGAGAGTACCGGCCCTGGGTTCACTGGTCTAGTCTCAGTCCTGGCTCTGCCGCTCACCCGCTGTGTGACCTTGAACAAGAGAATAAAGCTCTCTGCTGCTCAAAGTCCCGACTGGGGAAGGAAGGATAACGATGAGAGCGTCTACCTACAGTGGACAGAGTCACGTAGCCGCAACATGGCAGAGCCTTCCTTCCTTGAGTGTGCTGCCTCCACAACTGGATCCACCCACGTAGACTTGAAGCTTCTGAGATTGAACACCTTCCCGGAGGCTGCCTCCAACACTTGTAGGACCCAGGGCAGGACTACAAATAGAAGCCCACGTACCATATGTCTGGATATTTACAAGTTATAAACCAAGCTAAAGGCTGTTAAATAAAATAAATTCTATCCTTCTACTTTGGCAAACACACTCTCATAATGACAAAATAGAGGGGAAAAAAAGTTTGGAAAAGATTGGCTTATGCTGCCTCGCGACCATCTGGGATACCTCTGCAGGGCCGCCCCGGCTCCGGAATTGTGATGGTGGAGAGGACCAGCCTCCCTCTTTGCCTGATCCTGCCTTCCCACATCCCGGCAGGAATGTCTCCTGAGAACATTCCCTGAGGAGCCTTCTGCATGAAGGTCCATTTCCAGGGGACCCGATCTAAGACTCTCACACACCCGATCGCTTGGGGACATAGGATGTTTCACCTGTAGGAGAAATTCCGATCTGTACCTTTAGCTCCTGGGCCCCTCTCCCTAGTGCCTGTTGGCCCACACCTGATGATTCAACACCAGGAGGCACGGTTATGGAGGGGAGTGTTGTTGCCGTTACGTCTTTATTAAAGCGAAGCAACGCGTCACCCTTTGGCAGTGTGCCCCTTAACACTCCCCCTCGGGAGGACCAGCTCTGTGTGCCGATCACATTCGGCATTTAAAAAAAACATTTAATTATGTGCAAAGAGAGAGGCCATGTGTCACTCGTTGGCCAGGTTTGTTTGGGACTTTATTATCATACATATCACTGTAGCCTATTATTCCTGGACGAATTGGACAAGTTTCAAGGTTAATAAAAATGTTCTGGCAAATTGTTATTTTGAAAGTGATTGAAGGAAATGTCCCACTCGGAGCATACGTTTGACCTTTCGGGGGAGGAAAAGGAAGAAAAAGCTCATGGAAGCCTCACGCAGCTTGATTCTTTTGACAGGGCTAAATTGTTTGGCGCGTGTTGAGTTGCTCTGAGCACCACCGAGACTGGCGTTTCCTTCCCAAGTCTCTTCACTCCACTTGGATGCGTCACTTCAGGTAATAATGAGGATAATCAGAAGGTGAGAAGTTGCGTTTTTCTCGGTCAGGCCCAGCGCTATGTGCTCCATGGGTATTATCCTATTGGGTGTTCATGACCCAGGCATGTCACGACTCTTTCCACCTCTTGTGTGCTAAAGAGGGAAATGAAGTAACTTGTCCAAGGTCACGGTGTAAGCGGTGGAACTGGGGTGAAAATCTAGGTCTGTCCATCTCCAAACAGCATACACACTGCTTGTCTGAAGGATGCCACAGGCGATGGCCGCACCCAGCCTGCCCACTGCTCTGTCCCGGGTGGCCTCCAGCTGTCAGTGCCTTGTCTCTGGGCCTGAGGGCTGGCTCTCCCGTTTTCTTGAGGTATCACTGACAAAAATTGTATGTGTTTAAGGTATGCAGTATGATGGTTCGATATACATGTATGCTGTGAAATGACTATCACAATCAAGTAAATCGACCCATCCGTCAACTTACAAAGTAACTTGTGTGTGTGTGTGTGTGTGTGTGTGTGCGCGCACATGCTGAGAAGGCTTAGGATCTATTCCCTTAGAAACTTTAGAGTATGCAATACAGTATTCTTTTTTTAAATGTTTATTTATTTTTGATAGCGAGAGAGCATGAGCAAAGGAGAGTCAGAGAGAGGGGGGAAGGAGGATTTGAAGTTGACAGCACTGAGCCCAGTGGGGGGCTTGAATTCACAAACTGTGAGATCATGACCTGAGCCGGAGTCAGATGCTTAAATGACTGAGCCACCCAGGCACCCCTCAATACAGTATTCTTAACACTAGCCATCAGACTGTACCTTAGACCCTCAGAACTTATTTATCTTATGACTAAAACTTTGTACCCTTTGTCCAACATCTCCCCATCTCCCTGTCCCTCTGGTAACCACCACTACTTTCTGCTTCTGTGAGTTTGACATCTTTAGATTCTACATATAAGTGAGATCATGCAGTATTTGTCTCTCTGTGTCTAGAGTATTTCAGTTAGCTTAATGTCCTCCCGGTCCATCCAGATCCACAGAAGGCTGCACTCCCTGTGCAGAGCAGGCCAGAAGTGCTAGGGAATTAGAATCCCAGAAGAAGCCATCAACTGACAATTCTTGAACGTTGGTGCATAAATGCCCCAGCTCCCTCGTCCCTTGCGGGGGGAGAGGCAGTTAATTCCAAGGCTATGTGTTCCTCCGGGGGCTAAGCTGATCTAATAATGCACCTTTTTTTTTTTAATGTTTATTTATTTTTGAGAGAGAGAGAGAGAGAGAGAGAGAGAGAGAGATGGTGAGTGGGGGAGGGGCAGAGAGAGAGGGGGAAATGGAGAATTCCAAGCAGGCTCTGCCATGTCAGTGCAGAGCCTGACGTGGGGCTGGAACTCACAAACAGTGAGATCATGACCTGAGCTGAAGCCAAGAGTCAGATGCTTAACCGACTGAGCCACCCAGGTGCCCCTAATAATGCACCTTTGATTGGCCGTGTTCCCTTCCCCGTATCACTTCTCCACTACTCCACTGGTGTCCTTGGCACTTTCCAAATAAACTATTTGCACTGATATCTTTGGCTCTTTTGGAGTCAGTTTGGAGTAATCTAAACTGAGACAGGGTAAAGATACCCCTGGGACTGGAGCATCTCTATCCTGTAAATACAGAGGAGATACAGCTATTGGGTGGACCCATGCTGCTCCCCTGGTGATAACATTGGCTTTTGAAAATTCTACACCCAGTTATTTTGCCACCGACACTAGTGACCCAAGGTTAACACTCCACCACCCTTGTGCTGACAGGAAAATGCCATTTCACGTAAAACCTCCCCCAAGGAGATTTTTTTTATTAAAAAAAAATTTTTTTTAATGTTTATTTTTGAGACAGAGAGAGACAGAGCATGAGTGGGGGAGGGGCAGAGAGAGAGAGAGAGACAGACAGAGAGAGAGGCAGACCCAGAATCCGAAGCAGGCTCCAGGCTCCGCGATGTCAGCACAGAGCCCGACGCGGGGCTCGAACTCACGAACCACGAGATCATGACCTGAGCTGAAGTCGGAGGCTCAACCGACTGAGTCACCCGGGCGCCTCGCCCTGAGGAGATTTATAACAAGAAGGTACGGAGGTAAGACTTCCAGAGATGCTAAAGGACACAGTCGGACAACTCAAGGTGGTGTGCAGGGTTGTCCCTGGTGCTCCCCTCCACAGACTCTGCCCTTCATGCTCCTAAGCCTTAGACGGGCATCCCGGCTCCTGCCTGACCTTCAGCAAACATCTTACCAATCTTTCCAGGACTTAATATCCTCAGTAGTAAAAGCATGACAATAGTACTCTCTACATCATGAAGTTGTCGTGAATACAATTTAATTCATATGAAGAGTGTAGACAGTGCCAAGAACACAGTAAGTGCCAGATAAGTATTGCCTATTATTAGCACATGGGGAGAGAGATGTGAGATTAGCACCCCACAAACGTGAGGTGACATTTTTTAAAGTTTCCCTAACTCTCCTCTTATAGGATTCGCATGCCCATTTACAAAACTGCAGTGCAAATCGGCAGTTTCAAGCCGTCAAGATGCATGAGTTTCCTGATGGGTCTGTGTCCCTGCCTGCCTCACACTTATGCACACTTGTCCACGCGTTACATTATCGTGGTATTCCAGATCTGCTGCAGAAATTAGCTAAGGGAGTCACCTTTCTAAAATACCTTTTATTTTTTCAGGGGAAGACCCTGTTCTGTCTCACAAGTCAGGCCCACCATGACTGGGCTTCCCCTTGATTGCACCTGCTTTCTGCTTATGGGATGCTAGGCACCCCAGAACCCCACTAATATAGCACTCTGTCCAGCTCGGTTTCTGTGCCGTTGCTTTCACCATTTCTCATTTGAAGGCCTGTTTTCCTGGAAATTCTATCCAAGGGTCCCTTAGAGTTTCCCTTCCAGCAAAAGCTCATTTATTCTACTTGACCCGCCTCTTCCATGATTATTTAGCTCCTCATTATCCTTTTCCTTCCTGACTCATCATCCATACACATTGGGCAATTCATTATATTTTGTCTTGTGGAAAGGAAAACATTCTGGGTTTGTAGTCAAAAAGCCTGGGCACAAATCTCTTGTTACTTGGCCAAGATACATAACCTTTGTGAGTCTTAGTTTCCGTATCTATTGCCATCATTCCTTCGTCACTCAGTCAACAGACATTTGTGACCAGCTGTCACGTGCCAACCATTGTGGCAAGCCCTGGAGATGTGACATGAGTGAGACCACGTGGTCCCCACCTTCCTAGAGCCTAGAGTGAAGCAGGGGAGACAGACACTAAACAAATAATAACACCATTAAATAGCCAATTAATCGGGGTGCCTGAGTGGCTCAGTCAGTTCAGTGTCTGACTTTAGCTCGGGTCATCATCTTGTGGTTGGTGAGTTCAAGTCCTGGGCCGGGGCCTCTGCTGTCAGTGCAGAGCCCGCTTCAGATCCTCTGTCCCCTCTCTCTCTGCCCCTCCCCCACTCGCTCTCTCTCTTTCTCAAAAAATAAAATAAACATTTAAAAAAGTAGCTAATTAATCAACTATAATTGTGGTAAGTACCAGAGTAGGCGTTGTGGATTGCATTCCCATGTCTCTTTCCCACCCGGAGATCACCTGCAACTTTGAAAGCTAGGTGACAGCTTCCTCCTCCAGCACTGATGTCTCTATGTCTGAGAGCTTCCTCTGGGGCAGATGACAACCCCAGGGGCACCTTGGGGCCAAGGAGAAAAGGGAGTCCGTGAATATGTACACCAGCTTCCTTGCCCACTGATAAGACAATTCTGAGGTATGTTTTAGAGCAGGGTCAGCAAACTTTTTCTCCAAGAGCCAGATAGTAAATATTTTAGGTTTGGCAGGGGCCATGTGGCCTCTGCTACAACTACCCTACTGCAGATCGTACAGAACAAATGAGCATAGCCATGTTCCAATGCAAAAATAGGCAGGCGGCCCCAGGGCCATAGTTAGCCAACCCCAATTCTAGACTCTCAGAGGGTCCCCAGGGGAATTGGATCCAGTTACCCACAGCTGTAACTTACCCACTAACATACTATTTGTCTTGCCTCCCTTCCATGCCTCCTCCTCACACCCCTCCCTCACCATGTATGCTAAGGTCACCTCCAAAATCCTGGTCTCGAGTCTGCTTTGGGAGAAACCCAGATTGAGACCAAGGGCTATGAACGAAAAGTGTAAGAATTATGAGACCACATAACAGAAAACTCATACAGTCCGATGGGGTCAGAGAGGATACTCCAGGTAAAGGGAATAGCATGTGCGAAGCGCTGAGCAGAAAAGAATCACAGCTGCTTTGAAGACCTCAAAAAACACTAGTTATTGGCGCATAGGAGGGGGTGGGAATAACAGACCCAGGCAGAGAGAACAGTGGCCGCTGAGAGGTGGGACTGGATCCTTTAGGACCGTATAGACCGTGCTCAAGCCTCAGGCCTACATCCTGAGGCAGCGGGGAGCCGTTGAAGGTGATAGGTCGCCCAGCGGCATGATGCGCTATGTGTGCACAGGCCTGGGCTCAGAGGAGCCATGAGAAACCCCACCCCCTGGCTCCCCGGCCCCCCGGCCCACGTTAGTGACCTTCTCCCCTTGCCCCACTCACCCCCGTTCACTTAGAATGCTAGGCAGAAAATCAAAAACATCACCCTTGAACAGGACTCATAAACAGTTAAGTACCCTCTATCAACAGGGAATAGAGGGGAAAATACCCAATAAAAATACATAATAAAACAACTACAGAGCAAACAGAGCTGCCACGCTTAGGCCCTGCCAGGTTATTACTTAGACTGGGAGAAGGATTTTGCAGTAATATTATTTGATTTTCCTGGCTCCCTGCCAATTATTTCAAAATGCCCTTTATTCCTTCCTACTTTGTATCTTTGTCTTGAAGAACCAATGCTCTAAATCTTCAATGGGCAGTTCTGGAAAAAGAGCCCCCTTCTTCCCCCCCTCCCCCCGGTGAAGGAAATGTCACCAAGACTTTTCTGTGTGTTCGTATTTCTTCCAGAAACCCCCTTTTCCCCGGGGCATAGGCACTTCTGAACCTATAACAGCCTCTTTAAGAGATAACCCTGTATTGTTCACGGGCAGAAAGGACTGTCTACTACCCTGCAGTCTAAGATTCCACCTCAATATTTGGGACTTGAGGGTGGAGTCAGTACACAGATACTTAAGGAAGCTCTTAGAAGCCTCTTGGCACGCTGGCCAGGTTGGCAGGTGGCTATTTCCCAGGAGAGTTTCAAGGGTCAGCCACTTGGTCCCTGTGGATAGATTCAGTCTGTAATAGCAGCCGGGCCTTCCAGCAGTAGATTTCAGGACAAATTTCTGCCCTTCTCCAGGACTAAATTCATTCAGCCCCAAGCCACATCCATGCTTTATAAGCATGTGTGAGGCACCCCTCCAATCTCTCAGTCTTTCCTAACATGTTGCCCCAGCATGTGAACAGGTATGTGTTTATGTACATGTGAATCAGGCTCCTTTTGGTTTGTTCTGAGGAAATTGTACTGTTCTTACAAATAACATCAGGGTTGACATATTTGTACACCCAAAGGAAAAGGCAGTTCAAATATCTCCACCAGAGGTAGTGCTTGTATTCTGAAGTTGGAGAGACCTTTCAAGTTTTTTTCTTTTATTTCTTCCACTCTTCTTTTGACAGTAGTGAACGGAATACATTCCCAGGCCAAGTAGTTACAGAACCATAAATCCCCAAAGGGTAGGAGTGCCTTTTTGGCTGATGTATTAGATTTCTCTTGGTTTCAACTGACAGAAAATCCAGCTCAGACCTGCTTAAGCAAAATGGAAATTAGGCAAGCCTGGCAGAAAAGACCAGGGGTAAGGCTGGTTACAGGTGCTGCTTGACTCCTTCTGTCTTTTTTTTTTTTTAAACAGAAAATATGTTGTTTATTTTCTCTCCTGTGAATCATCAGATGTGACCAATGTCAGTCATTATACATTAATTTTGAAATCACTAGAGGATTTTAAAAAATGATTATTCTGTATACAGGAAGAAGTTACCAAAATTTATCATTGACTAGCAGTGACTTAAAACATTTTTTGATCCCTGATAGTAAGTGCATTTGGTTGCAACCCAGTTATTCTTGCCTATTCTCTTTTTTTTAATGCTGGTGATGACCCATTGAATTTATTTATTTTTAATGTTTATTTATTTCTTTTGAGAGAGAAAGAGGAAGTGCACACACGCGAGTGGGGGAGGGGCAGAGAGACAGGGAGAGAATCCCCAGCAGGCTCTGCACTGTCAGCACAGAGCCAGATCTCGGGTTGATACCATGAAATGCACGATCATGACCTGAGCCAAAATCAAGAGTCAGCCACCTAACTGACTGAGCCATCCAGGTGCCCCCCCACCCCCGCCCACCCATTGAATTTATTTTTTACAACTCACTAATAGGTTATGACTCACGGTTTGAACAGGATATTCTGCTCAAACCTTCTGTTGAACTGAGTGGTGGGGACTCAATTTCTCCCTCTTTCAACTGAGTCTTGGCAATGTTGGCTTCATCCTCTGGTTTCACATAGGACCAGAATGGTGACAGTTGCTCTCGGCTCTTCTGTCCTCTCTGTTTTAATGCTAGGAACCCATGGCTTTCCCAAGATTCCCAGCAAACACCACACTGTGTTTCATTGGCTTTGATTAGACCAAGCACCATTCCTAAACCAATTACTGTGGCCAGAAAAGTCCTTTTTGTGGAATTGCCTGATTATGTGCTGTATCTGTGACCAGCTATGGCTGTATCCAAGTACATGGACTGAAAGTTGGGGAGAAGCAGGGTATGCTTATAGAGGAATGGTAACAGGGAACAGAACTGCAAAAACAATATAGATGTCTTCCCCAGGGCTAGTCCTAATCACTTAAGGTGAAGCTAGCAATTAACTTGCGACTGACAAGTGGGGTCATTGCCCCAAGTGTGGCCTCCTCCTGACTTAGCAATGCCTGGGATAACTTCAAAAGAGATCTGAAGGTGTCCTTCCACAACAGAAGATAAAGCTTAAGGTGCAAGTGCCTCTAGGAAAGCGGAGTCAATTCAGAGTAAATGGTAAAGGGCTGATGCAAAAATTTCTTTTGATTGAGGTGGAAGGCAAAAGGTATCAGGAGAATTCATGCAATGGAGTGGAAGAAAGGCATAGATAAAAGATTCCTTTCTTCCAAGGAAGAAAAAAAATCAATCTCCATCATAATTTAGCCTAAGGTTATCCCTACTCTAGTGTACTGGATAAACCATCATACTTTAAGTCCAAAAGGAGCTTCCACACTGGGCAAATAAAGCTCCTTTTGCTACTAGGAGTAGGAGGATAAATGAAAAATATCTTCTCTGCCTTCAGAAGAATTACAGATTGCTTGGGAAAAAGAATTTGTGACACAGAATCAGGACCACCATTTATGGTGGTGAGGTTGCACTGTTAATGGCATCCCCTGGAATTGTGCCTTGGACCACCAGTAAAACCATACACTCTTGTACTTGTAAAGATGGCTGAAAGTAAGTCATCAGCAAATCTAAATGAACTCGGAAGCATTCCCCAGTTTGTGTTCTGTGGCATACTCATCCTTCAGGATTTTCATAGGTATTGGATATTGAACATTTCATAGAATTAAGGAATTCGAGAAAGGCTAAGTTCAAAAGGACCTTGTGCTGGACCTCTCCAAGCTCTTAGTATGCTGACATGGGTAGTAAATCTCTAAGAAGGGGGTATAGAATGAGACACTATCCAAACATATTTGATGATGATGATAGAGTGCAAAAATGAGTAGCAAGCATCTCTCCTCTTTCAAGACGTGGTCACATTCATTCAGGAAATCATTACTGAACACCTACTCTGTGCCATGAATTGTACCAAGTGCTGGAGATACACCAGTTGAGAGAGACACAGTCAAGTTTCGTGCCTCTGATGCTTACAATCTTTTGTTTAAGTTTGTTTATTTTGAGAGAGAGAGAGAGAGAGAGAGCAGGGGAGGGACAGAGAGAGACAATCCCAAGTACTGACAGTGCAGAGCCAGATGTGGGGATGGAACTCATGAACCATGAGATCATGGCCTGAGCCGAAACCTGCTTAACCAACTGAGCCACCCAGATGCCCCAGTGATGCTTACAATCCAATGAAAGGAAAGACTTTAAGCAGATAATCACACAATTAAATAATATATTATGTCCTATATGATATTCATATAAGCCTACTTAAATATGCATTGCTTTGAGCTGATGCATATATGTGTATTACTATGCATGTGTGTGTGTGTGTGTGTGTGTGTGTGTGTGTGTGTGTGTGTATTTGTGTGGTTACATGTACACAGTTATTTTTTTAAGTTTTTATTTAAATTCCAGTTAGTTAACATACAGTGTAATATTAGTTTTGGGTGTAGAACTTAGTGATTCAACATATACATACAACACCTGGTGCTCATCACAAGTGCTTTCCTTAAGTCCCATAACCTATTTAAACCAAGCCCCTCTGATAACCACCAGTTTGTTCTCTATAGCAAGAGTCTGTTTCTTGGTTTTCTTCTCTTTCCCTTCTATGAGATCATGGCCTGAGCCATAATCAAGAGTCAGGCACTTAATGGACTGAGCCACCCAGATGCCCCAAGATTTTATTCTTTTTTATTCTTTCCTTATATATATGGAATATATATATTAATATTCCATTATATATGTGTGTGTGTGTGTGTGTGTGTGATATATATATATATATATATATATATATATATATATATATATATATATATATCTTCTTAATCAAGTCATCAGTCAATGGACATTTGGGGTCTTTCCACAATTTGGCTATTGTTAATACTGCTGCTATAAACATTGGGGTGCATGTATCCCTTTCAATTAGTATTTTTGTATCTTTTGGGTAAATACCTACTAGTGCAATTGCTTGAGCATAGAGTAGTTCTGTTTTTAACTTTTTGAGGAAACTCCATACCATTTCCCAGAGTGGCTGCACCAGTTTGCATTCCCACCAGCAGTGCAAAAGGGTTCCTCTTTCTCTGCATCCTCACCAATAACTGTTGTTTCCTGTGTTGTTAATTTTAGCCATTCTGACTGGTGTCATACAGTTATTTTTTTTAAAGAAACTAAATCCCATACACCTGATTCACTAGAAAATTCTAAAACTGGCACAGACTTCAAAGACAATCTGATATAACTAACTTCTTCATTTTAGACTCCTTCACTTATCCAACAAATATTTACTCAACACCTACTATGTGCTAGGCATGATCTAGACCTAAGGATACAGTCCCTGCTCTCAGGGAGCTTATAGTCTAGTTGGAAAGACAGACAGTGATCAAATTATCCTACAAATTAATCTACATGAAATTCATTTTTTTCAACAAAAACCAAGATAAAGACCAAGGTTATAAAGACATAAACCAAAAGACTCTAGTCCAGCCCTTCAATGCTTAAGAGAACATGGATGTACGGATAACAATTTACATATAAAAATAATAAGGACTGAAATGGGTGGTCGTGCAAAGTAAAATGGGAGCATATAGAAAAAGGACACACCTGGGGGGCTGTAGAGGGCTTTGTAGAGGAGGAAGCGTATGCACTGAGCTTTAAAAGTTGACAAAACAAAGTCCCAAAGAGGTAACATCGCTAAGAAATCACATGATTTAACAGCAGAAGAAAAATGCTGGGACTCCAGAGTTTACAAAAACTATGGGGGTGGGGGGGGGGGGGGGGTTGGGGTGGGCGGGGTGGCAGTTAAGAGCTGACTTTTCTGGTGTTCTTGAGGAGAGCTTGGGCCCCTTAGAGAGTGAAAAGCATGAAGAGAGTAAACGTGAGCCAGATCCCCCTCCCGTGGCAGCCGTCTAAATCTGTGTGCATCTGGTAAGCTCTGCACAGAGCTGAGCAGTTCTAAAGCTCACTGGTCTTAGCCAAAGAACAATCTGGCTTCTGAGGTGTGTTTGCTAGCAATTCAGATTACACCTTCCACTTGAAGAGAGAAGCTGGGACAGATGCCAACCACACTGCAAGCCACTCTGGTCCTTCAATGGCACTTACAGGGGTTGTAGAAAATGTAAACCTGGATCAATCACTCAAGATAGAAGAGCAGTCATAACCGTAAAATTCTCATGCGGCTCAAGTCTATCAACAGTAACAAAGGGACAAATCTTTGCCAGCTCTGTCACCAACCAATTAAAAATATTAAGTGTAATAAAGATATAGAT
Source organism: Panthera pardus (assembly GCF_024362965.1). Taxonomy (NCBI): domain Eukaryota; kingdom Metazoa; phylum Chordata; class Mammalia; order Carnivora; family Felidae; genus Panthera; species Panthera pardus. Next base: position 30,459,570 of record NW_026526743.1, read on the forward strand.
ATAAGTACAGATAAAGATATAGATGTACAGTTAATGATATATATACATACATAAATATCCAAATCATAAATATACCGCTCAATAAATTATCACAAACTAAACACGTCTGTGTAACCAGCACCCACATGAAAAAAAACAGACCATGACCAACCTCACAGAAGCCCTTAAGCTTCTTTGTAGTCACTCCTCCAAAGTAACCACTATCTTTGCTTCAACAGCATAGATTAGTTTTACCTGTTTTGTATTTTTGGTAATGGAGCGTGCAGTTTTTACTTTTGTGTGGTGCCTTCTTTAAACCATCGTGTGCATGAGCTTCCTTCATACCGTTGCATGTGGAGTATTCGTACTCAATGCGCAGTATTCCATGGCGTGGCCATACCACCATTTATGTATCTATGCTCCTGCTGGTAGGCATTCAAGTTGTTTCCACTTTGTGGCTATTACAAATTATGCTTCTGTGCATATGTTGGTGCACATCGTTGGATCATGTGTATGAATTTCTCTTAAATCCACAGAATTGCTGTGTTGTGGGAAAGAAGCAAGTTCTTCGTTAGTAGACATTGCCCAAGACTTTTGCAAAGTGAGCGCATCAATTTACACTCCCACTTACAGAGTTCCAGTTTCTCCACGCAAGCTCTTGGTATTTTGTCTTTTCCATTTTCACTATTCTGGCTGGTGTTTAAGTGGCACTTAGTTGCAATCTTCATATACTGGATGCTTCAGTGAAATGTATTACTTTCTCCTACACTTATTGGTAATTTGACACCCTCTTTTGTGAATTATCTGTTTAAGTATTTCACTCATTTTTCTATTAGATATCTTTTTCTCTTCCATTTTGATTTGTAGGAGTTTTAGGTATAGTTTTGGATATAAGTCCTTTGTGGATATACAAAACGTTTGAGTCCTTTGTGGACATACAAAATGTTTTCAAAGTTGCCTTTTCACCTTACTGCATCTTTGAGAGGTAGAAATTCTCAGTATTAACGTCTTCCAATTTATCAATTTCTTTTCCTTTATGACTAGTCATTTTTGTTTCCTGCTTAAAAAATCGTTGCCTACTCCAAGGTCATAGATATTTTCTCTAGTATTCTTTTAAAAGTGTTCTTGTGTTGCCTCTCAGACCTAGGTCCACAATCTACGTGGAATAATTACTTTGTATGGTGTGAGGTAAAGGTCAAAATACACTTGACAAGTGTTAATGCTGAGAGGTAAGACCAGCATATTTTTTAAGAAGCCAGCATGGGATATAGAAAGAAAATCTGGGTTAATCTGAAATATACCATTAGGGCAAAAGGAGAGGGATCTTCATCTTTATATGATTGTACTGAAGACTTTGTATAAAGTTTCTCTAAGATGAGACTGCTTTTCAAACTAATGACCTGCCATCTTCCCCACAAGGCATAAGATCCAGCGACCAATGTGGCTGCTCAATCACGCCATGCTTCCTTATGCTTTTATACATGCTGTTCTGTGCATGGGGTGTCTTCTCTATCTCTCATTCACTTCCTACTACTCCTTCAAGACTGTCTCCAATGCTCCCTGGTCTTAGAAGAGGTCCCTGATTCTGTTCCCAAAACAGTCAGTTTTTCCCAGCACATATTGCCTGCTTCTGTGATAGCAATTATCTTACCCTGTTTTAATTAATTCTTTGCCTCATTTCCATTATGAAGTCTTTGAATATGGAGACTGTGATTTATCTTAGTATCTCCACAATTCAGCACAGTGATTGGCCCCTATAAGATAACTTAATTTGTTTTGGTTTTATTGGTGTTAAATAAATCAGACTAATACTGGCATTACAAGATAGAAATGAGACCATGACATGTTTTAGAAAGTAGACAAATGATAAACATGATGTCTATTGTAACATCATCCTTTTAAAAATATTTTTTCTTTTCAAATTTTTATTTAAATTCTAGTTAGTTAACGTACAGAGCAATATTGGTTTCAGGAGTAAAATTCAGTGATGCATCACTTACATCACCCTTTTTAAATGGGAGAAGAAACCAAGAAGGACAGAGGGGAAATAGTAGAAGAAAAGGAGAAGGAGGGAAAAGGAAAGAGACTTCTGTTTTTATCCAGGTTGGAGTAGCTAGCACTCATCATAAATTGCTATAAAAACTGAATAAAATATAGAAGACAATGATTTTCAAACACTGAGCAAAATGTAGCATAGGAATGTGAGAAAGAAGAGATATATACTATATCTATATATTCTCTGTATCAGCACAGCTTCCTGACCATGACACAGGAAGGTGAGGCCCAAGCAAAACAGGATGCTCCTGCTGAGTTGAGGAGACAGAGACTAGAATTTAAGACTGATAAAGCAGCTGGAACTTACAGGACAGAGTTATGAAAAGGAAGCTGCTTCACAGAGAAATCATCTCCAGAAGTTTGTAGGGAGAAACTCCGTGTATGTTATTTAAAAGCCAGACTGCACAGGTAATATTCCACAAAAACTAGTAGAAAACAATTTCTATGCCATTGAGACATACTCAAGGTAGAATGGACATACTCAAGGTTACAAAGTAAGTTAATTTCCAGGAAAAAAACTCAACATTCTTTACAGGAAGACATCATAATTCAGATCCCATAAAATATATTACCTACCATGTCTCGCATACAATGAAAGTTTACTGAACATGTGAAGAAACAGGAAAATGTGACCCATGATCAAGAAGAAACCCATCAATAGAAATAGGCACTGAGATGACCTAGATGTTGCGAACAGTCGTTAAGGACTTTAAAGCAGTTATAAATAAATTCAAAGATTTAAATGAAATATGGTCTTACTAAGTAGTAAATCTCAAGGGAAAACGGAAGCTATAAAAAGAACTAAATGGAAACTCTAGAACTGAAAATACAGGGTCTGAAATGGAAAATTCACTGGATGAGCTGGACAACAGAAAGGGGAAGAAAAATAGTCACTGACCTTTAAAAGAGGGCAATCACAATTATCCCATAAGAAGATCACATATTTTTAAAATTGAAGAAATTAAGAGAGCCTCAGTGACCTGATAGTATTGAGACACATGTGTGATTGCAGTACCAGAAAGGTAGGAGGGATTGAGACTGAGACAGAAAAGTTGTTGTTGTTGTTGTTGTTGTTGTTGTTGTTGTTGTTGTTGTTTTAAAATAATGGTGTTGGTGGGTGGCTTAGTCGAGAGTCCAACTCTTGATTTTGGCTTAGGTCATGATCTCCATGGTTTGTGAGATCGAGCCCCACATCGGGCTCTGCCCTGACAGCACAGAGCCTACTTGGGATTCTATCTCCCTCTCCTTCTGCCCCCCCCCAAATAAATAAATAAACTTTAAAAAATGGTGTGAACAAATGGTGTTGGGAAAACTGGACAACCACAAGCAAAAGAATGAAAGGGGACCATTTTCTTATACCATACATAAAAATAAATTCAACATAGACTAAAGGCCTAAATGTGAGACCTAAAACCAGAAAAATCCTAGAAGAGAGCACACGTAGTAATTTCTCTGACATTGGCTGTAGCAACCTTTTTCTAGATAGGTCCCCTGAGGCGAGGGAAACAAAAGCAAAAATAAACTATTGGGACATCAAAATAAAAAGCTTCTGCACAGCAAAAGAAACAATCAATAAAACAAAAAGACAGCCTACTGAATGGGAGAACATATTTGCAAAAGACATATCCAATAAAGGGTTAGTATCCAAAATATATAGATAACTTATAAAACTCAATACCCAAAAAACAAATAATCCAACTAAAAATGCGCAGAAGACACGAACAGACATTTCTCCAAAAAAGACACCCAGATAGTCAACAGACATGTGAAAAGACTCTCAACATTACTTATCATCAGGGAAATACGAATCAAAACTGCAATGCCACATCACTTTGTACCTGTCAGAATGGCTAAAATCAACAACACAAGAAACAACAAGTGTTGGCCAGGATGTGGAGAAAAAGGAACTCTCGTGCACTGTTGGTGGTAATGCAAACCGGTGCAGCCACTGTGGGAAACAGTATGGAAGTTCCTCAAAAAGTTAAAAATAGAACTATCCTATGATGCAGCAGTTGCACTACTGGGTATTTACACAACAAATACAAAACATTAATTCAAAGGGATACATGCAACCCTATGTTTCTAGGGACATTATTTACAAAAGCCAAGATATGGAAGCAGCCCAAGTGTCCATCGATAGATGAATGTTTAAAGAAGATGTGATATACATGTCAATATCTATCTCTGCATCCCTATCTATCTCTCTATCTACATATATCAGCTTTAGCAGATATTGCCCAAGACTTTTGCAAAGTGGGTACATCAGTTTACACTCCCACTAGCGGTGTTCCAGTTTCTCCATGTCTTTATAAGCTCTTGGTATTTTTTGTCTTTTCCATTTTCACTATTCTGGTTGGCATGTAAGGGGTATGACACTGTAGTTGTAATGCTCATATACTGGATGCTTTAGTGAAATGTGTTACTTTCTCATATGCTTATTGGTAATTTGACACTCTCTTTCATGAATTATCTGTTCAAATGTTTTGCTCATGGATGGAACGAAAGGGTATAATGCTAAACAAAATAAGTCTGTCAGAAAAAGACAGATACCATATGATTTCATTCACATGTGGAATTTAAGAAACAATACAAATGAGCAAAGGAAAAAAAAGAGAGAAGTATCAAGAAACAGAGTCTTAACTATAGAGAACAAACATGGTTACCAGAGAGGAGGTGGGTGGGGATGGAAATAGGTGATGGGAATTAAGGAGGGCACTTGTGATGAGCACAGAGTGATGTAAGGAATTGTTGAATCACTATATTGTATACCTGAAATGAACACAACACTGTATGTTAACTAATTGGAATTAAAACAAAATTCTCTAAATGGTGTAAAATTTCCCAAATTTAATGAAAAATAGATCTAAGAAGCTCAAGAAACCTTATAACAGGATAAATACAGAGAAACCACAACTAAGCACATGATGTTCAAGCTCCCAAAAATGAAAATCCCAAAAAATCTAGAGAAAAGTGACACATTATGTGGAAAGAAATAATGACATCAACATTAGCCAACTTCTTATAAAAAAACAGAGTCAGGAGATAATAAGGTAATATTTTTTTTGGTGCTGAAAGAAAATGCTGTCAAGTCAGAACTTCATACCCAGCAAAATGCATCTTTTAAAAATCGGGGAGAAATAAAGGCAATGTCAGATAAACAAGAGTTGAAACAGTTTTTCAGTGACAGCCTGCATTACAATAGACACTAAAGGAAATTCTTCAGGCTGAATGGACACGATCCACATAGAAACTCAGATACGTACGAAGAAATGAAGAGCCCCCAAAATGTTGAATATGAAGATAAATATAAAAGATTAGATTTTTTCCCTTCTCTTAATTTTCTCAGAAATTAAAAGAGTGAGGAGGGAAGGAACAGAGAAGAGTATGAAGTGAAAACCATACACAACCAGGGAAACAAGAATCAAATCTCAGCTCTGCCACTTATAAACCATATGATCATGGATAAGCTGTTTAACGTCTCTACACGATTTCCTTCATCCATTACTGTGTTAACCCTTACCTTTGTAAGGGAGAATCTCCACAGGAGTGCCTAGCACAGCATCCAGGTGGGCACTCAGTGGGCACTCAGTGAGAGGAAATGTTGCCAACGTCAATGTTAGGCATTACATAAGAAGACTCAAACATTGAAGTTCAGTACATTGATCAAGTTATGCAATCTATGATAACCTCCTATATAGTCTCAAAACTGAGACAACCATGCTCCTACACTAGGAGATTGTTGCAAGAATTAAGTATAATAACACATTTAAGACATTTACCAAAATGATTAACATGCAAAAGTGATCAATAAATATTTGTTATTAAAAAATAGAAGTTCAGAACTGTCCTGCCTTAACCAAGGGTATATAAAGTTTTAATAACTTCTCTCTTTTATTTATAGTTCTTTCCTCTTAAAGTAGAAATCATGGATGCTCATTGTATTCATGTTGGTTTGGTGAACTTAGGTCTATATATTCAAAGATATTAAATTTCAGAGCCATCAATTATTGCATAGCCCAGTGCTACATACATCATTTCAAAATCTCCAGAAAACATGTGCCTCAGATGCAAATGCATTTTAAAGTTTTCACGAACTTTTGTCAATGACTAAAGCAGCAAATTCTATGCTATTTCCCAAACTTGTCTTCTCCTTACTACCTTCACAAATATTGCCACTATTTACTCTATAACTTTAAATGGCTCCTTATTTTTCTACCTAAATTAATTTCAAAAGGCAATTTGGGCTACTACTAAATATGGAATACTTGTATCACTGACCGTAAATAAAAACTATACATTAAAAATAGAACGAAATTAAGACAATGTTGTTACAATTTACTTACAAACCATGGCTTTCCGGGGGCTCTGAACCTGGGCTTTATGTCTTTGTTGAAAGAGAAACAGCTCTGGAGAAAAATTGATTAGGAAATGTTACAGAGGTGTTAAAAACATACTAGCTCCTGAGACTTCTTTGTTGAAATCACAAGGAATGAAACCATTTAAAAGAGTAACTTTCTGGGGTGCCTGGGTGGCTCAGTTAAGCGTAGGACTTCAGCTCAGGTCCTGATCTCATGGTTCCCGGGTTTGAGCCCTGCACCAAGCCCTGTGCTGACAGTTCGAAGCCTGAAACCTGCTTCAGATTCTCTTTCCCTCTCTCTCTGCCCCTCGCCTGCTTGTGCTCTGTCTCTCTCAAAAAAATAAATAAACATAAAAAAATTTTTTTAAATAAAAGAGTAACGTTCAAGGTGCAATTCAGTTTCATTACTGATCTGTTTCTAGCTTTTATTCTCTCATATATAAAAAAATGGAGATAATAGCACCTAGCTTCATAAGTTGGCAGCAAATGATAGCAAACAATATATGTAAGCCTCTTAGCACAGTGCCAGACACATACATGACACTCAAGAAATATTAGTTATAACTTAAAATGTTACATATACGCTTCTTACCCACATTCTGTCTATGGGTAAATACAGACGGGCTTTGTGTGAGCCACCTTTTCCACTTGCATGTTGAAATTAGGGGTGTGGAAACTCTTTGGATGGAAAGTCACCATGGTCTAGAATTTTAGCTTGTTAATAGGCTTTTTTTTTTAAATTTTTTTTTAACGTTTATTTTATTTTTGAGACAGAGAGAGACAGAGCATGAACGGGGGAGGGTCACAGAGAGAGGGAGACACAGAATCTGAAACAGGCTCCAGGCTCTGAGCTGTCAGCACAGAGCCCGACGCGGGGCTTGAACCCATGGACCGTGAGATCGTGACCTGAGCCGAAGTCGGACGCTCAACTGACCAAGCCACCCAGGCGCCCCTAGGCTTTTTTTTTAATTTTAAAATTTCTGAACTAAAAATAGAAGAATATGTGTTACTAAAAGACATTAGGACTGGCATTTCTGGCCACATGGGTTTCTGCATCTGTTATCCTATGCTACTGCTCTATTTGGGGAGAGATGCTGTCTTCTTTTTCAGCTTCTCTCTCATTCTGTCTGCCTCTCTCTCTCTCTCTCTCTCTCTCTCTCTCTCTCTCTCCCACACACACACACACCCAGCCAACCATCACAATGAGCACTTAAGCACTTAATTAATATCTGTATATTGTGGAAGTCTTCCTGAGAACAGAAGCCCCAGGTCTATCTCATTTTCAAAATACCTAACAAAACATGACAATGTGACACTGGTTACTTCTCTAGCTTAATAATAAAGACTTTCATTCTATTGAAAATAATTTCAAGTAGCAAATTAAAGAAAACTTTTAGTAAATTTGAATCTAGGAAAACTTCAAATAATAAGACCATAAACTTCTAGAAACAATGTTGTATTTACTCCTGGTAGAAGAATCTAAAACTCACTACATTTCAATACTATATCTTTTTCTTCCACTGACATGAGCTGTTAATTAATTGCACTTTTTGCTATCAAAATCAATAAAGAACAAACAAAATAAAAGGAGAATGTTGTCAAATCATCATCATACATCAGGCATAATGTTGCTGTTTTTTTTTTTCCTTTCCCCAGACCTTTTCAATCCATCAGATATGTTAATATTTATGGAGTGTTTATAGAAGAAATCTGTTAGAATTAATAAATAATAAAGCTAATGTCTTTTTAAAAAGTAAATCAAGACTCCCATCATAAAGTTGCTTATAATTTACTATAGCAATATAAAACCAGAAAAGCAGTAAGCAGACAGGATTATATTCCATTACTCAGAATATCTAACACAACCTGTTTTTGTTGTCTTTTTTTAATGAAATAAAATGTTTTGACAACTTCAACTTGTAGAACTTCTTTTCCTCAACCTATGTGAAACCATAAGTGATTATATATACATAGCAATTCATGCTAAGAGATTTTTCCCCCTGATTTGAGCCTGAGACATTATATTTGCTAATACATTATTCAGGATTATAGTTGCTATATTCCAAACTGAGACTTATTTTCTTATTTTGTGCTATTTTATCAGTTTTTAGTATTAAGATTATGCAAACTTTTTGATTATGCAAACTTCCATTTCTGTAACTAACACATTGATCAAATATTCCCTGATTTTGTCTTGGTGATACAAATACTTGTGTTGCTCAAAAATTCGTGGAAGAGGGAGTGAAAATATAATGCCTTAAAGAATTCCTTTCATCATCGAAAGATAAAGGAAGTAAAAATGTTAAAAGTTGTTGATGGAAACATTTTTTTTTTCTGTAGGAGAGCGATGATTTAAAAAAAATTTTTTTTCACCACATACCAGGACCTGAACTCTGGTTAACTTTTGATTTTACTCTTCTTTAATTCAATTATAATTTCTCTTTGTTGAGATTATTGAGTTTTATTTTGTCAATAACCCCATTCCTATGAATAAAGCTTTCTGCTCAAAATGCAACATTTTCTTATTTCTGGTCTTTTTTTCCATTTTTTGAATGTCTATTTGTATTTGACAGAGAGACAGAGTGCGAGCGGGGGAAGGGCAGAGAGTTGGAAGCAGACTCCAAGGTCCGAGCTGTCAGCACAGCGCCCAACATGGGGCTGGAACCCACGAACCTTGAGATCATGACCTGAGCTGAAGTGGAATGCCTAACCGACTGAGCCACCCAGGCGTCCCCAAAATGCAACATTTTCAAACTTCTATCTTAATAACTGAATTGGACCAGTTGCAGAGCTGATGTGGGTTGACTGCACTGAAAAAGATCACAGTTTGATCCAAAATATTTGCTTAGTAAACACATGCTACTTACAAGTTTCTGTGAAAGAAACAGTAATTTCAGTACCAGCCAGTGCTTATGTTGTTTTCATTTTTATTTTTGCTGGGATTTTAGCCTTTAATAAGCAACTTGCCAATTACTTTACAAATGTATTGGCTAATTTTTATTGACTTGAGCAAAATATATGCTTTACAGGTTTCTGTTGTTTCAAATTTTTACTAGTATTAAGTATCTGAAATGAATTTCTTATAGACAACATCTACTCGATAGTGTTGTTTTTAATCTACTCTTCCAATCTCTGCTTTTTAATTGATATATTTAGATAATTTGTATTTAAGGCAATTATTGATATGTCAGGACTTAAGTAAGTTCCAAACATGTTCATGAATGTCATTTGAAGTTATTAATGTGAGATGAAGGTTACGAGAAATGGCCTTCTGACCAATTAGATAACAATTTCAGGTTGAGTGATAAATCACATTGTACTTTCCACAAATAGAATAGCTTTCACCCAGCCTTTGGCTTATTTTGTGAGATGCTCTAAGAAAATGCTAAACAAACCCATTATTTCATTGTGTATAGAGAGATTTTTTTAGTATGTCATCCACTATATTCAGTGTCCTCTCCAAAAATAGCAAATCAAAATTTTATTTTAGCCCTCATAAGAAAGTTTTATTTCTCTGAGGAATAACAATCTATTTTTCTATGGACACATCGATTTTGGAAATAGTAATATTTCACTTTTTGCTTTGGCTTCCAGAAAGTTCATTACCAATTTTTTTCACCTTAAAATTATAGCCTTATAATTGGTTTACCACCCCTATCCTTTATGTTATTGTGGCTCTATATTTAACTTTATATGTTATAAACATCATAAGATAGGGTTATGTTGCTTTAAGCAATCAATAACCTTTTACATATACTCATATATGTATCTTTTCAAGAGGTCTTTATTCCTTCTTGCAGTTCTTTCCTCTCAACTGGAAATATTTCCTTTAGCCCGAGGAACTTGTTTATCCCTCCTGAACATTTCTAGATTTTGATGCTATGAACATTTATGATCTCTCTTGAGATATATGTTTCTTCTTTCTTGAATAAGTACCTGACAGTGGAATTACTATGTCTTTTGGTAAGTGTATATTTAACCACATAAGAAATTACCAAAGTGTTTTCCATAGTTGCACATTTTACATTCCCACCAGCAATGCATGAGAGGTGTATGAGTGTGTCTGTTTCTATCAGCTATTTTTTCTCTTGATTATCAATTGCATTTTCCTGCTCCTTCTCACATGTCACACTTTTATTGCATGCCAGACACTCATGTAAAAGAAATTAAAGACTGTAAATTGAGATTAAATTTCCAGTGTCAGAGAAATTGGTTGAGGGGCTCCTCACCTTGATTCAATCAGGAATTATGATGAGTGGTTGCTGGGTTATAACTAAGCTAGCTTTAGTCTACCTCTGATTTCAATTATCTTGGACATAGGAAATTGTTGTGGTCATTGTTGACCCCTTCTTTAGCAGACTTATTACTTCTAAGCACAGAGACTGTGGGTGATTTCACTTTTCTTTCCCAGCCCAGTCCTTGGGCTCTCTTGTGCCAGTACTTAACAAAGGTCCCGTTGAGGAAAACTGATGGATGGAGAAAAACAATTCCTTGATCCAGCTTATTTTGATATTATGTTAATATGGCTTATTCATCTTAATTTCCCCCAGTTTTTATCCTCTAGTCTATACTTCAATACCCTGATTTCTTTTCTATTTTATTTTATATTTATTTTATTCCTTTAAGTTGTTTCAAGTGGCTTCCAACCAAGAGAGTCAAGGCCTAAATAAATAAATAAATAAATGAAGCTAATCTCAGTTTACTGCCTTTTTAATTGTATCATTTCTCCGTATTTTTAAAAGTGCTCATTCAGGTCTTCAATCTGCTCTAAAAAACCACAATAGAAGATCATTTTTTTTTTCAATTGAACTTGGTTTTTCAAGATCCTCACTCTAGTCTCAAGGGTGCTACAAGAACTCACATACAATTTACTTGTAGAATCTACAATGGATGGGCAATTGTTGGCCACTGAATTGAATTCATTTTTCTATCCAGTCTCTTTAATGAGAAAAATGAAGGAAATAAAATGGGACATTTAAAAACTAATAGAAATCTTGAATATAATAACTACTGACAAAGGCAATTAAAGAACACTTTTAAAAAATTTAATAGAAATAAATGAGAATGTTCAAATGACACACACCAAAAGGGAAGAAGGAAGTTTGTTAAATTTAACTATTGCATTACTCCTAATTATTTCCCCTAAATCAATGAAAAAATTCTACAACTTTTAAAAATGTACTACAAATAATGATCCCTGAGTTTATCAACAAATATGTGTTCCTTTTTTAAATTAATTTATTTATTTTGAGAGAGACAGTGGGGAAGGGGCAGAGAGACAGAGAGAGAGAGCATCCCAAGCAGGCTCCACCTGTCAGCACAGAGCCCAATGCAGTGCTTGAACCCACAAACACTGGTCATGGATCATGACCTGAGCCAAAGTCAGACACTTAACCAACTGAGCCACACAGAGGTCCTGCTTCCTGTGTGTTCCTAATTAAACACCCTTTCACCCTCAGACAGTTCCATATTGCGTCAGAATCACACGACCATGTTTTATTATATGGACAAATGGGAAAAGTCAGATTTGAAAGTTCTTTTCAACTGATTAAGGAGGGGTTTTTTTTAATGTTTGTTTCTTTGTTTTGAGACAGAGAGAGCAAGAGAGAGCACATGCACATGCACATACATGAGCAGGGGAGGGGCAAAGAGAGAGGGAGAAAGAGAATCCCAAGCAGGCACCATGCTGACAGCTCAGTCTCATGAACCATGAGATCACGACCTGAGCAGAAACCAAGTGTCAGATGCTTAACTGACTGAACCACCCAGGAGCCCCTAGCAGGTTTTTAAAAAGGAGAAGGAATCCTATTGAAAATGCACAACCCACATCTCTTGGACGCCTCTTTCCAACCACCATTTTATGTTTCTATACAGCATATAGAAACATAGACTACATGGAGACCTACACAGCCTAATGATACTTAAACATTTTCAAAGATCCCATACTAAGAGGGAAAAAAACTACTCTAAAATGCAGGCAGGATTCATTTAAGGGCAAAGACAGTTTGCCATGTATCTCCAGCTACATGCAAGTGTTTCCTATACTGGCCACTTAAAAAATTTCCCCAGATTTCCATTTGAGAGTAGAAGAAATGGGGTAGTGTATTGGCAAGTGATCTTGAAAAACATCTTCATGAGGGTGTTCATGTTCAATGACCTTTTTATCTTCTTGGGGCTCAAATACAGTAACAGTAATCTCTTCCCATTGCCAATAATTGCTTAATCAATCATCTGCCTATATTATAGGGAGTTCAGTATCTTCTTCTAAAGGCTTCCATTTAGTTGCCCATGAAAACCAGGAGCTTATTTTGAAAGTACTGAAGAGTCATATAAGCCTCCCTGGGCTGTCATTAATACCCTTGCCACATGGAAACACTGTCACTCTTGAACACCAGTCCTGCACAATCACAAAACTATCTTGCAACCAGATTGTGCAGGATATATATGTGAGCAAAACACCAAGACCTAGGTAATCTTGCCTCATGGTGAGTCTGTGCTGGTTTATGGATCTCATGTCGGGATACCCTAATCTAGTAGGCAGGTTCTATTAATGTTGCATTAGTAGATATTAATATAGGGTTGTGCCTATAAGTTTTCTAGAGTGTGGCTATTTTCCCCAGGAAGTTCAATGGCCCCTATGCCAAACATCTGCCTCTTTCCTTGCTATGGGTTATTTGGGACAGGCGGTTTCTGCTCGGCCAAAAGAAATCCTGCAGTATTTGCTCAAGGTAGTGTCTACTTACCTTATGCTTTATACAACAAGCCTCAAGAAGAGACTTTGCATCTGTCCAGACAGGGTAGTGACTGAAAGGTACTGTCACAAAAAGAATCCCAATTGCTTGGTCACACTAGAGATGATTACCCTTAGGGGGAAAAAAATGAGAAGAAATTTACCTTCGGTGTTCCCATTCCTCCCAGTGCAATATACCCATCCCAACAAGGCTTTGTTCTGTAGGGTTCTGTGTTGGCCCTTCTCTCAGTCTACATATTCCTGCTCTGATCCATCCGGTCTCCTGCTGTCTGGTACTGTTTAATGTGTGTGTCTAGATAACTCCCAAATTTGACTCTCCAGCCAAGATCACTCTCCTCAGCCTCAGATATGCACACCTAAACCTTCCGGATACTTCCATGTAGATTTCTCACAGACATCTAAAACTCACCACAGACAAACACCTCCTGTACTCCTTATCAATTCAGTCAATATGGTCCAGCCACCACTGGAACACAGGCATGGTAGGGGAGACATTGGTGCTTGCTAACCTACCCTCAATCCACGTTAATTCTATTTCCTAAATATCTCTCAGGCCGCATTCCCATGGTCAGATCCCTGCCATTACGCTTCCCTAGGTCACCATTATCCCTTGTTTGGATTACTCTGACCACCTCTTAGCCCATTTACCAAATTACCTGCTCTGCTCTCTTGAAGTGATCCTCCCACCTTGCAGCCCAAACCACTTTTCCCAGAGCAAATCTGACCCCCACCCTGCAGCAGTTGCTAGGATACCAAAAACTTGTTCTGAATTCCCTAAGGTGAAAAATTTCGTCTTCCACAAAGCATTTTTACTCCGCCGTCGCCGCCCCCTCTTTCCCTTCCAGGTCATGTCTTTCTCTCTCCTACCCTCCCCGCCTTCGTCCTTGTCCCTCCGCCATCTGATCATTCCAGCCAAATTATAATCCTCTCACTTTTGCCTCCAGACCTTTGCACACGTTGTGCCCTTTCTCAAAGCACTACGCCCCCACTCTTTTGCCTAACAAATTCTTACACGTCATTCAAAGCTCGTCTGCAATGCCTCGGGCCACGGAAGCATTTTTAACCCTCTTAAATTAGGTTAGGTGCTCCTCCTAGAGGTAGGTACTCCCCTACCTAAAGATCAAGGTGTTTATCTTTTGTTTAGTCAACAGATATTTATTAGGGACTTATTACATGCCAGGAGACTAGAGAGATACAAGGCTTATTGTAGAGATTTTTTTTTTCATTGTAGAGATTTTAGAAACAATAATAAAACTGACTAAATTTTTATTTTCTCTCCAATGTCACCATGCACCAGCAATTCTGTGTCAGTCAGTGGTAAGTACGCCTGTCTGGAAATCTCTCTGTCTCTTGTTTTTGTTAATAGCTGGATTGAGATATAATTCACATACTCGCATATCATACAATTTACCCACTTAAAGCATACAATTCAATGATTTTTAATATATTCATGGAGCTATGCCACTATTATTACAATAAATTTTAGAATATTTTCATCATCCCCCAAAGAAACCCTGTACTCTTTGGCTATGGCCCTCCCAGTCTCCCCTACCCAAGGCAACTTCTAATCTGCTTTCTGTCCCTTGAGATGTGTCAATTCCGGACATTTCATATAAGTGGAAACATAAAATATATGGCCTTTTGTGTCTGGCTTCTTTTTTCTTAGCAAAGTGATTTCAAGGTTCATCCATTTTGTAGCATGAATGAGCACTTCATTCTTGCTGTTAATAAAAATCTTACATACTGAAGGTATACGAGATGATGATTTGATATGAAGATTTGATACATAGTGAATTGATTACTACAGTCCAGCTAATTAACATATCATCTCCTGACATAGGTAGCACTTTCTTGTGTGATGAGATCACCTGAAATCTACTCTCTTAGCAGATTTCCAGTTTTCAATAAGGTATTATTAACTATAGACATAGAGGGTATATTAAATTTATAGACTAATTTATTCTACATAACTGTAACTTTGTATCATTTGACAAACATATTTTCCCGTTTCCCTCCTTCCCTCCTCACTAGCCTCTGGTAACTACCCTATGCTACATAGGCATTCTACCCTATGCTTCTGTGAGTTCAACTTTTTTAGATTCCACATATGAATGAGATCATACAGTTTTTGACTTTCTGTGTCTGGCTTATTTCACTTAGCATAATCTCCCCTAGATCCATCCATGTTGTGAGAAATGGCAGATTTCCTTTCTTTTTTAAGGTTGAATAATATTTCATTGCATGTATATACCACATTTTCTTCATCCATTCATCCATTGATGGACTTTACACTGTTTCCACAACTTGGTTATTATATAATACTGCTGTGCTAGAACATGGGAGTGAAGACATCCCTTCAATATCCTGCTTTTATTTAATTTGGATGTATACCTGAAAGTGGGATTGTTGGATCATACAGTGAATCTATTTTTAACTTTGGGGGAAACCTCTATACTGTTTTTCATAATGGCTGCATTTATATTTATATATATTAATTTATATTCCCACCAACACTGTACCTCTTCCACATTCTTACAAATAGTTGTTATCTTTTGCCTTTTTGATAATAGCCATTTTAACAGGTATGAAGTGATATCTCATCGTGGTTTTGATTTGAGTTTCCCTGATGATGAGTGATGTTGGGCATCTTTTCAGGTGCCTGCCAGCCATTCCTTATGTCTTCTTTCAGGAAATGTCTGTTCAGGTCCTTTGTCTATTTTTAATTGGGTCATTTGTTTTCTTACTATTGATTTGTCTGAGTTCCTTATATATTTTGGATATTAATTCCTTATCAGCTCTATGGTTTACAACTATTTTCTCGCACTCCATTGGTTGTCTCAGCACTCTTTTGCCATGCAGAAGCTCTTTAGTTGATAGAATCCCATTTGTCTGTTTTTGCTTTTGTTGCTTATGTTTTTGGAGTCATATCCCAAAAAAATCATTGCCCAGACCAATGTCAAGAAGATTTTCCCTTCTTCTTTATTCTAGTAGCTTTACAGTTTCAGGTCTTACATTTAAGTCTTTAGTGTATTTTTGAGATGATCTTTGTATAGGGAGTGAGATAACAGTCCAATTTCTTTCTTTTGCATGTGGATAATCCATTTTCCCAACACCATTAATTGAAGACATTTTTCTTCCTCCTATGTGTATTCTTTGCTAAACATGTGGATTTATTTCTGGGATCTCTTTCTGTTCCATTGGTCTGTATGTCTATTTTTATGACAGTGCTTTGCTCTTTTGATTACTATGGTTTTGAGGTATATTTTGAAATCAAGTAGTGTGATGCCTCAAGTTTTGTTTTTGTTTTTGTTTTTGTATCAAGATTGGTTTGGCTATTTGGGGTCTTTTGTAATTCCACGTGAATTTTAAGACTGTTTTTCCTATGTCTGTGAAAAAATGCCTTTGTGTTTTTTATAGGGATTGCACTGAATGTGTAGATGGCTTTGGGTATAGACATTATAACAATACCAATTCTTCCAGTCCACAAACATGGGATATTGTTCCATTTATTTGTGTCTTCTCTGGCTTTGTCCATCAATGTTTCATAGTAAAAAAAAATCTTTCCTTAGTCTAAATTCTAAATAATTGTTGCATTCTCTGTTGGGATTTAACAGTATATATTTAAGCTTCAAATTAGCATCTTTTTATTACCGATGCTTTATAAATATTGCATCAGGTTATTCAGACAACTCCTGGTTATACAGCGGACCCCCACTGCATCAGGACTCAGCTACAGGATATGTCCCAAGAGAAAAATTCTGTGAAATTTCAAAATTTGTAGAGCTTCCTTCCAACGTAACATGTGTCTCTAACCCCTAGAGTGTGACACATTCCTATATTTATATGGTAGATTCAAACTAAACAATGATATAATGAGGAATATAAAAATGAGGAATTTGAGTTATCTGTTCTGTCGTTCCTTACAACAAATAGAAGTTTTTATTTGTGTGTAACCTAGTGAAACAGTACAAACAGCTAGGTGTGATTTTTTTGTGTGGTAAAGCAAAATTTAATTTGTACAGGGAATATTTTATCGAATTGGAATAGTATCTTTGAAATTGAAATTTATTCTTTTTTTTTTTTAAAGAGTATTTACTTTGAGACCGAGAGAGAGAGAGCACGTGAGTTGGGGGGAGCAAGGAAAGAGAAGAGAGAGAATCCCAAGCAGTCTCCACACTGTCAGTGCAGAGCCTGACATGGGGCTCCTACCCACAAACCATGAGATCATGACCTGAGCTGAAATCAAGAGTCAGAGTTTTAACTGGCTGAGCCACCCAGGTGGCCCTGCACCTTTTTTTTTTTTAATTTATTTATTTATTTTAAGAGAGAGAGCAGAAATTCATTTTTTAAATATACTTCTTTCTCTCTCTTTTTTTAAAGATTTTGTTTTGAAGCAATCTCCACACCCAACATGGGGCTCAAACTCACGACCCCGAGATCAAGGGTTGCACGCTCTACCAACTGAGCCAGTGCAGTGCCCCAAAATGTATTCTTTTAAAATTGTTTATTATTTGTTTTAAAGCTAAAGGACAAAATAATAATAATAATGGTTGTGGCAACTTCATTCATTATTACATAATTATGACTGAAAATAATTTTGCTGTATAGAAAAGAGGAACATTCAAAAATGATGTGCTTCATATTTTTAAAGATATTAGGTGTGCCACTACATACAAGACCTTTGCTTCCAAGAATTTGGAAGCTATTGATGGCTCACTGTGTACCTGACACTAGGTGCTTTGGATTCATTAAATCATTTATTTCACATAATAACTCCACAAGGTGAAACACTTCATTATTGCTATTGTCCCCATTTGTTGATAAAGCAACTGAGTCATCAAGATGCTGTAGAAGGGGTGAAGGTGGGATGAGAACCCAGGTAGTCTCCCTCCAGAGGCTGAGCGTGAACCACATGCTGCACGGCTCCTTATCTCACCCAGTAAATAATCACCACAAGCCACCTTTTACTGAGCACCAGTTATGTGCCAGGGGCTTCATATGCATTATCTCATTTAATCCTTTAGCAACCCTATGGAGCAGTTATCATGCTTTTCCTATTAGAGACTTAGGAAGCTGAGATTCAGAGAAGTTCAGTAACTTATCTAAGATCTGAGAGGTCTATGTGGCAGAAAGGGCGTTCGGATTCTGCCCTGCCCAGTTCCAGAACCCTTCTTCTTCCCATTGTTCTTTCATGTGCAGTAGTGGGAAAAAAAGGACCATGAGCTTCTGAAGTGCTAGAAAGGGCTTTCACATCAGCAATTGTAATCTCCGTGGGAGGGGCAGTGTTTGCCTCATAAGTGTGACCCTATTGTTCCTTCCTCCTAGCCATAAAAGAAGGACAAAGGATACATGCCTTGTGAGTCAAAATGCCTTGTGGGATCAGGGGTTTGATACTCACAGGCAACACAAGAAAGGAGCCAGGATCAGAGAAGCCCAGGAGTTAGTGCAACAGAGGTAAACAGAGGCACACATATTGAGTTTCAAAGTGCAACAGCCAGAGAGAAGAGTGGCATTTTCTTTTTCTCTTTCTTTCTTTTTCTTTATGTTTATTTGTTTTTTGAGAGACAGAGCATGAGTGGGAGAGGAGCAGACAGAGAGGGAGACACCGAATTCGAAGCAAGCTCCAGGTTCCGAGCTGTCAGCACAGACCCCGATGCAGGGCTGGAACCCACGAACTGTGAGATCATGACCTGAGCTGAAGTTGGACCAACTGAGCCAGCCAGGCGCCCCAAGAGTAACATTTTCTTGATTCATCAGAGAAAAAGCTCCGTCCCAGCAGGATAACACAATGCCCAGCCATGCTACCACAAAGGAGCATCACCAAAGAAGAGGAAGAAGGCAGCTATATGGTTTAGTCATGGCTGGTGGGAGGCACCACCAACAGGTCTCCAGATCTCTCCTTTCATCTGTTGGCTTCAATCCTGGGCTAGAGCTTCATACAGTGACTGCAAGAATGGCCTCCCAAGGGGCGCCTGCGTGGCTCAGTCGGTTAAGCGCTCGACTTGTGCTCAGGTCATGATCTCACGGTTCATGGGTTCGAGCCCCGCGTCGGGCTCTGTGCTGACAGCTCGGAGCCTGGAGCCTGCTTCGGATTCTGCGTCTCCCTCTCTCTCTGCCTCTCCCCTGCTTGCACTCTCTCTGTCTCTCAAAATAAATGTTAAGAAAAAAAAACTGGCCTCCGGAAGTTCCTGGCCGCCATCCTGCCAGCTGCATACCCCAGCAGAAGGAGAGAGGACTTCTTTCCTGGAAAGGACAGCAAAATTCCCAAGCCTGAAATTTCCTGTCCCAGGTTTGGTCACATGCCCATCCTGAAACACTCAGAGAAAGGGACATGAAAATTCTCATATGTCAAGTCTGAATTACGTGCCTACCCCTGGTACCATGGTGTGGAGTCAGCCCATGTGAACCACACGAACTAAGTGGGAAAAGACATTCTACTGTTTCCAGAAGAAAAGAGAATGAAAGTGTACAGACAAAAAGGAAAAAAAAAAGAACCCCCCCCCCAAAAAAAAACACGTTCACCTTGACAGTCACCTTAATTGCAAAATGCAACAATTCTCTTAGGCCTTCCCTGACTTCTTCCAGTTATATGTCACCCGGTTGACCACCTTATACTTGACCTCTTACAGCTTGATCTTGGGATCATACCAACCATGAGAAGACAAGGCAAGTGTCTGTCCAGTGGCCACCCTCGAGTCAGTCACTCTTCCAGGCCAAACCGATTTCATCACTTCCGAGGGCTCAGACCCTCCTTCTGTATTGTGTGATGGAAATCATTCATCTGGTGACCCATTTCCCATGAGCACTGGGACTGAATTAGCCATCGCCGTAATGCCATGCCTCTTCTCTTACAAAGTACACAGAAATCCCAGCCACAGAGAGCAACATTATTAAGGGGATAATACTGACTCTTTTCTCGCTTACTTTTTCAAGGCATTTCAAGATTTTAGTTCCTGCTTATTGGTCATTTTTGAAGATGTCTTCCAAAACAATTATGACAAATAGGGATATCCAGAGACCAAGTCACATCCAGGTAACTTTGGTCATTTTGTCACGCCACCCATGGTCTTTTTTTTTTTTTTTTTAAGTTTATTTTGTGAGAGAGAGAATACAGGTAAGTAAGAGGGGGAGGGGCAGAGAGAGAGAATCTCAAGAAGGCTCCTCCCTGTCAGTGCAGAGCCTGACTCAGGGCTCAAACTCATGAACCATGAGATCATGACCTGAGCTGAAATCAAGAGTGGGACGCCTACCTGACTGAGCCACCCAGGCGTCCCCTACCCACGGTCTTTATCTGTACCACTCATTTGATCATGAATTTATATTCTGCCTTGCATTTCTGTTTGTGCGTTTGTCTTAGGTAAAGTTTCCAAGGGTCATAAACACAAATTCTTACAGGTTTGGCTGGAGGGGCTGGGATGAACTGGAGAATATATTTCTCAATAAAAGCAAGTAGCCCCGACTCAGGTCTAGCTGGTGGTTGCCATGAGGGAACGTGGGACCTGTGTTTCTGAGCCATCTGACATTTTTCAAGAGAAGTCTGTGCTCTCAATTTTCAAGTGAAACATCTCGATCTCTAAATTCGGGCAACAACATCAAAATTTAGTTTTTATGTTATGTGTTTGCTTATAAATGTAAGGTACTATTTGCCAAACAAATCACACGTACCATCTTACAACTTTGGCTCTCTGTGCCTTGCCCCTTGCCAAGAGTGTATGCTTCTAGAAAGGTAGAAGGGCTGAGCGTTTTTTCTGCAAAGCTTACAGCACCTTTCATGGGATGGAACTCATGGCAAGCGGTCAATAAAAAAGAGAAATAAAGTAAAGCTTGCTGACAGATGTTACACACACACAAATGCTCTCACAGCAATGGCACCAAGCATTGTATCTATTGAGATTTGTCTTCAAGGAGGTCGAATGACCTCGCCAAAACTTCCTTTCAAAGTTTGTGATTCTGTAGAAGCTGCCTTTCTAAGCCTGATGAGTCATTTATAGGGTGTGTTTTTTTAGGTTTATTTATTTATTTTGAGAGAGAGAGAGAGAGAGACAGCGTGAGTGGCGGAGGGGCAGAGAGAGAGGGAGAGAGAGAGAGAGAGAGAGAGAGAGGGAGAGAGAGAGAGAGAGAGAGAGAGAGAGAGAGAGAGAATCCCAAGCAGGCTCCATACTGCTGTTGCAGAGAGTATTGTGGGGCTCAAAGCCACAAAACTGTGAGATCATGACCTGAGCTGAAACCAAGAGTCGGGTGCTTAACTGACTGAGTCACTCAGGCGCCCCTGATGGGTTCATTTAAATCAGAGTCCCCCTTGCAATGCAGGGTCCTGGTGTCCGGAGAAGGTAGCAGGCCTGTGGGCTCTGATCAAAAACCCTCACCCTACAAAAGCTGCTCATGGCACCCACCACATTTTTCTCCCAGCCTTCTCTCATTTTCTACAGAGCCCCTAATCTGTACACAGTACATACCAATGAGATTTACATATGATTTTAGCAAATCTCTAAAGCTATTCTGCTACTGAGTTTTATGTGTCAAAGCCACATTTAAGGAGATAAGAGTCCTCAGCCAAGCACAGATAAGGAAGCCCAGCATGGCCTTGGGTTCTGAGTCTATATCTGGAAAGGGCTAGGTGATGATTTGTTTAGGTGGCAGAGGTTTTAAATGTCCACTGATGAAGCATTATTTGAGAATCACTTAAATGGAAATGGTACATAAAATCAATATTTAATTGATTAATTTCCTTTATGCATCAGTGACCGGCAGGCTCCAAGACTGATATGAACTGAAGCCGAAAGCCAAACTTATGCCAGCTGGCTGCTCCGTGTCTACCTCCAGCTTTAGGATTAAAGTCAGCACAACTCACGAGAGTGTTTGAGGGCGGCCGGGAGAGTGGCGACAAGAGGGAAAGCCATCTACGCCCTCCTCCCCTGTTCCAATCCACTGCTGACTGACCCGCTCAAGGAGAGACGGTCGGTGAGGATACCTCTGTGCCTTGCCTGTGATGCAGCACTGCTCAGGGTTCCACCCACTGAGGGGAGGGGGCTGGGTTGGGGAAAATTCCAAGAGTACCCGGTGGGAAAATGTTATTAAGAAGTCTGGGAGGGGCGCCTGGGGGGCTCAGTCGGTTAAACGTCCGACTTCGGCTCAGGTCACGATCTCACCATTCATGGGTTCAAGCCCCACATCAGGCTCTGCACTGGCAGTGTGGTGCCTGCTTGGGATTCTGTCTCTGTCCCTCTCTCTCTGCCCCCTCCCCTGCTCATGCTCCCTCTCTCTCTTGCTCTCTCTCTCTCTCTCTCAAAATAAATAAACTTAAAAAAAAATTAAAAAAAGAAGCCCATGGATGAGAAAGGAGAAAAGAAAGCCAGATGTCCCCAGGAGAGGGTGAAGGCAATAATTCTTAGGAAATGACGGCAGTAGGAGCATGATTATTTCTCCTGACTTACTTTTTTTTTTTTCTTATATAGGCTACATGCCCAGTGTGGAGCCCAACATGGAGCTTGAACTCAAGACTCTGAGATCAAGACCTGAGTTAAGACCAAGAGTCGGTTGCTTAGCCTGCAGAGCCACCCAGGTGTTCCATTACTCACTCTTTTCTTATTACTGATATTCTCCTCCTCCACACTTTATTTGCTGTATCATTTGATTATCAACACAACTGAGAATTCCTACTTTTTTTAATGTTTATTTATTTATTTTGAGAGAGACCACCAGCAGGGGAGAAGCAGAGAGAGAGAGGGAGACAGAGAATCCTAGGCAGGCTCCGTGCTGTCAGCACAGAGCCCGATGAGGGCTCCAACTCATGAGCCTCGAGATCATGACTTGAAACGAAATCAAGAGTCAAATGCTTCACCGACTGAGCCACCCAGGCGCCCTGAGAATCGCTATATATTTTTTACAGATGAGAAGTTGCCTCAGCAGAGATAGATGATGACGATAGAATTGTTGAGTTGGAGTTTTACACACGTGGAAACTGAAGCCCAGAAGAAAATAAGCTATTTACCCAAATCCAGTAGGTAGGTATTAGCAGAGACCAGTTTAGAACTCAGACTTTCAAACCTTACCTTCTTTGCTCTGGTGCCAACATTACTCAGGACCGTGCTCTACGAGCTAGTCTTTTGGTCTTGTCAACAGTCAAGGCTCAGAGGTGACAGGCACAGACAGGGTCTAAGGAAGGTTGGTCAGGTGGTCTTTAAAGTCTTGCCAATCTGTAGTAGATTATGAAAGAAAAGATAATGTAACCAACCCAATGTCTTAAATATGAACTTTAAAGAACTCCCGGCTTGTTCAATTTCACCCCTCTAGTGCTGACAAAATTTTCTGAGTATGGATACCCAACAGACCAAGATGAATGAATAGACCAGGATTACTTATAATTGACCTATTCATTGTTCCTATGCAGATGGTTCCACTAAGTATGTGAAAACAATTTGTTCTCTTAAATAGGTTATATATTCCCTACCCTCTATCTTGTTTACACTATTAATTTGCTTAGCAAACCCTTTTTTCCATATCTAGTACAAAGGTAAACTTCAGCTCAGCCAGAGGGTCTGAATTATTCATCCATTCTAAATTAGCAGGGTCCAGATTAATGAGGTTTTACTCTACTTTTTATCCTCAACTACCTTCCCTTGGGGCATAGAGTCATTGCTCTCCACTCTTTCCTTCCCTATTATCATAAGCTATATCCCCCAAGTGATACTCCTTTAAAGGGGCACCTGGTTACAGTCTCTCTGGAGCAGCTCCGAAGGCACAATGAGAGAAAGACACGCACAAGCAGTCATGTGCTGCACATTTCCTCTTGCCCCATCCTTGGTGCAAACCTTTGCAGTAAGTAGCTATTGGAAGTAACAACTAACTTAACTTCCCTTTCTCCCACATATAATATTTTAAAGAGGACTTGGGCGCCATGAGGCCATTAGCTGGGAGGACAGAAGCAGAGAAAGTCTTGCAGGACTTCTCCAACGGACTCCTTGGCAGTCATGTACTTACTTAGCGAGAATTAGAACTCCAGCTCCACCTGACAGTACGAGAGGGCTGGCTGGTTTATGATCACACCCGGCTCTTCGGTGTTAGATAGGTATACACATTTGAAACATTCATTCCCGTGCACAATTCACAAACAACAACACCCTCCATCCCCCAAAAATTACTCCAGAGAAGGAGGTCTCTCTCTCTCTTCGCGCCCCCCCCCGACTCTGCCAATGTCATCTTTATGATGTGAAAATAACTATTTTGAGGTTGATGCAATCTGTGAAAACTAAAAGCAAAGAAATTCTCTGTGTTTATCCAAGGTAAGCATGGAAGCACCAGGAACATAAGAACATGGACACTGTTGAGGATTAGCCGAAAGCCAGTCGCAGTATGCACGCTCATTTCCTCTTTTACTGTTTAATTCCCCCATGATGCCATCTGATCAGTTCGCGAATGTCCCCTGTGTCTTTGCCTTAACAATCGAGCCTGGTAGGCCATTCCACACATTTGTGATTCTCCGCATGAAAAAAATGCTTCCTGACATCTGTTCTGAATTTGTTTCTCTTTAATTTCCATTTATGCTTCCCTTATCCTAACATCTGTGTCATTCTGAAAACAGTAACTCAGACTGACGTTATCTGTGCCATTTACAATTTTATATTCCCCAGCTAGAAGTTCCTCTTAACCATGTAGTGGATGTGGAATTCTGGTGGAGGTTCAATCCGGCGAGTGGGGCTCAGCTGTGATTTCAGAGGGCTCAGGAGATGTGTCAGTCCCCAATCCTTTCTCAGTATCTGCTTTGAAAGAGAAGCCAGGGGGGGTCAAACCTGGATAAACACAGTCTTTCAGCTGGAATCCTTTCTGCTGAGACCCCTCCCCCGACTCATCAATGCAGAGGTATATGTCACTCTTAGTATCCTAAGGCTTACCTGCCCTGTCTTCTAAGTCACTTTCCAGCATGATTCAGAGACCAGGGTGTTGCATATACTCAAGAAATGTTTGTTGGACGAATGCATGAACCAAAGAAGGTAGGTGGGTGGGAAGAAAGAAGGGAATGAAGGATGGTTGTTTCTTAGAAAACAAAAGAGGGCAAGATCTGAAACTCAAAGTCAACTCTAAAATGATTGTATCCTCCTAAAGTGCATCTGCTTCTTAGAGCTGTAATTTGGATGATCAAAATATCTCCCCCCCCCCCCCCCCGCTTACCCTGAAGCCCCCACTGCTCAGGTAAGTAGGCTTGATGAGTCCATCCTGTACCCATGTCATTTACATAAATTCTAATCAGGGTCGTGAAAGGCTGTGTCTGGCCACGTTTTCTGGCTCGCAGTTCCCATAGGTATCCCCTGTTTTCATCTCTTTTTCTAAGCTTCAGACATGTGCCTGAAACATGTCCTGAGATCCAAGTGCTTCCCCAAAGAGTTAAATGTCCTTTAGTTTTAGGAGAATAATACAGTCATTGAAGAAATTTTTATCTGTTGTGCAACTCCCATGTACAGGCATTGGGCTACATGCTCAGAATACAATGAAGAAAAACAGACATGGTCTCCACCCAGATGGAACTTAAAGTCCAGTGGGGGAGGCCAAAAAAAAAAAAAAAAGGCATAGATAAGCAAGCAAATCAAATTAACCTCCAAGTGTACTTGTGTCCAAGGAGAGGGCATTATAAGAAAGAACGAAGGAACAGGTTTTTTTAGATTGAGTGTTGGAGGAGAATCACAAAATATAACAACACGATAAATATGGAGCACAAGTAGCCAAAGTCATCGTGAGCAATGAGTTGGTCAAGTGTAGAAGTTCATAGGAACCATGTGTCAGTAGAAGAGAGACAGGGGCCAAGAGAAGTTGGCATCCTCTAACATGGCGGCAGAGATGGAATGGGAGTGGAGGTGCAAAGTCTCTACTTGTTTTCAAATATTAAACGATTGGCAAAATAATGCTATTAGAGCTTAAGGAAGAGAGAGCTTGGTGAATGCTGGAGATGTCTCTTTAAGAGAACAGCCTTAGGCAGAGCTGAATGGTAAGAAGGCGAAAAAAGCTCTGCCTGTCTTCTGTTCCAGGAAACCGCCATCTCTTGCTTTAATGACGGCTCCTGCCTGCTCGCTGTTTACCCTGATGAATCTATAAAGACATTCCTAAAGTGTCAACCTGATCCTGTCACCTCATGCTCCAACCTTTCCATGGCCCCCACTTGTCTTCAAGGTGAAAGTTGAGCTTTTTTGTGTGGTTTACAGGGACCCTCATCATCTGGCCCCTGCACACCTATCTAGTCACACCTCTTAGAAGTTTCCACAACCCCCTCAATTTACATTCTACTTGCACCAACTTCCTTCAAACCCATGAGTACATGATGCACCAGTTGCTGGTACTGTTCCTTCCATCTGGATCTCTCTTTAGTCCTCCAGTCAATGACCTCTTGCTCGCCCTCTGGGAAGCCTTCTCTGTGACTCTGCCATGCCGGAGTTGGGGGAGTTTTGCTGTGTGCTCTCACAGCCACACACCCCCATAGCATGACCCTATCCCACTAGATTATAACAATCTGTTTAAATGCTTCCTCACTCCCATGATACACTCTGTGAAGGCAGAGCCTGTATCAGTCTTACTCTCCACCAGTTCCCAAGGACCAGCATAGTTCTTTCTGAAAACAAATAACGAGTGGGTGCTGATTAAACTGTTGAAGCCACATTGCTGGGCTGAAAGGATCTTTGGCCAGTGGATCTAGAAAGAAGATGATCTGACATCCCACTGACCGATTCCAAGCTTCCCCATTGGAACCATCCCCACTCAGAGATGAATCAGCCTCCCAAACATAAATCTGGCTCCAACTAGAGAGCCCCAATGAGACAGAGCCCAGAGTTCTGCCTATTAGCATCTAAGAAGAAATTGTGGGGAGGCAGGGGAATAGAGGAAGAAGAGAGAGGTGTTTCAGCACTTCTCCAAATGACACCAGCCTTGACATCAGAAAGCCCAAGAAAAGCACAGCTGCCTTTTTCCCCCACTCCCCCTCCCAAGTTATGATGTGCTCCTTGTGTCAGGATTCAGTTTCCCCCTTTTGGAATTATTTATGTGTCACTGGGCTTAAATAAAGAATCCACTCTTTGGAGGAAAACATTTTATGTTCCCCCTCCTCCAATTTTTGTTAAACATTTGATATACTGATCCTGTTTTTAACTAAGCTCCAGTCTGTGAGTAATTGGTAAGTTTTCTTTCCTGGTTATATCATACTAAAGCTTATTCAGATGTGATAACGTTTTTGCTGCTGTATCTTGGCAACATGATTTATTCTGCAAATGCTCAGTGTTACCGTCTCACAAAGCTGTACCATCTGGGTCGAATTAATAGGCTACCCAGAGAAATAAATGAGAATGGTCTCCCATAATTAACATGTAGGTAAAGTATATTTAACAGATTATTATAATTAATATGTCAGTTACTGATTTCATGCTAAATAGAATTGTGAACACAAGATATTAAGATTAGTTACCCTCTCTGTGTGTGCCTCGAAAAAAAAAATGCAATGGAGAAAGAAACGAGGGCACGGAGTTCGGTATCAATAACATTGACCTTCACATTCAGAGCATCAGATACCAAAACTCTAAGCAAACAGTGACAATGTCAGGCATTATAAGCTGGGAGCAGCAAATTACTGGTTTCATAAACTCAGAGTTTATACCAGAGATGTCCAGAATATCCCAGATGTGACCTGCAAAATCACAAGAATGTGCTTAATTTATACACAGCTGAAGGCGAAGGGGGGTGGGGGTGGGGGAGGGAAGACAAAGAAAGAAACCAGATTTGCTCCTAATGCCAGTCTGCATTCCCTGCTGCTCAGTACTGTATGCAAAATGCCAGTTTGAGAGAGAAAACCCACAAAGGAGGCCTAGAGGCGATGGGAACTCAGGAGATACAGGCATCTGCGCTGGGTCCTCGTGGGGAGTGGATAGAGCTTGAGTCAACTGGCGTGTATAGCAATGGACAGGGTCACTCTCATGGATAGCAATGGTTGGGGTCACGGGAAACAAGGCAGCAGGGGCTGGGGACAAGAGCGATGACGACTCACTGTCCTTTAATGTGTCTTTCACGACAAATTCCTCTATCAGGATTACTAAGTTCCATTTCTTTCAAAGCTTCTGGGAAAAGGAGAGGTTCATCTTGGCAGAGATTCTCAGGGGGATGCTGAACTGAACTGTTAACTCACCCAGCCTCGAAAGCCCCCCTTCATACAGGTTCAGCTGGCTGTAATGGACATGTGTGTGCTTCACAGCACAGCGATGCAACAATACATTTTTTTCCCGTGTGTGTTTGTGTATGCATACGTGTGTGTAATTGAAGCAAGAATGTGAATCTATTTCCTTCGGTCTGGCTTTTCCTAGTCATTGAAAGGAGGTCTTTCTCCCCCCCACCCCCAGACAGTCCCGCTGTCCTGTACTCCTCACCAGTGCTCAGTGATCGGAAACTCATTGGGAATCTCCTTACTTTCTCACTGACCTTGAGAGGCTAGGCTTGGATTAAAATGATAATTCTGATTTCAACTGACACTTTCAACTTCTGCCTTCATGGACCTCCAAGAGAGACCACATTTCTGGGACTCCCGATTCCCCCCCCCAACAGAGAACAGCACAGAATGCCCCACTCACAGAGCGTCTGCTTCCAAGCCTCCCTAATTGATGAACAAATGGATTCATGAATCCTCCAAGCTGAGCCTTCCTCACAGAGTCCCTGAGG
Organism: Panthera pardus; assembly: GCF_024362965.1. Classification (NCBI taxonomy): domain Eukaryota; kingdom Metazoa; phylum Chordata; class Mammalia; order Carnivora; family Felidae; genus Panthera; species Panthera pardus. The sequence continues at coordinate 30,488,396 of NW_026526743.1, forward strand.
ATGGAGTTCAGCACGTTTCCAAAATAAGCAGGCCATCAGAGGAATGACAGAGCTGAACGAAATATGCTTCCCAACGATGTATCTGTTTAGGCTTTAGGAGCAAAATGAAAACGAGTTTCTCTGTCACCCTTTTCTCTATAGCACAAAGGAAGGAGCAAATATTGTCGTAACCAGAGGGGGACAGGGTTACAGAAAGAGGAACCATCAGGTTAGCTCAAGGAAAAAGAGGTTAGGAAAATGCGAATCAAAACCACAATGCGCTATCACCCCATGCCTGTTAGAATGGCCATCATCAAAAACACAAGCTAACAAATGCCGGTGTGGATGTGGAGAAAACAAAACGCTGATACACTGTTGGTCGGATTACAAACTGGCACAGTCACTACGGAAGACAGTATGGAGGATCCTCAGAAAGCTACAAACAGAACTACCTTGTAATCTAGCAATTCCATTTCTGAGAATATATCCACAAAGGAAATGAAAACACTAACTCAGAAAGATATCTACACCTGAACGTTCATAGCAGCGTTCTTTCCAAGAGCCAAGATGTAGAAACAACCTAAGTGTCCATCGACAAAGAATGGAAAAAGAAGTGATATGTACACAGACACACACACACACACACACACACACACACACACACACACACTGAAATATTATTCAGCCATTAAAAAAATAAGAAACCCTACCACTTGTGACAACATGGAGAGACCTGGAAGCCTAGAAGGCATTATGCTAAGTGTAATAAGTCAGATGGTGAAAGACAACTACTGTATAATCTTGCTTATGTGTGAAATCTTAAACAAACAAAAACCTCAGAGAAAAAGAGATCAAACTTGTGGTTACCACAGGTTGAGAGGCAATTGGAGGAAAGTGGTCAAAAAGTACAAACTCCCAGAAGATAAAGTACCAGGGATATAACGTTCCATGATGGCTATAGCTAACGCTGTTGTGTGATATGTAGGACAGTTGTTGAAAGAATCGGTCCTGAGAGTTCTCATCACAAGAAGAAAATAGTTTATTTATTCTTTTTTCTTTCTCTTCTTTTTACTATATCTATGTGAGAAGACGGGCGCTTGGGTGAATCTGTTGTAATCATTTTGCAAAATATGTAAATCAAACCATGATGCTGTATGCCTTAAACTCACATAGTCATGTCTGACAATTATTTTTCAATATAACTGGGGAAACAAAACAGGGATTTGTTCAGATGATCCAGGAAAGGTTCAGAGCATGCAAGAAGACGAAGTCCTCTTGATCTCAGGAGAGAATTCTAACATAAAAGGAGCCCCCCTCTCAAGGTCTCTCTCTCCGGGACTCCATTTTCCCCTTCTTTACTTTTTTCCTTCTCCCGGCTTCCTTCTCTCTTTCTCGGCAGGGTCACCTCCTTTGCTCCATTTGCACATGGGCTGAGACACGCTTCCACCTTTTAAATTCTTCCCAAATAAACCACCCGCCAAGAAAGGCTGACTTGAGTTCCAATGCTACAATCCCAGCTCTCCGGGAGAGAATCCAAGTGGCTGAGCTGGAGTCAGGGTTCAAAGGGACAGAATAAAGTGGCCCCCGAAGTGGTCCCCTCAGCGGGGGTGGGGGAAACAACCTGATGTGAGGTGGGGGGTGGGAGGGGCAGCAGGATGGAGGCAAAGTGATTTATACCATTTGATTTAATTTTTTTCATTTTATCGATATCCTGTTGACTTACCATTGCAGTGTGGGATGTTATGTGCTCTTTTCAAGGGGAGTTTGTTTTCACTCCACCTTGGGTTGATTTGTTCTGGTTTCCAAAACACCTTTTCGAACGCACCTGTCATTCACGGTGTTTCTAAGACAAAACTCCAAAGTTGCTAGAAGGGAGTGCACATACCTCTCTATGATGTTTTTAGAGTTACCATGAGTAGGGGGCCATCTGCACTTTTGGTGATTTATTGTATCCCTGACTCCCGTCACTGTGCTTGGCTCATAGTAGATACCGAAAAGATATTTGTTAAAGAAATGAACCAATTAATGAGGCTTCATCAAAGGCTGTAAGCCTCCAGCATCAGTGTCTCAAGTAGCCATTCTTAGGGATCTCCCTTTCACTGTTAGCAAACAGAGGCTACGCGAAGTTTCAGCTTTGGGAGCATAGACGTCATGGAGTGTGCTGCTCCCAGGCTCCAGCTGAGTCTGCGGGTGGGCAGCCTGTGTTCAGAGGTGAAGTGTGTACAGCTCAGGAAGCTGAAATCTGCCATAATACACATAAGCCCTGGGCGGCTCAAGGGAAGGCAGGACTCAGATGAGCTCTTGAACATAAAGGGAGCTCCAGGGGGAGCATGACAACCAGAGAAACTGTCCCCCACACGAGAATGGTCCTAAGCACAAGAGAAAGAGCTAAACCTAGACTGCATTTGATTACATTTCACTGGAATCCCTTTAATAATGCCAAAAATGGTCTCTCATGCATTTACTTTAAATTACAGAAGTAGGTCTGACCCTGCAGTTCTACTCCTAAGGATCTGTTTTAGAGAAATATCCAGTCACATGAGCAAAGATACATTGGCAAGGGGATTTGCTGCAGCAGAGTTTAAGATGATATTTTTTAATGGGGGTGAGGGGATGGTCAAAATAGGTGAAGGGGATTAAGAGGTACAAACTTCTAGCTTTAAGATAAATAAGTCACAGAGATAAAAAGTACAGCATCGGGAATATAGTCAATAATATTGTAAAAAAAAAAAAAAAAAAACAATGGAAGCATCTGAAATGTCCAGTGGTCAAGGAATGACTGAGCAAAATATATATGTCCATACCTATGGATTAAATGTGGTGCATCCAAAACACTCTGGTAGATCTACATGTGCCATGGACATGGAAAGCGGCCAAGATACGTGATTCTATTTTTGTCTAAAAATAAACTCTATACATGTGTTGTGGAAAGACTACAAATCCATAGAGAGGAACTCAGAAAATACGTACCCAACTTTCCGACTAGTTACCTCTGGGGAGTGAGATGGCTAGGGGAGCCACTGAGGGGAATGTTCATGTGGTACCTACTCCCCGCTGTCCATTTCTGTGTTGAGGTTTTAAAGCAAAAGCATTGCTTTTGTGAGTTTCCAAACTATCTTTCAATAAGGAAAGCAGAAAAAAATTATGCAGAGGTGCCAACCACACTCCCCATATAAAGAACCTGTCTCAGACACTGAGTAACTTACAAGTCACTTGTCGAATTTGGGACTGGAATCGACGTACTTCCATCGCACCTCCATGAAGCAATGGGTTTAAACTGTGTCATGATGCATTTAAGTTAGGCGTGAAGATTCAAACCATTATAGACTGGTATGCATTGTGATCCATTAGTAGAGTAATTTATAAAGTCAGTGAGGTGATTTACAATGTGGCCTCTTGGGTCTTCTAGCCTGAGCTTTGGATTTTGCTCACTTGTAAGCTTTGTGACCTTGAGGAAGCTCTATAACTTTTTCTTATATTTCAGATTATTTGCTTGTAAAATTAGGATAATAATAGCATCTACCCCTGCTCACTATAAAAATATAAATTCTATATGTTAAGCACAGTTGCCTGAGACAAGTTTTCAAATATATTAACCAGTAAATAGGTATCAGTCACAAGAGATCTTATAAGATATAAAAGATGAATCATCTGCCTAGGTTCTTAAGGTGTGATTCACAATCCCCAGCGGCCCAGAACTGGGTTTCTGTGTATCTCTGAGCCACCAGAAATTACATGGAAAATTTTATGGGAAAAAGTATCTTACTAGGGAGAAGGTGTACAATCTTATCATAGCCTTAAAGGTATCCCTGAAAGCTAAGGATCACCAGCTGAACTCTACCTCTTCCAAACCCAACACAGTCCCCAATACCAGTCCTCCGCACCAGCCTACACCTGCAGCTTCTCAGGACCTTCATCCTTGCCGGGGGTCCTATGGCCACCCTTTTCCACCGGAGCTGAGTCTGCCCTGGACTGTCCAACCAGCCAATCTCATTATGTTAGAATAATCTAGCCTAACAACAGGTCAACAAATCCATAAATGCATTTTATCAATGAACTGACCAGTTTGGCTTCATTTATCAGCTGGACTACTGAATTCGTCAGAATTGTTTCAAGTGCCGCAAATCCAACTCTTTTTTTTTTTTTTTTTTTTTTGATGATGAAAAAGCGCAGAACTTGTTCACACAAACGAGTCCAGGAGTGCATCTGATTTCAAGCAAGAATGTCTCCAGGTGCTCAAACAATATCATCAGGAATCCGTCTCCATCTCTTATCTCTGCTTTGTTCGGGGCTGGCTTCAGTCTCAGGTGATCAGATGGCAACTATGAAGCTCAGCAGCTCCAAGTCAGTGACCTCAGCTAAAAAAGAGAGCTCCTCTTTCTCAGTAGTATCAGCCAGGTTTCCAGATCTGCTCCCATTGGTCCGCTTGGTCACCGGCCCACCTCTGAACCAATTGCCGTGGCCAAGGAGATGGACAGCTATGATTGGTTAGCCCCGGTCCCACCTCTGGAGCTAGGCGACCGAATCACCCCCTCCAACCACATGGATTAAGAGTGGGTGAAGGGTGGTGTCCAGAGAAAATTGGGGTGTTGTAACCAAAAGAAAGAGAAATGGATTTGAGATTGGATGACTGTTTGCTAACCTGTTACTAGCCATCTCAAAGACACAGCCTCTGTGCTGGTGGATCCAAAACACAGCAGCCACGTCTTTTCTGACGGAGACAGCCTGGACCAGTCCGGATCCAGCAGCACCAACGCCACGGCTTCTGGCAAAAGACTTCCCAAACCAGGGATGGCTGCTGTCTTCTCCAATAGATAAGCCACACGGACATGGCTTCTGCTACTTACCTCCTCTCAGTATCTCTCCACTGAGGTTTTCAAAGCTCATATTAGCCTGTCAGAAGGAAAGGATTAACATGTATTTTGATTTCTGTTGAAAACACGTTGTTTCAGAAATAAAGTTGGCATGGCAGGCATCTTGGTTGATTTAATCTCTGACACAGAAGCTTATTTATAGCATCACAGCCTTCTGAATGTTTAAAAACTCAAGCATTATAAGCCTGCTGTGCTTTTCCTGTGAAGTATGGAACAGCACTAAATGAATAATGCCACCTGGGCCAGCAGCACAGGCGTGCTCCGGAATCAAACACAGCTTTCATCTGCTCCTGGTATGTGTGAGCTCCCTTCTGCTGACACTGGATCCATCCTGCGGGATGTTTCCTGGGCCACCAACCCACGTCCTGCGAGTGGAAGTCCAGAAGGGAACAGGCTGCTCCCTGACCCCCTTTTCCAGTCCGCTTCTTCTCTCTTGCGAATCCTCTCCAGGGCCGACTGGACACATCTCTGAAATGGATGAGCTTTTCTGTGCTGCGTCTCCCCCACAAGATAACCCTTTCTACTGGCAGTCCGATTCTGCCAGACAAGTGTCAAGAATATTTTTGAAAAATGGTATGAAAGCAACTTAAGGCATCCTCCTCATTTCCCAGGTCAAAGCGAGTCTCAACCAGTACATTTTCCCCCAACCACGAAATCTCACTACAAAGAGATATTGGTGGCAGACATGGGTTAATTTAGGCATTTAATCCTGCCTTCCTAAAACTTGATTATACTCAAGTTAAAAGGTAAGTTGTCTGGGGTGTATTTAAAACAGTCGGGCAGCAGCACCTTTTTGGGCAGAGGATCCCCAATGACTGCAATGAGTGTAAACATTTTATATTAATGTGCAGGCAAGTATCAACAGCCTCTAGGCTATGATCTGTATGTAATGTGTATACTTTTACTGATCGGGAATCAGAGATTTTTTTTGGAAGGGGAGGTCTCAATTGTCAGACATTGTGGTTTTGATGTTTTAGACAAAGAACAGACCTCATACGTTTTAGATCGAGCTAACACCACCTCTTTTGGAATCTGGATATAAAAATAGGTATTCCATATCAAGACTTTTCTGTAAGACATACAACACAGAATGGCTAGAAAATTACTCTCCATTCTTTTTTTTTTTAATTTTTAAAAAATGTTTCTTTATTTTTGAGGGAGTGAGAGAGACACAGCACAAGCAGGGAAGGGGCAGAGAGAGAAGAAGACACAGAATCCGAAGCAGGCTCCAGGCTCTGAGCTGTCAGCACAGAGCCAGATGCGGATCTCGAACCCACGGCCTGGGGGATCATGACTGGAGCCAAAGTTGGACACTTAACATACTGAGCCACCCAGGTGCCCTGAGCTATTCTCCATTCTTAATCATAGGTTGTTTACAGGAAGGTTCTCATCAGAGGAAGAAAGTTCTCAGAGCCAAGCCAGGGACCTCTGGAAGAGGCATGTGACAACCCTGGTGAACTACTAACATATTGAGTATTAATACAGTGGCCACGCTTCTGAACCAAATAATCAGAGCAAGTGCTCTGAGAAGCATAAAAGTTCTTCTTGGGGTCAATATTGAAAAGAGGACCATCACAGAAAATGTATTACTGTGCTGACAGGACTCAGAATACCATCTCAGCCTTGGGTTTCAATTACAAATGCATCAGCTATATGAGCACGAGTGAGCCATTTTTCCCCAGTAAACCTCAGTTTCCACATCTGTGTAATGGTGGTAATTGTATTGCCTACTTCCTAAAGTTGTCATGAGATACTGGTAGTATCACTGTAGGTGAGGTTTGTTTGTGTCGTGGAAACCCTTAAGGTATAAGACAATAAAATAGATGTCGAATCGCCTCTGCGGAACATGCTAAAAAGTCATAAAAGTGATTTATTAAGCTCTTGGCTCATAGATAACCTTGAGGAAAAGCAAAAAGAAGTTGGATTGAGAAGGTCAGCACTGAGGTTCTAGAAAAATCTCTGGTGTATACTGACAGCGTTCAGCATCAAAAGCCATGGTACCAGCAATTTCCACTGGGAAGAGCAACCAATAGAAAGATGAACAATGGGTGGCTTTGGAGGGTATGGTCAGCATGGCTGCCATCGGTCATCTGTACAGATAGACTGTATGGTACCAGTAAGACACAGCAGAGAAGGAAATGGCTGCCACATAGGGGTGCCCAAGACAGCAAGTTCTCAGATCTCACGGGATTCCTCCTAGATAGCTCCCGGTGCTGTTCAGGAGGAATATGATGGAGCTGGATATCCCACAAGACAGATACAATTAGACCTAAAGCAATGTTGTTTGGAATCTGACTTTTTTCTCCATGCTAGTGTGACCTAAGGAATGCAGATTCAAATGGATGTGAAAATGTTTGGCCTATAGAAAAATGCTTTATGACAAAGGGAAGCAACTCATTGAGGTGACCAGCTGGCAAAATCTGTATAGGCAGTGCTGGTGACCCACAACAGGACCCAAGCCTAGAAGGGGGAGAACACAGATGGAGCCCCTCAAAGGAACCCATGTCACACGGGCACAGCAAGTCTCTTTCGGGGGTGATATGATGGCCAGAGATGGAACCTGGAGAAAAATGTGGCTACTACAGTGGGCAGTTGCCAGAGTTTTCCACGAGGAGAATAAAAAGAATGGAGAAGCCCACCAGACTTCAGCTTATTAAGAATTTAGCTTCTTTCACAGACCCTCTCAATGCAAATATAAGCAGAAATAAATTTCTCCAAAGGTAAGAAAGAGCTAGATCAGGACTCCTCCAAAGTAGGAGAGAACTTGGGGGGAGAAAGGAAGTCAACTCAGAACTGAAGAAGACAAGAAGAGAGGTTGAAGACAAAGTCCTGATTCCTGTGGGCCAGGGGAACAATAATCATAAGGACTCTGGTTTTTCTGTGACAGTCTTTCTGCAAGAAGCCTTCATGGGCCTTCATGGCAACCGTACTGCTGAGGAATCTAGAAGGTGTCTCTCCCGGCCACTCAATATTCGAAGCTCTAGATCCAAAAAGAAGCAGATGATTCTCTTCCTAAGAGTTCAGCAGTCTGGGACTCAGAAAGAGGGAGGTAGGAAGGAAAGCCAGCACGTACAGAAGCCTACCAGACAAACCTGAGTATTTAGCCAACGAATCAGGTCTGTGTCACCTGGGTGCTGGGACATAGGTTTGCAGGATGGAAACTGAGGGCCAGTGGGGCTCCTGATTAATTAGTGGCATTCAGGCTGATTCATGGTCCTTGTTTCTTCCTCAGAAACAGAGGCAATGGATGGGATGCCTGGGTGGCTTAGTTGGTTAAGTGTCTGACCCTTGATTTCAGCTCAGGTCGTGATTTCACAGTTCATGGGATCAAGCCCCACGTCAGTCTCTGAGTTGACAGTGCAGAGCCTGCTTGGAATTCTCTGTCTCCCTCCCTCTTTCTCTCTCTCTCTCTCTCAAATAAATAAATAAACTTAAAAAGAAGAAGAAACAGAGGCAATAGAATGTGCCAAGCAGTGTGTGTGTGTGTGTGTGTGCATGTGTGTGTGTGTGTGTGTGTGTGTGTGTGTGTACATGCACACATGTACATGTGAGCATTCCCCTCCCATCTGTGTGTAGGTGGAAGGGTGGGCACAGGAGGTAGTGAGGCTGTGGTTTACCGAAGAGAGCCTCACCACTGTTTCTTTTAAATACCTGGCTTCTGATACTTGTTAAACAGAGTATCAGTGCTGGAGAGGCCCTGACAAATTACCAGACCAATATTACCTGAACTTCAGCATTTTTGGTACTTCTTTCTACATTTTTGCAGCTTTTATTAACACTTTTTAAAATGTAATTACATGTATTTTATTTATTTAAAAAATATTTTTAATGTTTATTTATTTTTGACAGAGAGAGAGAGAGAGAGAGAGACAGAGCATGAGCAGGGGAGGGGCAGAGAGAGGGGGAGACACAGAATCCGAAGCAGGCTCCAGGCTCTGAGCTGTCGGCACAGAGCCCGACGTGGGACTCGAACTCACAGACTGCGAGATCACGACCTGAGCTGAAGTCGGACGCCCAACCGACTGAGCCACCCAGGCGCCCCTAATTACATGTATTTTAAAAGGGATACTCATGTCACTATCATAAATAGAAACCTGGGTTCATGCACCAAAAGAAGGCAACTGACAGCAACAGGTGATGCCATCCATCCTTGAAAATGGACATGTGAACCCCTCCTGTCTGTGGCGCGGAGGCTGAGCCAATGAAGAGTCTCCAGCAGCATCTGGTGTATTGCCAATGCTCAATAGTGTTAGCTGCTGTCCTAAGATATTCGTTCTATATTTAGTTACTTTTACGAGCTGCCTTCTAGGCGTCAGGTGCGACCCCAGGCCTAGGCGATTTAGTTCAAGGTCTAGTTCGAAGGATGGCAGCATGGTTGGTGATATTTTGATCATATTTTGATAAGAAAGATGCTTTGCATTTGCTTGGCAAATGGAAGGCTAGAAGATACAGTGCTAGGTAAGAAGATATGTCATGGAAAAGGCCTCCACAGAGAGATTCACCAAGCTTCCAAATGACCCGCACTCCTGAGCGGCTCTCCACCATGACAGGATGGGGGAGGGGGAGCAGAGAAGAAGCACAGCTTCACACCTCTGTGTGACGCAGGCCACAGGGGGATGACCCAGGACTGGCAGTAGTGGTGAGAGGTTTTAGCACACAAGCTTACGGTCAGACCAATCTAGGTTCAAATCTTGGCCCTGCCAGCTACGCACTGTGTGACACTTTGGGTGACAAAGTATCTATCTCTCAGAGCTTCAGCCTTTCCACACTTAGAGTAGGGAGAGTGGAGGACCTTTCTTGTAGATTTGCTATGATAATTCAATAAAACGGTTGCAAAAATCATGCAGCACAGTGTCTGGAACGTAAAGGGCCTGTAGATGCTTGGTGTTGATTATTGTTACTCCTTCTCAGGGGAATGCCACCTTTCATCAAGGTCAGGTTGATGGAGGTAGCATCTGCCACTAAAGGGGTGCAGGGAGTCTGTTTTCTACTCCACACACTTCAATTCCTCCCTCCCTTCCTGCCTCCCTCCCCACCATCCTCCCGAATTCACCGACTGGGGGACTCTGGCTTTCAGTCTTTCATGCAGACATCCCTCTGCTGGTTATTTTTAGACTTGGAACATTCCATAATCTCTGAAAGAGGACACAGGGTTTTGGTCATTGAGCCAGTCCTGGACCAGGAGTCAAAGATCCTAATAGAGTCTTGGCTCTTTTGTGTACTGGCTGCCTGTGCTTAAATAAATGCTTTTTCTCTCTCTCAGTTTCCTTTTCTATAAAATGGAGGTAATGACCATCCCTTGGGAAGCAGTGATGTGCAGTCCAGCAGAACAAAGTCTCTAGGGTCACACAGATCTACCTTCCAGCCTTTGCTGGAAAACTCCTTGATGATCTCAAGAGAGGTACTTCCCTTTCCCACCTGAATGGAGATCATGGTAACTCTCTCCCAGGTTGTGGTGAAGATTGAGTTGGTTACCATTTCTTGAGCGCTTGTTATAGACCAAATGCTCTTCCAAGAGCTTTACAAGCTTAAAGGCATTTACAGATGAGAAAACTGAGGCACAGAGAGGTTGAGTAACTTGCCCAAAATCACCCAGCTAGGATTCAATTCCCAACCGCCTGAATCCAGTGCACTTTAACATCCACTGCCTCCCATGATTCCTGCCAAGTGCTTAACACCATGCTCGGCACACAATAAGCACTTGACAAACATTAGCTGCTATTACCACTTTACAGGATTTCTGTGAAGGTAAACGAACGGGAACGATATACCTTAAAATACTTGGGAAATTGTAGGTGTAATATAAATAGAAGCCAGAAGCAAGGCAGACAACCAAAAAAATTTTGACGGAGTTTTCCCGCATTTTGTTTCGCTACCCTGTTGATTTCACCAACTCCAATTCAAAACCAGAAACAAAAACATGCTTGGTATTTTCTTGCCTTGCTAACATGTGAGTAGAGACATTTTTAAAAGCACACGTCTCAGAGTCGGCCAAGAAACCTTTTGCTATTTGTGACTTCTACTAATAAAAATAAGTCTGCCTTCAACTTATTCTGAAAAATGCAAATAGTATTATTATACCAAGAAAGCCTGAAATTCTAGTTCCCCAGCTCCATCTCCTAAATGAGGGGTCAGGTGACCAAATCCAGTTGCCATCTGTTTTTGTAAATAAAGCTTTATTGAAACATAGCCATGAATATTCATTTACATGTTGTCTATAGCAGAGGTAAAATCGTTTTGATAGAGACCATATGGCCCACAAACCCCAAAATATGTACTCTCTAGCCCTTTACTTACTGGCCCCGGTCCTAAATCATGCATTTTAAGCAGAGTACATCAACAGTCAGATTTGTTCATTCTATAGTGAAAGCCATGATGCAGTGGAAAAGTTATAAATTTGTGAGTCAGATGAAACAACAGCAAAGACACCTGACCCCTCTTGAGTGCTCACCTTATGCCTGCCAGTAGCTAAATGTCTAATGAGCATAACCTCACTTAATCTCCGTAACAAACCTGTACAGTAGTATCAGTTCCGTTTTACAGATGAAGAAATGGAGGCTCAGAGAGGTCAAGTAAATCGATTAAGGCCACACAGCTGGAAAATGGAGGAGCCAGAACTTAAGTCCAGATCTAAAGCTCTGGCTACAAACCCTTCCACCTGCTGCCTCCAGGCTTCAGAGTCAGCTTTGTTCCTTCCAGCCAAGCAGGGAGAGTAATTTGAGTCCTTAACTCTGGCTCAGGGTAATTTCAGGAGCAAATGAGCACTAAAGGTGTCTTTGCCAACTCCAAAGCATCCCCTACTGTCATTTGGCCTTACCTTTTCCCCACTTTTCTTTTCTTTCCAAAGAAAAAGGGCAAGCTTGCCCCCCCCACACACACGTGTGCGTGCGCACACACACACACACACACACACATACACACACACACACACACACACACACACACACAGGCAAGGGTGGATTAAAGCAATGGAACAGATAGGAAATCAATATGTAAATGGGTGATGGTTTTTTTTTTTTTTTCAAGTTTGCACTTCAAAGTCACTTTGGCCAATTGTCAAAATGTCAAGTGTGGGTTTTCTCTCCTTTTTTCCCTCTGCCTCCTTCTCAGCTTCTTTGCGTTTCATGGTGTGTGCTGTTTTTGTTGGCCCCAGCTCCTAAGAAGGGAGAAGTCTATCGGTTTCATTAGCTGTATGAAAAACGAGGTGGGACCAACTTGGCGAGGTGACAAGGTCACCAAGAGTCATTTATCATTTTCGATGAGGCATAATAAACTCCTTGAAGCTGGACTCTAATTTAATTGTCTTCTACTTAATTGAGGAGAAGGAAGCCAGTTCCAAGGTACTGACTGAAGGTGTTTTTATTGAAACATAGACAGTTCTTATTTGCATCTTGTAGGCAACAGAAAAAAACAGCTTCTGGTTAGGCTATCTGTCTCTCATTCAACACAATCTTTATTTTGTCTCTAGTGGAGTCTACATTTCCCTCTCCAAACTGATTCATCCCCTTTCACTAAATGGTAGGGCTATCCACTCCACTAAAAATAAAGGAGTCAACCTTGATTCTTCACACCCCACAGCCTCATCAGCAAATAACATCAGCTTCACCAAAGCTGACCATTTCTCACCATCCCTGGTGAGAATGCCCCTAATTCAAGCTACCACCAATGCTTACCTGAGTACCTACTAAGCCTTCTCTTTTCCTTGTTTCCATTTTTACCCTCCAAAGTTCTTGGTTCATTCAGCAACCCAAGTGTGGAAAATCTAAATCAGATGATACCACTTGAATTAGTTATCTGTTACTGCAGAACAAATTACTCCAAAATTTAGCAGCTTAAGGTAAAAAAGAAACATTAATAATCTCACACAGTTTCTGAGGGTCAGGAACTTGAGAACAGCTTAGCTAAGTGGTTCTGATTCAGAATGTCTTGTGAGGTTGCAGTCAGTATGGTGTTCTGGGCTGCTCTCATCTGAAGGCTGGACTGAAGCTGGGGGATCCACTTCCAAGGTGGCTCACTCACGGGGCTGTTGGCTAGAGGCCTCAGTTTCTCCCTACATGGACCTCTCCTAAAGCTGCTTGAATATATTTATGGCTTGGTAGCCGGCTTCCTCCAAAGTGAATGAACAGAGAGAGAAAGGCAATAGTTTCAATGTCTTCTTTAAAGCTTAGCCTCAGAAGTTACATCTGCCATTTCCACATAGCCTGTTAGTTATGGCCAGTCTTATTCAATATGGAAGGATATGAATAGATACCAGGGAGCAAGGATCACTGGGGGGCCATCTTGGACACTGGCTATCAGAAGACTTCTTTGCCTAAAACCTTCCAATGGCTTCCTACTGGAATTAGAACAAAATCCCACTATGTTATTGTGGCTTACCCTGTGCAATCTGGCCTCCATTTACGTTCCCCTTACCCACTTGGCCCTAGCTACTGTGGACTTCTTTCTGACCTCAAGCATAGTCCTGCCTCAGGGCCTTTCCACTTGCAATTCCCTCTGCCTGGAATGTTCTTCTTCCAGATCCTCACATGGCCGGTTCCCTCTCATTTAGGTCTAGAAGCAAATGTCACCTTCTGAGAAGCCTGTCCACCTATGCTACCTAACTAGAGTTGCCTGCCCTTGTACCCACCCCCCTACCCCCACTGAAGATTCAAGAAGGAAAACTACCACATGTCAAATTTGATTTAAAGCTTATCCTGGTCTTATCATTTCATTGGAAAGTACTCTTCCAGGTAGAGCTCAGATTCTTGGGTGTCTTCCCCTTCCCCCCCCAAGTCTCTGAGCCTCTCACCAGACTCTCCAATGATTTGAGAGTCTCCCAAAGGATGAACAACCCCTGGGAGCCAAGTGGATAGCCATAAACAGGTTCCTTCTCCCAATCCACATGAATCTAATTTTTTCAAACTGTCGGTGTGCGTGGGCTTATACCTGTGCACTTACGGGGCACGCAGACGTATCAGGTGCTACACAAAGCACTTCATAACTTCACAAACTGCATCTCACGTAATTCTCACAACAGACACCTTAAAGTCTTATCTCCAACTTACAAATGAAGAGACTGAGGTTTGCCTGGGACTCTATGCCAATTAAAAGGCAGGAGCCAGAACTCAAGTCCTGCTTTAACTACCAAGTGTACAGTCCTAACATTCCATTATATCACCTCTTCCAGTGTTTGCAAAGGCACTGTACAGAGTCATAGTAATCCACTGTATTTCTCTAAATAATTTCATATTACTACAGACTACCTCCAACTCCCAATAGTTTGACAAATGATTTTTTTTTTTACTTTACGATTTTTCAACTTTACATTGATATGCAAGGGATAATGCATTCAGTGGAAAATGTACTTTGAATTTTTGAATTTTGAGATTTTCCCAGTACCACCCTCACCTGAGATGCTGGGCAGGCTGCAGCCAGCCTCTGCTCTCAGTCAGCCGCGGGACCCCAAGGTTCAACAACAGATATGCTTGCAACCATTCTGTACTCACACAACCATTCTGTCTTTCCATTTCAAGGCAGTAGTCAATACATTCCACAAGCTATTCAACACTTTATTAGAAATAGACTTTTGTGTGAGATGATTTTGCCCAACTGTAAGCTAACGTCAGTGTTCTGAGCCTGTTTTAGGTAAGCTGGGCTGAGCTATGATGTTCTGTAGACTGGGTGTATCACATGCATTTTCAACTTACGGTATTTTCAACTTAGAATGGGTTTATCAGGACAGAAGACCCTCGTGTGCTGAGGAAGACCTGTATGTGAGTTTTTCTTACCTTAACAAACAATATTTATCAAATATCTGCTATGCAGCCAGCACTATGCTAGTTACTATGGGGAGAAGCCTGCCAACCAGAGCCCTCAGGAGGCTTGCAGTTATACATTGGCTTGCATCATTTCTCTAAGATCTGGAAGAGTGAGAACATTCCTGGGATGGGAGGAGCAGGGCAGGGAGGGGCATTTAAGGTCAGAAGGAGAAGGATGTCTGAATCAAGCCCTGAAGAAGAAACAGGACATCAACAGAAGAAGGAAGGAGGGCAGGCATTGTAGGCAGAAGGACGTGCTTTTGTGAAGCAAGGAAGTGGGAAAATAGTGAGATGGCAAGTTTGAGAGGAACTGAGGCCACACGCATGAAGGGACCTGGTGTAAATACAAAATCTAACATGATATGAGAATGACGTGTGCAGATAATAGACTGACGAACCAGGCAGGTGTCCATAAATATCTGATGAGAGAAGGAATGAGACATAAGTACCAGTCGTTTCCCAAGAAAATATCACTGCAGAATTAGCCTGACATCCTATTTGCCTGCTCCTAAGTAACCTAAATATAGACTTGAGGAAATTGAATAGTCATGTGTTTTCAATCAATTATGTATTTTGGGTCAGATAAACAGGATATCTAGGTTCTTTCATTTATTTTTTAAATGATTTTTTAAAAAATAATTTTAAGCTTGTTTATTTTGGGGTGGGTGGGAGAGAGAGAGAGAGAGAGAGAGAGAGAGAGAGAATCCCAAGCAGGCTCCACACTGCCAGCACAGAGCCCAACACAGGGCTCGAGTGCACGAGCCACCGAGATCATGACCTGAGCCGAAACCAAGAGCCAGATGCCCAACCAACTGAACCACCCAGGGACCCTTATCCAGGTTCTTTTAAATTTTTCTGTTCTAGCACAGAACTGAATCCTCCCGCATACTTCAGATTATGAACAGAGTCCAACAGAGCTGGTTTTGAAACCTGGCTCAGCCACTTCCTGGTTGAATGATGTGATCAAGATAAATAGCTTTTCTAAGCTCATCTGTAAAATACGGATGATGGTACTATATTTATAGGGCTATTGTGGGGATTTGTTTAGATAACATCCATATTTTATAGGTACTCAGATATTAGCTCTCTCTCCCTAACCCTGACCTTCTATTCTATAAGGCAGATGGTTCAGATTGAGATAGGAGGGGAGGAAGGACATGGGCATAGCAGGTGGTGGGGACCTCATACACAGGCATGTGGTGGACATCAATTATTTTGGCTGCCCAGAAAAGCAACACTCCTCCCTTCCTGGCTCTGCTCCATGCCCCTATTCTAATCATGTGACAGATTTCACCATCCTGGACACAATTATTGTGGGAGGAGCTTAGCCTAAACCAAATTGGGCCACTGACAGGGCCTGACCTCTTGGCTACAACCACTGGGCCAGATATGAGTACCTGATACAAACCAGGCCAATCAGAACTCTTTCTTGGAATTTTTGAACCTGGAACCAGGAAGAGTGACTGAGTTTCCATTTCTGACCTCTGAAATCCCCTATCCTACAGAGGAAGTAGTTCTACAGTACGAGAAAGTATGGATATTCACATCTAGAGTAGAGATAAGACAAAGTAGAGACCACCTGAGAAACACTTTGGTTCCAAGGTCCCCTTGCGCCAGGAATCCAGCCTCCCCTACCTTCCTAAATTTGTGAGTCAAGAAACTTCCCCTTTCTGCCTAAACAAATTTGAGGGGGGTTTCTGCCTCTTACAACCCAAAGAACCCTACACCCAAGCAAAGAAGGAAACAAGCTTATCCTGTCTGAAGAACAATGAAAAGACAAACTTCACCAGAATAAGAGGTTTATTTTACGGAATTGTGAGATCACAGCTGAATTAAGAGGGGTGTAAATGCCACGCCACAAGGAGTCACCGAGGCTTTTTGAGAGTGGAAGCAACTTGGCGAAAACGATCACTGAGGATGAGTAAATGTGAGAGGAGACATCCATGATGAGTTACAGCAGGTAGAGGCTAGAGGCAGGGAGACCAGCCGGGAGGCTGTTGGAAGTGCGGCAGACAAGGTTTCGACGCATCAACCTTCAGGGGGCAATGCAGAATCACGGGCTCCACCTTGTTGGGATGTGAGCCCTGAAAGCTGCCTCCACCTTTGGAATTTTGCTTGACAATGGCCTCATTAGGGAAAAGCTCTATCGACAGTCACATCAATAAGTAGATGTGTAATTAACTTAGATTCCCACCCCCTCCCCCAGGGGGTGGCAGTGGGGCAGGCTGAGAATACAAGAGCTCCATATCGTAGTAGTCAAAGCTTTTATGGCTGTGTCTACCTCCAGTGGGTGCCACACTGACAGCATGGCTAAATGTGGCTTAATTTGACAATCCCAACAATCCATTGTTAACGACATGCCATTGTTGTCATTTGCATTTGGTAGGTGCAATTTTTTGGCTGCTTGCTCTCCCCTAGCTTTCTCTTCCGGGTTCCTGGCCCCACCGTGTTCCTTAGGGGGCAGAGCAGGGGTGGGTGGGTGGTGGAACGCAAATCCACAAATACCATCCCTGCTATTGGGACACAACAGTTAAATAATGTGAAATTGCATGGATGCCAGTGAAATAAAAGTGAGTTTTACAAAACCGAGTTCCTTCCCTGAACATAATAACAGTAAATTTCTAGGGTCCTATAGTGTAATATCCATTAGATTTATTATGTTGCAATTCCCAGTGCCACTAGTTCTGCCTGAGGGTGAGTATATTACATTTCATCACAGTTTCATTTTCTCCTACAGATGAGAAATGGGAATGTGATTGCAGTTATGTAGCATGCATGTGTTAAATCTGATCTCTAATAAAATCAAACACATCACAACCCAAAGCACTTTAGCACAGTGTCGGCAAAATGAAACACCATCTGTCATCATGTAGAGATTGCCTTATTATAACACAAAATCAAACTACTCAGTGTGAACATTGTTACTTAATAAATGGGTAAATGAAAACTGATAATTATGATCTTATTTATTTTAAATGATTCCTTAAAGCCACCAAAAGTGCAACATAATTTGTCAATTAGACGCTCTGGACCCCATAACGGCACATAGAGCAAACACCCCTCTGTAAAAAAAAAAAAAAAAATGGTAAACAGACTTGAAGAGAAACAAAAGAGAGGGATTGAAAGGAACTTTCAAGAACTGCCAGAGTGGAGACGAGGAACGGAACTCAGGGCTTGAGAAACCACAGCTAGTCCCGTTCTGGTGATTACAGTTGCTACTCCAGAATCGCCTGGTATTTTCACTTGGGGGAAAAAAAATTGACACTTTCCAGAGTGCTAGAAGACATAGTGACAGACTGGTGGCCCTGCCTTGGTTCCCACAAGGCACATGTAAAGTCATGAGGTCATTTCCAGCCTTTGGGGACAGGAGGCTTTAGCTTGTTTTTCATCTTTCATTTGAATAGAACACGATTAGTCTAGGATTAGTCATTTCTGAAAACAGATATTAAAGTAGGTAGGAAATACACAATTTGGGAGAGAGGAGTGGGAAAGTTGAAGAATTAAGGGCACTGGCTATTGTGAATCTGCCATCGTATGAAGGAGGGCTTTGCTTTTCTCTGGAAAAGAGAAAATGGAAACTTCTAAAGGACTTGTTGTGATTGTAGATAGATGGTATGTCTCTTCCTAATGCTTTTACCTATAATCCTGATTATCTGCCCTGATGAAATCGCAACCATTCCTGGGATCTTGTGAGATGTCTACAAGCCCAAGAAGATACAGAAATGCAAGCTGTCCCCGTGCTGAGCAGTTTGATGTAGGTGTAGTACACAGGGATTAACAATTCTGGACTCTTCCTTTGGCATGATATCCAATTTTTTTTTTTTTCAAAGAATCTTGCAAACACTACAAATTCTCTTAGTGCCTGAGAAATTGATGGAAGAGTTTACAGATCTCCCTAGGTTTCCCAGATGTCCCCCTCTAAGACCTGGAAACAGTATCTTATGTGTCAGGGAAATAAATTTGAGTCTGAAAAAAATATAGGCTACCGCCATTTTACCATGCTCCTCACCCAGCGCTTTAAAGAGTAGCTTCACGGAGGGATTGTCTCATTCTCTATCACAAATGATTTAGTTTTCGAATGTCAAGAAAATTTTATTTCAGGGTGCCTTTACCTCTAATATTCAATTAGGTAAACATATTCGGAGCCCTTGCTATATTTAAACCAATGAGGTGATTTAAATAAGCAGTTTGCATTCACATGTAATTTGCCACCCAGTTAGAGAAAACTTGTAACAATGATTAGAGTTGGTAAAGTTACATTCAAAGAAAAACACGATCTTGGTATCAGTTTAAAACCCCAATAAAAACTCTGGCCACCAAAGTTCAATGGAGCTTTCTGGCTGGTGAACACAAGGATGCACCGAAAGGGTGACATACCCTTGATTCCACAGGGAGACGGCATGAAGCACTGCACACCCTCTCACACCTCACCCTGTGTGTATCCTTCATAATAAAACTGTAATTGGAAGTGTTGCTTTTCTGAGTTCTATGAGTCATCTTAGGGAATTATGAACCTAAGGAGATTGTAGAAAACTCTGAGGTTAAGCCAGTCAGTCAGAAGGGCGGGTGGTCTGGGACCTCACTTGCAGTTAGCATCTTAAGTGGAATCAGTCTTACAGAGGATTTTGCCCTTAATTTATGGGAAATATCCCTGGTGGGCCTGACCTGTTCAGGTGATCACTTACAAGGAGTGAGGCTCTCAGTGGCAAGAGAGTTGAAATCTCAGAGGGATTCAACAGGAGGGACACTCTCCATTGCTGGCTTTGAAGATGAAGCAGGTCATGTGGCAAGGAATATGGGGCCTCTAGAAGAACAGCCTCAGGTGACAGCCAGCAAAGAAATGGCGATCTGCGACTGCAAGAAACTGAATTCTCTCACAACCACGTGGCCTTGGAAGAGGGCCTTGAGCTCAAGATGGTGGACACCTTGATTGCAGGTTTGTAAGACTCTGAGCTGAAAACCAAACTACACTACATCTAGACTCTGAATACAGAAGCTTGAGCTAGTAAGTTTGTTTTTCTTTAAGTCAGTAAATTTGTGGTAATTTGTCACACAGCAATAGAAAATTAATAAAAGAGGGCCTTCTGATGAAAACGTCATGAACCTCATTGTCCTTCTGTATACCCATATTGTTTTGTCTGCTCAGCTTCTCTGATTACCTGGGAGTGACTCCATTGCCATCAACCCCCGCCCCCCCCCCCCCCAATCCTCATGGCTATCCTGGGGGCAGCCATTTTGGAAATGTGGCCTATCCCATGGACAAAGCCCAGTGGTCCAGGAGTGAGACCTAGGTGGACCAATTACAGAACCCATCTCTAGAACTTTCAGACTTGAGAGCCAGATGGTGGCTGAAACTATAAGAAGCAAAAATCAAGAATTAATGGTAGCCATATTTTATCCTACCTGAGAAGAATTCCTGCCATGAGAGAAAAGAATGAAGTCAACAAAGTCAACACATGGTGAAACAAGGACAAGAAATATTGTGGCCATATTTGAGTCCCCTATTCCAGTCAATTCTTAGGTCCAGATACAACCCATCTTTAGGTTTTGAGAGACACTCAAGTATCTTTTACAATAAATTCCTTTTTGTTCAAAGAAAATCAAGTTGGGTTCTGACTATTGTAATGAAAACAGTCTTAACTAACACAACAATATTAGTAAAACTCCATCATTTTCTGATTCCTATGAGCCCAAGCCTAAATTCTGCTTGTTTTAAGACGTCTCTCCTCCAGAATATTTTCACTGAATACACCACATATAGTGAACCAGACTCCCCAGAACACAAATCTAATCAAGGCCTTTATTTTTGTCTTTTGGATGTTGTTTCCACAGGTTGTCAAAATCACTGATTTACTTGATCAATTCAGGAAACCTGTTAATCACATTTAAATAAAAGAAAAAAAAAAAAAAAAGAAGTTAGCCAAAGTGGATTCACAGAACTGGCCTTGTACATAAGCTTCAAACACATTGTTGAAACAAAGATTTACCTGAGTTACCACACATCCAAGCTTTCATAGGATGAAAAATGAAGGGACTTCAGAGTGTCTGGGGCCACACTTCCCCTGTATTTCCCCAATTAGCCCAAAACACTGAATGCAGCCACTTCTCCCAGGCTCCCCCCAGTAAATAGGGGTGCTAGCCAACATCTCCCTTCTTTCATCTGTGATCATGTCTACCAAAGCCCAGGAGAAGTTCAAGACAAGTTTAGAGAGTCAGAGAAAACACATGGGATTTGGAGGAAACAGCATTTCAGGCCTCCTGCCCACTTTCACATGAAAATCAAATAGAAGTCCAACAATAAGGAAAGAATGAGTGTAGTAGTACTTTCCCTGTTGCAACAGATCAAAAAACAAAACTCAAGTTTTCTTCAGAAAAAAACAAAGAAGAAAGGAGCTCGAGTATGTGGAAATCTGAGGGATGCATCGGCATTAAGCCGTGCCCACCCTGACCTGGGACCCCAGCAATGGCTTCTGGATGTGGTTCCTCTGTCTCTCCCCCTCTCCATGTAGTTTTATTCTTACTCGGTCACTCTTCATGTGCTGATTCCAGACAGGTCCAGATATTAACCATGGAGCTTCCAGTCTGGCAGAAAGAGAGATTCTCTACTTCTCCAACTGTTCAACAAAAGCACACATCACAAATACCAGTAGACTGATTTGGGTAAGGTATCTATACCAAATCATGGTACAGGGGGAAGTGAGTGAGGTGCTTCCCTCCCCAAAATCAGAGTTGTTACTGAACATAGGAATGACGTCTAGACAGGCAAAAACAACAGGTGTCAACCACCATAGTCTTGCCTGGTCCCAGGCTCCATGGTTCCTCTTCCCCACACCTGCAGTCATTTGACCTACATTTGCAAGCTCAACTGGCCACAGTCCTGACTTTGAGCATAGAGGATTTAAGAAAGCATCACTGTCACTGTACCAACCTGAAATTCTGGCTCAAGTCACTCTTACTGGTCTTCCAGCTCTTACCCCACTTTATACTCCAGGATCCTGTTCTTGTTACCTAGCTAGACCTCCTTGTCTTGGCCACCTTGCCTTGGGGACCTCCATTCACTCAAGACATGCAATGACCCTACCCTGCTTTTGCTAATGTTGTCTCAGAGACTGGCTTGGAACCCCGGTCCCTTATTGGGCCATGGGTGGACAGACTTCCATGATGTCAACATGGATGTCAGTATATTATGCATTCCTGAACCCTCTGCCATCGTCTTCCACTTGCCTATTCTTCTATGTCTTGTTATTTCCCGCTGAATCCTCAAAGTCTATCCCCAGTCCAGACTACTGCCTGACCTCCAATGGCTAAGGTCTGGTTGCTAGGCATAACATTCTTCACTTATTCACAGCTATGTCTGATTTAAAACAAACAAACAAACAAGCCCGGCTGTAGGGTGTATTTTTTATATTTGCCACCAGCAGCCAACTGCCTTTTCTACAATACCCCAGTTTTCCTCTTGGGAACCTACCCTGTGTCAATCCTTGGCTTGTTTGCCTTCAGATCCACTCCTCACCTTTCCCTTGATCTATTCCGTGTTTCAGGAGAGCTGAATTTCCCAGGCCCCAGTGTCCGCTGGTTTCCAAATGGATTAAGCTAATGAGAGGCAATGGCAGGAGATTGGAGTAGAGGGAGAAAGGAGGAGGGCAGGGGATTGCTCTCCCTCCCTCTCTGCCTTGGGTGATGTCACCAGAAGTGGGGGGATCTTCTTCATGGCTTCATTTCCTGCCAGACAGGCTCTGCTGTGGCTCCTGCTTCCCCCAAGTGTGCTTGCCACAGAGCCTGGAACGCTGCTTCTTCCTCCCTCTGTCCCTCTAGCCAAGCTGCAGAAGCTACATCCTGCTGTTGTTAGTCTCAAGAACGCTTGGCCATCCCCACTTGGCTGTGCCCCTCTGCCATCACACGTGTAAACCATCTCCTGTATTAAATTACCTCTGCTTTAAATATTGAAAGTGGTTTCAGCTTTGCTGGCTGGGCCCCGGCTGATCTCCGAGTCATTTGCATTCCCATTCTCAGGCCATTTGCATCGAGTTAAGTTAACTCCACCCCCAGCTGCAGAGGTGGACATGTGACTTAGACCTGGCCAATCAGAACATCTCATCCTCAAGGTCCTAGTGATTGGCTCAGGAGTTTGCATAGAGCACCATCACAGCCAGCCATAAATACCATCGTGAATTATGCTGTGTCTATCGGGAAAGAGACAGATTCTCCTGTTTCTCGTGGACTAGCCTGCAAGCCCAGATGTACTATCAGGCATCTTGCCACTTCGTGGAGAGCCCTGCCTGAGAAAGAAGCCAATAGGGATACCAGTGTTGAGAGACAGAAGGAGGAAAACCATGTCTTGATAATATCTGGAGTCTGATATCTTGAGTCCCTGGAGTATGAAGATAAAAGAAACTACCCCATGGGGAAGGGGGTAGAAGAGGTATATTTATACCAATTTGCCTGTGTCTGTCTACCTACCTACTTACCCACCTACTTTTTTTGTTTGTTTGTTTAAGTAGCTGAAAAGACCAGTCAAGGCTAGATCCAAGGGTTCAAATAATATTATCAGGTCAAGGTCTTTTTCTTGGCTCCCCACTACCGCCTTTTCCTTGGCGCTGATTGGCTTGGCTTAATTATGTGTCCAATTCTAACCCACTGTGACTAAGGGGTTAAACTTCATTGTCCCGTCCTGGCCATGGGTCCACCCCTAGGAGCATGGGAGAGGAAGGGGTCAGCCCCACCCAAACCACATGGAAAGAGTTTGGGGAGAAGTGGTTCCCTGAGAGTGTTTCTAGTGTTGTAACTGCCATATGAGCAGAAGGCAACTCTGACCCAAGTACAGTGCTCTCCTTTTGTAGACAGGAAAATTTAAGATGGGATGGAATGCTATGCCCTAGGCCACACAGCCCCAAACCACTTTCCTGTGTCTAGCGTCATGGCAGCTGAAGACCTCGTTAGCCGCCTTCCGTGACAGTTCGCCTGATATCCTTCATGATCTTTGAACAACACCCAGAATGTTCCCAAACTTTCCCAGTTCATGGTGTTCTGGAATCTCAGTAATTTATCCCATTGCCTTCAGGCCAAAAGAAATACATAACCCTTCCATTTATGTAGTAGTTAGACCCCATCAACTAAAGAAATATTTATATTCTAATGACTTAGTGGCCAGTTGAAAAAATAGTACTACAAATAATTTGTATTTCATTTCTTAATACCTACAGCTACTTATTAATGGAAGGCAGGTTCCCGTTGGACACTGCACAGTTTCTCAAACTTTGGAATCAGATTAGATACCCCTGCCCTTATTTTCTATTCCACACAATAGTCCCAAACTTCTTGCTTCTGATCACAGTAACTGTCCAAAAAACACACCAAAACAACCTTCACAAAGATGTGACATCATAGAAGGAAACGTAGCACCATTTAATATTGACTACGTCAAGGTAGTAGTTTATAGATGCCAACTATCACTGCTTTCCTTCAAAAATGTTAAAGATCCCATAGTGCCACCACGAGTTAGCTGCAGTGCTCTGATATGTCTTGACAGTGCAGGAAAGATAGCCTTAAGATAAAGGCCCCTGGCCTGCCCCCAGGGTCGCACTCAGGGCAGAAGAGAGCCATGGAGTTATGAGGGTGCCGCTAGCAATTGGCCAGATTGGGGGAAATCTCATGCCTCTCCTCTCCCATCAGAGCAGAGGAGGCCTCTCTCTGAGACTCTAAGCTTTTCAAAGAAAAATAGCAATGCCATGTCCAATTCTAAGGAATCAGGGTAACCACTTTTGGCCTCCTCTTAAAGACAGTGGGGCCGGATGTCGCTGCCTCCAAAGACCACTGGTGACACTGTTGCATTGTAGATGTTTGTTTCTCCTTGATGTAGTTTCCTGTTTCATTTTGCATCTCTGGCCTATAATCTCATTACGAACAAAGCACTTGCGTTATAAATGCCTTCAGAAACTGAAGCAAAAGCCTGTTTAAAAAATATGTTTTTCCCTCAGAATGAAAATTGATGCTATTTATTTTCCCTTCACCATGTCCACTGACCCAGGAGCATAGAGACCTGTGCTCTAAACAGGCCCCTGCCATCCGCTTGCTGTGTGATATTGGCAACATACACACAACCAGATCTCATTTTTTTCTCATTTGTTAAAAAATAAAGTGGGGGGCAGGCTTTGAGATTTTACCACCCAGTAACTTTTAAAAAAAAAAATTTTATGTTTATTTAATTTATTTAATTTTTTTATTTTTGAGAAACAGAGAGAGAGAGAGCATGCAAGCAGGAGAGGGACAAAGAGAGAGGGAGACACAGAATCTGAAGCAGGCCCCAACCTCTGAGCTGTCAACACAGAGCCCAACCTGGGGCTAGAACTCACAAGCTGTGAGATCATGACCTGACTTGAAGTCCAGTGCTTAATTGACTGAGCCACCCAGATGCCCCACCAACCGGTAAATTTTTTAATGCTTTGGAGATTGACCTGATTGCCAGGGATTAATTTTTTTTAATTTATTTATTTTTGAGAGAGAGAGAGACCAAGCATGGAAGGGGCAGAGAGAGCGAGAGAATCCCAAACAGGCTCCGCACTGTCAGTGAGGAGCCGGACGTGGGGCTTGAACTCACGAACTGTGAGATCATGACCTGAGCTGAAATCAGGAGTCAGGAGTCGGACACTTAACCAGCTGAGCCACCCAGGCACCCCCCAGGGATTAATTTTGCCAAAGACAAACCAAGAGCAGCTGCTATCAACCATCACCATTATTTTATAACATAAAGGTCATTTACTACCAAAAAAGGAGAGAGGGACTATCCCAATAATCTCCACTCTAAAGGAGTTGTTTCTTTTGTTTTATTAGAAGAACTCATTTTTGTCCTTTTTCCATTTTGCTTCAGGCCGGTGAAAACATCATCACAGACAGCACAAGTTACAAAGGAGCATTTACATACCTGCCATGTCTTTCTAGCTGTCCCCTCATTTTGCAGATAGTCACAGCAATGGCTTACCTTTTCTGAGCCTCAGTAGCTCCATTTGGCAAATGGGCACAGTAAAACCTGCTCAATTTACTTCCCAGCGCGGAAATGAAAAAGTCGAAGCAATCGTGCTATGAACAGAAAAAAAGAAAAAGAGAAAAAAAGAAAAAATGAAGATATCCCCAGCACCACCTTTTGGAAACCTGTGTGTTCCAACCAGAATTAAGGCTGAAATTATAGACCTCCAACTTTCCCTCTAACTCTCCAGCCTTGGCTGCTTTAATTTAGACCCTAAACATTAGTTTAACAAAGTGCTTTCATGTTTATTATATTGGATTAGCAAATTATAAACTATCATATGAGGCTTTCAAGAACACCCAGACAAATGGCCTGCACACAGGGAACCGTCATATAGCCACCATATGGGTTTCATTTATTAAAGCTTTGGACCCCGAGCTTGGGGAGAGCCAACCTCTTTTACAGAGGGACTCCTGAGGATTGGTTGCTAGGAAGCTACAAAAGCTAGTGTTTTTAATGAGATTTAAAGTATCATAAATTATATATTATTTTCTGCACTTAGGACATTCATAGCTCTTTGGTTTATTTTGTATTTCGTTTTGCATTGGTGACATATAATCCCTTTACATAGAAAATGCCTTGCATAAGAATTCCCTCAGAAATCAGAGCAAAATTACATTTCGAAATTATTTTTTTTCTCCCTAAAATAAAAGTTCTCATTTCTTTGTCTCCTTCTGCATGTCCAAGGCAGGCAATTGCTAAGAATTTATTTTCTCCAGTTTGGAAAAAAAGAAAAAAGAAAAAAAATTAATCCCAGCCTTTACCAATAATAATTACTCAAGTGAATACTGTGAGTTGAGTCTGGAGCTGCTGTTAATAAGAATTCTCATAATTCCATTTTCTGATGAGAGTTAATGTGTGTTCTGTGGGTTTAATTCCACAGATAATTACGAAGGCAGTATTTAAAAAGCCTGTTTAGTTGGTACTCTTCCTCAACTGCTTCAGTGTTCAACATTAAATAAAGAGGCAGCCATTCCACAAAAGAAATTAAAAACTATTTGGTTTAACTGCCCATCTTTAAGGAGGGGAGGCATTATGCACATAGGGTTCCCAGAATTGGCTCCCGGAAGCCCAGCTCCATCCAATCTGCATAATAAAAGGCAGCCCCTGGCCGGTCGCAAAGGGCCAGGGGGGTGTTTTTGCTGACCATGGCCACCCATAAGACAAATTAAGACAGAGGTTTTCGATCAAGAAATTGTTTTGATCGGGGATGCTTTGTGAAATGAGATTTTAAGATCTTTGGAAAACAGTGGTCCCTGAGAAGCTCATGTTTTCTTTTTCACTTCCCCTTTGTAACTTTTCTTCTCCATCTTAAGCTCTTCACTGGAGGCTCTAAAGCATGGTCTAGAGCCTTCCTCTAGGCTGCTTTCAGGAACATTTCTGTGATTCAATTTAACAGGCTCTATTTTTCACTTGTAACACAAAATCAAGGACTCTAACAAGGGGCAATGAATCCATTCCAGGGAAAGTTTTAGACATTTATAAGTGGAGACGTGGGGAAATCTGTGAGGCAACAGTATAGGTCAGACAGACATCAACAACTGGAACCAGGACCGTGGGGTCCAGTCCTTCTCGAAGTGTTGAAGGTCATCTTTGTCTTGGCTGCTCGCTAGCCGACTTGCACACTGCTCCAGACAGCCTTCCCAGGGAGCAGGGGGTCTGACGGAGTGAATTCTCTCTGCTTCAGGTTTCTGATCTCCCCTTTTGATTGCCCGATGTCTGGATTCAGTTTCCCCCTCACTTGGCTCACAGCTGACCAATCAGAAGCCTGGGCTTTGCTTAGCACCCAGGTCCCACGTTCCTTCTGCTCCACTCTATCTCAGAATGCCTTTTCCAGATGCAAAGTGCTGCATTCAAGGGCGACTGTCCATAAACTTGTCAACTTAGAAACTATGTCCTTTAGCTGTAATTTCGAGAAAACTGAGAGAGTGGAAGGATGACATGGAAGGCTGGAACAAGTGGAAAAAGGGAGAAAATAAGAACTTGGTAGATTGAAAAGGCTACTGGAAATAGAAGGAAAAAAAAAAGTCTGAAAAGATATAGATTCATCAGAATGATTATAGTGGCTATCCGTGAGTGAGTTTTGATGGTTGATTTATTCTTTCTTTCTTTCTTTCTTTCTTTCTTTCTTTCTTTCTTTGTCTGCTTGCCTTTTCTACATTGTCTACAGTGGTCATTCATTACAATTACAAATACTTTGAAGTTTTTCTTGTTGTTTTTTTTTTTTAAAGCATGTACTGATTTCCATTGTGAATATGGCTGAGTGAAAGCCATCCAGGTCTTGCCAGGCTGAGAGACCTTTGGACAAATGTCACTCTCTTGGATTTCGGTTTCCTAACTTGTCAGTGAAGAAGCTGATTCTGAGGTCCCTTCCAGGGCTCATATGTTGAGTCATCTATGAAATATCTGTTTCACCCCAAGGCTAAAATAAGAATAAGGAGGCATAAGGATAAGGAATCCAAATAAATCCTATTCCTACAACTCAGCAGTACTAAGCCTGGAGATCTCCCAAAATGTTCCCGTGTAAGAATTATTTGGAAAGAAACAGTCCACAAAGGGGAGAAAATGGCTGGGAACCTCTGATCTATTTTAATGCCTTAGATAAGGGATAAGTGGCTGAAGGAGGCCAAGCTGGAAGGACACAGAGCTAGGATTAGAACTTTGGTGCTTTAGATCTGTTCAGAGCTCGTTACCAAATGATGTGCTTTCTTTAATTTGCAATGTTTCCCTATTTGACCCTTCAATAGGGTGACTGTTCATTTCAATTCACCCAGAATCGTTTGGGTTCGTGGCTGTGGTCCCAGTGTAATTATTAATAGCATCTCTTTTGCTCTCAAAAATGTCTTAAATTATAACTTTTATGATCATGTCACACCCCTTAGCCCAGTCTTTGCCCCTCGCTCAGTCTGATATTTCACCTGTGACACAGCTGGACCTGGGCTTCCTCCCTGCCATCTATCTTCGTCACAGAGAGGACTGACCCTAATATCTCTGAGTCCATATTCATTCATGGGTCAGCTTATGGTCTGGATGACAAAAGTGATCCCAGGAGACAGAAGCTGGTGTTTAGCTTCCCACCTCAGGAAACAAACTCCAACAAATCATGAAACACTGTGCAAAGAAAAGCCAGCCGTGCTGAAAAGGAGCCCACCATGCCTTCATGTGTGACAGCCTGTCTCTTCCTGAAAGGAAGGATATTGTATACGAAATGGCACATATCCCCATAGGCAGCCTTCCCCAACCAGCCTCTTTTATTCTTTTATCTGACAATTATTATGTCAGCCTCCATGTTAGTTCTTGGGAAGACACGGAGATTACCAAGGCATGGTCTGAATTCCCTAGAAGTTCATGGTCTAGTTGAAGGGCACAGGGTGAGAATGTAGGTTTTAGGTATCACCGACTCACTTTACCCATTTTAATCTCCTCCGGACAGTGTGCCATACAGGAGGCATTCAAAAAGATTTGTTGAATGCATGCATGAATGAATTAATGCATTAATTACTATCACCATGTTCTCTAGTTGCACTGTGTGGACTGGGTGGCTATTTCTCACCTCCTAAAAGAACCATATCATAGACTCGGAGAGGCAGTAACCTGCCTCAGGTGAGAGACAGTAACCTGCAGCAGAGTTCCTGGGCTTGAATCTTGGCTCTGCCTCCCATTACATAATTTGGGGCAATTTGCTTTACCTCTGTTGCCTGGTCTAAAAATGAGGATAATAACTGTAGCTACTTCATAGGGTTGTTGAAGGGATTGAGCTCATGCACAGTGACAGTGCCCAAGGACAGTGTTGTGCTGGTAAACGTATAACAATTATTTCCCTGGTCGGGGGGGGGGGGGGGGGTGGAGGGTGGGGAAGCCCTGATTTTACAAAGCATTTGCTGATTTCAGTGGTCTAAATGCTCTCGCCCCTGGTATGAAGTCACTGAATGCAGAGATGGGAAAAAATGTGTCCAGTCGGTTCTGAAAAGCAGCACTCCCTTGATTTGTATCTAATGAGATAGTGTATGCATAAACTTTATACACAGAAGTTTGTTCTCCTAATTCCTTTTCTCGTTTTAGTCCCCATTGTGTTTAACCATTGGTAAAGACACAAAAGCAACATTCTAAATAATTATGGCTATACCGACAAACCAGCTACACTCCCCAAGTCTGGCCAAGCACCGGGGAGTGAGGAAGTCCCCTTCATGGCAGTGTCTGCTGTGCACAAAGTTTCTCTGGAATGATGCCATGATTATAACAGACACCATTTTAAAGGACTTACTATAGTCTCAGAGCTGCATCAGGTGCTTTAAATATATCACTCCATGTTATGCTCACAACTTTGGGAGATTGGGAGCATAACCCCCAATTTACAGATAAGGAAACTGAGGCTCGGCAGCATAAATAACATGCTCTTATGCCACCACTACTTACTTATTCCAGCACTACTAAGTGACAATGCTAGGATCCACGCGGTCTGTATGATACCAAAGAGCTGACACCCTCAGCCACTCTGCTTCATGGCCATGACTCCTTTTAAGTTCAAATACCATTTTAATTTGACTATTGGTGCAAGCAGGCAACACATCATAGTGGTGAAGCGGAGAGACTCTAGAACCAGACCGAGTTCAAATACTACTCCTTGTCGGCCGTGTGACCTTGGGCAAATTACTTAACTGCTCTGTGCCTCAGTTTCTTCACCTATAAAATGGCAGGAATTACGGTATCTACTTTAAAGCGTTGATATGAGGATTACATGAGCTAATACGTATGAACTATAACAATGTCTGGCACATGGTAAGCTCTCTGTGTGTGTTTTTTAATGAAAATAAATAAAGTTCAGTAGAAGAGGTGAGAGATTCCCAGAATTCCAAGGCAGAAATAGTGTGAAATCAACTCTTAGTGGCCAAGCTGCTTAGAAAAGATCTAGGCAAATGAAACAGAACAATATTGGGACTAAATACAGCAAACACTAAGTCTATTGCTGTCCTTGATCATGTGCTCTCTGCATACCGATTTTCCATTTAAACAGCCTATGTGGAAACCACAATCACAATAGGTAAAGCACAGCTTACATTTCTCTAAGCAGGTTCTTCAAAGGTGGCTATTAGTGCCCCTCAGAGGACACATGATGGAAAGAAAACAGAGGTTTTTATATGGTGATAAACTCATGACTCCGGCAGCCTTCCCTCAATTATGGGGAATACCACTCCACTCGGCTAACTAACTCCAAACAAGGCCCTCCAGGCATGGTTCTCCTTTGCGACCCTCCAAATAATAATTACACTCCTGCTGAAAGGCAGAAGCTTTTGAAAAATCTAATAAAGATATAGACCCAGGTAGGGTGCTGTATCTGCCAAATGATTGGCTCACCAAAGGTACCCGGAGGGTTTTCAAGGAGTTCTTCCTTTCTAAAAGCATTTAGTTAAAGGCGGTGGCAGCTTTTAGAGGCTGGGTGACCCAAACTCCCCCAAAGGACTATTCTTGCATAGTTTTGACAGCACTCTTCAAACCCTTACCCACACATATATCCATTTAGCCCCTCACCCCCAGTACTGTACTTAACACGCTCTCCAATAAACTCTATGTCTTCTTTTTTTCATTTTTATTTATTTTAGAGAGAGACAGAGTGTGTGAGCATTGGGGGAGAGGGGCAGAAGGAGAGAGGGAGAGAGAGAGAGAGAGAGAGAGAGAGAATCCCAAGCAGACTCCACACTCAGCACAAAGCCCAACAGGGGGCTTGATCCCACAACCCTGTGCTCATGACCTGAGCCCAAATCAAGAGTCGGGCACTCAACTGACTGAACCACCGAGGTGCCCCTAAATTCTATGTCTTTAGGGGTTACCTCTTCTATATAGAAACTTATAATGGGGTCTACCAATTTATAAGATCAGGGGTTAGAGGAACATGATACACGGTACCACCCAGATGCAATCAGCAAAACTAGGGGATTCTATGGGATAAATGACCTGGTTTCTTCAGTGAACAAAGAAGGTAGTAGGGTGGAGAATTGTTACAGATTAAAAGAGACCTCAAAGCCATATCAACCAAATGCAATGCATGGCCTTTGTTTTGGATCCTACTTTGAGCAAACCAATTATAGAAAGTCGTTTTGACACCATTTGAACACTGATTAAATATTTGATGATGTGAAGAAATATGTGTTAACATTTTTTAGGTGTGTTAAAGATATTTATGTTTTTAAGCAGTTCTTAATGTCTTAGAAATACATACTGGAGCATTTATGGATGAAATAATGGGATATCCGTCATTTGCTCCAAAACACTCCAGGCAGGGGTGAGGGGTGTAGGGTGAGAAAATCAGTACTGATAAAACCAAACTGGCTCTATGTTTATAGTTGTTGGGTGATGAGTACATGATGATTTATTATACTAGTCTCTCTACCTTTTTATGTTTGAAGATTTCCATAACAAAAAGTTTTTCCAACTTTCTGGATCAGAAACAGAGGAATCCTTTCTGATTCCTCCCCTGCCTTCTCACCTCTTCCTTGTCCCATTCGGCTACTAGGGCTGGGCTCTTCTACATGCTACATTGTCCCCTTCTTTCCACCCAACAGCAACTGCCTTAATCACACCCTCTTCTTTCCTGTTTTATTGCAACTTCCTCCCAACTGTCCCCAGTCTCAAACCATCATGCTTTCTCCTACCAGAGTCATCTTTCTAAAATTTTTTAAATGTTTATTTATTATTGAGAGACAGAGAGACACAGAGCATGAGCAGGGGAGGGACTGAGAGATGGAGAGACACAGACTCCGAAGCAGGCTCCAGGCTCTGAGCTGTCAGCACAGAGCCTGACGCAGGGCTCGAACTCACAAACTGTGAGATCATGACCTGAGCCAAAGTTGGACGCTTAACCGACTGAGCCACCCAGGTGCCTCAAGAGTCATCTTCCTAAAATGCAGACCTGATTAAGACACTCCCCTGGTTACAACCCTTCAATGGCCCACCTGGTAGTGAGTGTACTAGATAGTGTCCAACTATGACCCACAAGGCTCTTCATGATTGATGCCCTGCCTACCATGCCAGCCTCTACTTGTCATCTTGCCTTCAAATACGGTAGGTTCCAGTGATACCAGACTACTAGTCATTCATTTGACAAGAATTTACTAGGCCCCTATTATAAGATAAGCACGGTGCTAAGCATGCGGAACACAATGACAAACACAACAGAATCCCTGCCTCATGGAAGGGTAGACAAACAATACATCAACAAACAAGAGATGGTGATAAACAGTGGATGTATTCACCTATAATCCCCCGAATCTGCTATTCTCTTAATCTTCTATGTCTTTGCATCTTCAAGGCTTTGATTTGGAATGCTTTTCACAACTAGCTCCCTTCCATCTGCTGAATGCCCATCCTTCTATTCACCCTTTAAGATGTAGCCTAAGCTTTGCTGCAGGCTCTTGAAACCTTCCCTACCTCCCTCAGTCTTGGCTTTTTACCATTATATCACCAATATCTTGCACATTGTCTGGGCCAGAGTAGGTGTTTAATAAATGCTTCTTGAAAAAATAAATGGATGAATGGACTGGTAGTTGGATTTCTACCTTCCTTAAACTGGTTTTCTTGGTTTTTGGAGTCATGCATGTTAAGAGGTTATATCTGAGCATGAATATATATCCCGAAGCACTTGAATTTCGTATATTTCATTAGCCAAAGTCATTAGACATGGATATTTGCTTAAAGCAAATTTTCCCTACGTGTTTCCAGTGAATTGTATGTGCACAAGAAGGTTCTGCCATGAAATACATTGAATTAAGCAAAAGTTAGACTGAGTTTTTCTTTTTTTAACTCCAGGATTTCTCAGAACCTTTAATACGCTAATTTGCATTATGACCCTCCAGAATGAGACTTTATGCTATTTTCCAAAACATAATTGACCAACAGACCCTTTTGTTGTAAGGGCATCTCAACAGACTAATGTCCTGAAGAGCAT
Organism: Panthera pardus; assembly: GCF_024362965.1. Classification (NCBI taxonomy): domain Eukaryota; kingdom Metazoa; phylum Chordata; class Mammalia; order Carnivora; family Felidae; genus Panthera; species Panthera pardus. The sequence continues at coordinate 30,522,011 of NW_026526743.1, forward strand.
CTTTCAGGAAATACTGATTTGCCTGACACCCTGCCCACAAGTTTGCCTTTACTTGTCCATGTGACTTATCTTATGTTTTCTTTTTTTTAAGTAATCTCTACACCTGGTGTGGGAATCCAACTCATGATCCCGAGAATGAGTCACTACAGACTGAGCTAGCCAGGTGCCCCATGATTTAGCTTAAAATAAGGTAATACAAGGTGTTCTGCCTCAGTGGCTATGCAACAACAGCAAAGTGCTGAAGCTTTCTGTTCCCTTGCTCCCTTGTCTGTTAAACTACAGTATTAACACATGTTGTGACTGACTCAGTACAATGAAAAGCACCTTACACAGATAGAACATAGAGATTTTATTGGTGTAGTGTGTTGTTATCACTATTTTCCAGCTTTCTCCCTTTCTGTATTTCTCAATCTATACAGTAAAGGTAGCGATGCCTTAGTAATTGAGACAATGGCATATCAATCAATGCTTGTTAAAACAAACATACAAAAAGGAAAACCTCTAAGGACAAAAATCAGTAGCTGTTAAGACTGCTTCTAGATATGTGAGAAATGAAATAAGAGTAGACAATATGCCATTTGGGAGAAGAGAGTTTCTTTTAACACAGTGGTTTTCATTGTTTTCAAAAACACAAAGAATGCAATAAAATACATGTGAATGTGTGATTTTTACACACATATATGAATGCCCATCTTCCACTATTGCGTGAGAAAATAAAATTGACAAGCATTTTCTTTCCAGTCTAGGTTTTGGTAGTTTAAATGATGACTAATCTCAGAGATTAAATCCAATCACTGGATTATTGATATTAATTCTTTCTTTGGCTTGACAGCTGTAGGATGGAAATGTCATAGGAAACACACTGAAATTGACTGAGCCCAATTAAGCAGGCAGGACCTGAGCGGACACATAAAAAATACATCAATCACAGCTCACAATTTTATTTTTGAGTCAGAACATTTTTGTAACCGAGAAAGTAAATTTAGAACACTATATTAATAACAATATTATTTTACATGATGATTTATGTGATGATTTCAGCTGTATTCCATTGTTTTAGATCTGATCTGTCCACAAATAGTAAAAAAATTTCTTAAGCTCTTTTAAAGCACAATTCGACCAAGAAACGTTCAGGCATGGAGGAGGCTTTCTCATCTTCAGGATTTTAACCCTGCTTTTAGTTAAAGCTTTTAGTTAAACAAGGACAAATCTAATCTGGCAATTTGCAAATAGGCTCATTTCTATACCCGTTCATTAATGTGCTGATTAGAATCATAATGTAGAGTTGGGGGCATCTTAAAGTCAACTCATTTATGGAAATGCTCATAAATTTAGCACATCATTGTTCAAATAGAAACACTCCATGATTATAGAATGTAGAAATGAGTCGATTTTAAGCAATCGAGGATGAAAGAGCATTACAAAGTTATGTAGACTGAAGTGATGAAACCTAAAATCAGAACTGAAAGATACTCAGTACCAGTAAATGGTAGAACTGGCAGATTCCAGTTAGACTGGAATCTATCCAAGTGCAGAAAGCAGTGGGAAAGAAGAAAATGGAGGGTTATGAAAAGAAGGAAGTCATCAGACAGAAGTGCAGTTGGCTGTGAGCTGATTGTTGTTGAAACGAGTGCGAAAGTTTTCATGATAAAAATGTAAAAATCATAGGGGCGCCTGGATGGCTCAGTCAGTTAAGCCTCCAACTCTTGATTTCAGTTCAGGTCATGATGTCACAGTTCATAGGTTCTAGCCCCACATCAGGCTTTACGCTGACAGGGCAGAGCCTGCTTGGGATTCTCTCTCTCTCTCTCTCTCTCTCTCTCTCTCTCTGCCATGCCCCCACTCACTCACACTCTCTCTTCCTCCATCTCAAAAATAAATCATTACATTAAAAAATGTAAAAAAATATATGTTTGACCTCTAGGAATAAGTATGCTAATTTTAAGTGCACAGAAAGAAAATCAAAGGCAAATCAAGAACTATGAAAGGAATATATTGAGTGTAAACAGGAAAGGAAGACAGAGAACTTTCCAAAAAAAAGAAGAAAGATGGTATTAGGAATATTTGGAAGAAAACCAAACTTACCACCACCACCACCAAATGGTAATTATGTGAGGCAAAGGATGTGTTAACTAACCTTATTGTGGTAAGCATTTCACAATATATACATGTACCAAATCATCACATTGTACACCTTTGACTTACACAGTATTATGTGTCAATTAAATCTCAATAAAGCTGAGAGGGGAAAGAAGAAAAGACGACCAGGAGGAGAATGATAGCAGATGTGTTTTGATAGATAACACATTTTTCAATTTCAAGAAAAACAATTAGTATTGAACATTGTATATCTGAAAAAGTACTAAGAAAAATATACAGACAGTAGAGGACATCACTGGGACAAAAATTGTAGAAAGTATTTAAATAAAAGTGCTCAAGAGAGGAATTAAAATAAAAACATTTATTAAATATGGAAATAAAATAGAGGGAATATAAATTCCCACATGTGAAGGAGGCACTTGTGAAAGAAAAAAAGGCTACTTCAGAAAGTTCCAGGAGCACCTGGATGGCTCAGTCCATTAAGTGTATGACCCTTGGTTTCCACTCAGCTTGTGATCTCACGATTTGTGAATTCGAGCCCTATGTCGGGCTTTGTGCTGCCAGTGCTGCCTCTCTCTCTCTCTCTCTATCTCCCTCAAAATAAAGAAATAAACTTTAAAAAGAGAGAAAGAAAGAAAGAGAGAGAGAAAGAAAGAAAGAAAAGAGAAAGAAAGAAAGAAAGAAAGAGAAAGAAAGAAAGAAAGAAAGAAAGAAAGAAAGAAAGAAAGAAAGAAAAGAAAGAAAGTTAGTTCTAAGAATTTCTTTCCTCTCTAGGACAATCTGCATCCCATCCCCTGGCCAGCCACCTGGGCCCTTGCACAGCCCATGATGTGTCCTTCAGCGAGCTTCTAAGTGGTCCTAGGACAGGACAGGGGACAGATGACATGCACTTCCAGGTCCTGCTTCACAGGGGAGAAGGTGACAGGTGTGCAGCTGTGCTGGTGTGAGCCTTAAAGATCTTTTGCTATTGATCTTTTTTCTGTGTTTGTAGCATATTCTTTGTGCCTGGAAGAATCCTGGAATCTAGGCATTATTTCCTAATTAATATTTGCTGGATGAATAAAGGGATGAATGGGTGGATGGATGAGAGTGAATGAATGAACCGTAGTGCTTCCCCTGTGTGACACCATCTCCACTAGACATCTGGGTCTCATGAGTTGTCAGCAGGCATCAGTTCCATCTTATCATGGAATGAATGCATCTGGTAGCTTCAGAATCCCCTCAATGCCTCCCTGTGCCTCACCCTTCCTGTCTAATCAGTCCTCAGGGTCGATACCAGCTCCTAAATGTCTCTCACATATACTCCCCCTTCCACTGTCTAATTGGATCCTTATCATCCCTCACCTCGTCTGTGCCAACGTTGTTTCCTATCTAGTCTTGCCTTAGGCCTTTCCTTGATCCTCTGTGGTCCTCCATAGCCACAGGTCCATTATTTAAAATGTCCACTGCCCCCCTGACTGATAGGATAAAATCAAAGGTTCTCATCATAGCAAAGGCTTTCCACGGTATGAGCCTAGCTCCCTGGATTCCCTGGATTCCCTCCATCCACCCACCAGTTTTCTCTTCCCTCTGCCTCCATTCTACATAGCTCTATTTGTGAGGGGTCATGCTGCTCTTATGCACACTTTTTTTTTTTTTAAGCAAACTCTGTTCCCAAGGTGGGGCTTGAACTCACCACCCTGAGATCAAATCACATGCTCTACAGACTGAACCAGCCAGACACCCCTTATACATGCTTTTCTTATCCCAGAAATGCTTTTCTCTCTTTTTTTCCAGGATACTTCTGGGCCCATTTCAAATGTCACCTCTGAAACACTCTCCAATCATTCTTTCCTCCATTACCTATTTGCATTCAGGTCATGGGCTCTTATAACACCTAGCTGACTACCCTAGAATTATTGGTTGACTTATCTTTTTTACCCACTAAACAATGAGCTCCTAGATGGTAAATATTGATGCTCATTCTGGTCACAATCTCCCATGCCCAGCAGACATCTGACATATAGGAAGTGCTCAAAACATGTTTGTTGTATTAACATAATTTATATTTGGGAATGAGGCTAAGGACAGAGAAGGGAGTGATCCAAAAGAGAGTCAAAAGAATGTTATGAAAAATCCTTAAGCTTCTTGAAAGGAACATAAAAGAAGGTACTGAACACATAAAAGAAGGTACCAAACACACAAATCCCCCAAATTAGCAAATTTTGGGAATGTAGCAAGCCTTCAGGCCAGCTATTACTCTATCATTAGGAAAAATGAGAGCTGTTATCAGAGTTCTCCCTCTGTGCAATATCATTCTATCCCCTTTTTCCCTCATCTGGCATCAGGAAAGTGTGAATCCAAGAGGAAGATCATGCCATGGACTTGACACCTGAGTCAAGGAGGGAAAAGGAAGTAGGGAAGTAAGGGAGTGAAGGAGGGAAAAAAGAACACAAGGAAGATCTAAAAAGATGAACACAATGACTTGGTTACATCATTAGTTTTATTTACCAAGTTTTGGAGACCCAGTATTTTTCGGGGCCTGCTAATAATAAACATCAGCCCAGAACATAGATACCAAATTGCAGTGATGTGATCTGCTTTCTTCCTGTTTCCTTCTTGGCTAAAATGTCCTTGATTTCCCCCCATTAATTGCACACTGGTTCTTCTAACATGTAGAATATCTTCTAAATTACGTGCTGGTGTCAGTGATAATATAGTGTGTGAGATGCATGAAATACTCAGCTCCTCAAACCTCCCCAAATTCTTTCTTTCAAAAATGATCCACTATTTTCTTAGCTTGAATAGTCTTTTAATACCAACCTCCATGACTACCAAAACAGTTTAATGTTATTAGAATATCATCAAGTTTCATTATGTTTAATAAGAGATGGTGACAAGAGATAATTTTAAATACATTTTCACCAAAATTAAAATCACAAGTTGTAAAATTAATCCTAGAAGTGTCAGTTATAATGTGATGTAATTTCAGTCGTCTTACACTTACTCTTGTTAACTGCTCTGGTATAGAGCTCTAGCAATAACATTATAAATATGGCAAAGAAGCTAGATCTCAAATACCCATCTCCATTCTCAATAATGAAAATTGTGGTTTGCCTCATCAATTTATTTGCCACTTTAAATGGATTATCTAAAGGAAATTGATTGACATGATCAAATATCTCATTGTCTATTCATCATTCAGCGTATATTAATTAAGTATTTATACGTAGAACAGTACCGGTAGGCCCAGTGTGAACTAGGAAAGGTGAAAACAACACTGCATGCTCACTTTTCCTCCGTCTCTGTGACTAACTCAGAGAATAGCCTAGAACAGTATAAAATTAAATGTGATTTGTATTTATTGATTTATATCCTCTGTCATGTCAACAAAGAGTATTTGAGTTTTCTTAAAAAAAAAAAAAAAAAAAAAAACTTGAAATACAAAAGTGTAAAACAAACAGAAGGACAAATTTAGATGAAAGGAAAACAAAAGAGAGCCAATGGTTAGATGAACATTCCATTGGAAGAGGCTGACCTTTGAAAGAGGTAAACAAGGCAGAGCACTTCCTGAGGGCCACAGCAGAGAACACACACACACATGCACACACACATACCCACACAGGTTGTTTAGAGAAAGCCAAGCTTTTCTGGAACTAAAACTCATGTCATGCTTTCATGGAACCTATAAAGAGATGCTATAATGTTTCCTTGACATCATCATCTCTGTATCTGATGATATGTGAGTTTCATGTCACTTAACTGATGGCACGGTGGTAACAAGAGGCCAAAGCAAATGGGCTAAGCCTGGTGCCTTGTAATCCTCATCTCTCCCCATTATCCAGTTGGGGTCTCCAAGGAGTCCAGTCAGAGTGATGGCCCACATGAGAAGACATCATGTCATAGGTACAACATACCCCAAAAACACAAAGGAAGAGGAGACCCTTGAGCAGAATTCTAAAGGAGGAGGAGGAGGGAGAATTGGCTTAGACAAGAGGAAGCAAACTAGTGGGGCATAGATCAGATTTGACCCTCAACTGTATTTTAGTAGTTTAAACAGTTGCTAATGTTTAAAAATTCACATTTCCCATTTCCCTGAAAAATATTCGAAAACTTGTCAGCACAGAGCTCACATCCCTGCATTACAAAAATTCACTGAGGGGCGCCTGGGTGGCTCAGTCGGTTAAGGGTCCAACTTCAGCTCAGGTCATGATCTCACGGTTCAGGGGTTCAAGCCCCATGTTGAGCTCTATGCTGACAGCTCAGAGCCTGGAGCCTGCTTCAGATTCTGTGTGTGTGTGTCTCTCTCTCCCTGTCCCTCCCCTGCTTGCACTATGTCTCTCCCTCCCTCTCTCAAAAATAAATAAAACATTTTTAAAAATTCACTGAGACTGAGCAGTAGCCTCCTCTTTAGGCATAGTGAGTGCTCTCCAGTTTGTCCCAAACCCCACCCAGTCCACTTCACCCATGTATCTTACCTTCATTAGCCTGGTGCACATTCAAGGAATAAGTGAAAAAAAGGTATCTTGGTTAAAAAAAAAAAAAAAGGGTAACAGCATGTGCAAAGGTATGAGATAGCATGGTATCCAGGGAAAACTGGAGTGAAAAGTGTATGTAGGACAGATGGGGAGGAAGCAAGGGAGGCCACCAAGAGCCAGATCCCATTCAAGACAGTATTTATTAATTTGTCACACCTGTTCTTTTGCTCATGCAGTCCATTGACTCCACTTGCTGGGAGAGGCTCTTAGGGTCTAATGTTGCTCTGGTTGCAGATCTTAAATGGAGAGGCTCGATTAGGCATTTAACACACCCATCTGTGAGAAGTTCCCTAAGAACATTAGCATTCAAAAACTTACTCTCTATCTTGTCGCTGCAACAGGGTGATTTCCCCACTTTAATGTAACAATCATAAATAATCCTCAGGAATCAGTGGCTCTCTGGATGTTTCCTCTGTGTCTGGAAACCCATGCTATGGCAACCCACTCTTCTCTGCAGACCCAGTGCTCAGTGAAAAGACTGCCTCCTACATGAAGCCATCTGAACCCTCCATCCTTTGAATTCCTTGTGACCCTCACTATCTTTATATCAGCCAGATATGGGCTGCAGATCAAATCTAGTCCACCATCCACTTTGTATGGCTATGAGCTAAGAATGAAGTTTACATTTTTAATTTAGTTGGGAAAAAATCAAAATTAAAATAATATTTCATGGCATGTGAAAACTATATAAAATTCAAATTTTAGCATCCATAAACAAAGATTTATTGGAACGCAAGCCATGCCCTTTCACTTATGTTTGGGCTTTGGTTGCTTTTACCTTACAACAGTTGAACTGTTGCAACAAAGACCACATGGCCCAAAAAGCCTAAGATATTTACTATCTGATCCTTTACAGAAAAAATTTGCCAACTCTTGAATGAAGCTGTGAGCTTTCTAAGGTCCATTCATTTTTTTCAACAAATATTTTTTGAGGGCCTTCTGGGCCAGGCATTTTGTTGGCTTCTGGGGAAACATGGTGGATTAAGTCATACAATGGAAGATTCTGAATCCCAGTAAAGCTACATTAAATACCGGGTGAGTAGGAAGACAGTTTTCTTTGAGTTTCAGGATTTACAAAACTCTTGTGACCCATGTCTTCTCCTCACTGAACAAAGGCATCTGGCTCCATTGTTATCAACCCAAAAAGAATAGAGAAGCTGGATCCTGAAAAGTGACCAGCTTGTTATAGAAATATAGCCAATCAGCAAAATCTAAAGGCTCTGAAATATGTTGAGTCAAACTTTTTTTCTTCAGAGAAAATACGAAAAAAGAAAATGAAGTCCTCAGAAACAGAATATTATTTAGCAAGCGATGGAAAGTGTTCTCAGTGCACTAATGAGTCATTAAGTGAGGCGTTTGGGAACTGGGGAGGCGCTATAATTAGGTTATCTGTATTTTTAACACAAGAAAAATAATCCAAAGCGGCATTAACCAATGCAGCTGTATTGGAAGGGGGACAGCTCTCTGCAAGTCTCCAAACAGAGGGGAATCATTTTTAACAACTCAGAGCTCAGCTGAGCAGTTAATTTAACAAAATGCTTAAGAACAAACCCCCAGCCATTGGTAGCCATCCTTAACTGTCTCCTAGCTAGAGAGCAACACCCCATTCCAAAACACCAGGCCTGTACAGATACCAGTTTAGATGGAGTGGAAACTGCAAATCTGATCATAACAAAAGGAGAACAGAAATGACATGAGTGACGGGTTAGGGATTTCACATAATTAAATTGTCAAAGGCCACAAAAGGAATGTGAAAATCAAGGGATATCACCATCATGGGGGAAGAGAGAGGGGATTTAGTTATAAATACATTTCTGAGGAAGATGAAGAAAAAATAGATGTCCAGATTGCTCATTTTTGGCCTAATGAATAAATCATCTTGCCCCCCCCCCAACCCCCAATGCACCTGCTGCTTTGAAAAGTCCTTCCACACCAACCCAACAGTAAATGCCTCACAATGGCTCCAACGAGGCTGGAGTCCCGCCAATGAAAATTACCACTCTTCAACCAAGATAAACATCATATTACTTCATTACCCTTTTAAAACATATGCAAATTAAATCCATTATTCTTTTTTCACCCAGAAATGAAGTTCGTTTGGCTGGAATTCAGCGATTCCTTTTGTTGCAGTTGACCATGAATGGATGAACTTCATGTAGATGGTGCCCACTCCCCATCTTTGAATCAAACATTAATACCATTTGACAGTAATAAATAACACTTATCACAATAGGGATGGAATAATGATTTTCCCACTCAGCTGGCTCATCAGAGCCTATCAGCTGACAACTGCATAAATGAGATTAGCATAACAGCTGCCTATGACAAATGTATCTAAATCCTTCTAATGCCAGCTAGTGCTTTGATCTCCCTATCAAGCCGATGCCAAAACCCAAATCCATTTCTGCAAAATACATCTTGTTTATTATAGATACATATGTATGTCCCGGCACAGTCTGCAATCCCAAGACATCCTTAATTAAAAGAATTTGGAATATTGATTGAAAATTGTCACCTCTGGCTTTGTACTTCCTTCCATGACTTTGCTGAATATTTTACGAAATGTATTTTCAAAATGGAGTTTATGCTTCTCCTTCCCATACTTCTTGAGTCACTCACCGGAATGTAATGAGGTACCATTCTGATGTTTTCAAATGAAAATAATTACCATGGTTTCATTTTGATTATTGCCTTTCAGAGGTATCAGGTTCATAAAAATTTAAATCAACTCCAAGTAACATAAGCCACAGTCCTTTACTTCCTATTATACAATCACAGTGAAACACAGACTTGTTCTTTGTTAGGGAATGCAAATGGGGAATGAGATCAAACCTGAACCATAATGTCTTCATTTATCCTCCTCAACAATCCACAGTGCTGATGAGGGTAATATGAGGAGCAGTAAATACACATTTTTGTGTGTGTCCAGGTCCCTGCAAGGCTCAATTTGTTTCTCTCTCTGAACTCGAAGTGGAAACAAGACAGAAAATCCAGTGTCCAGGGAATAACACATTAGATATGAGGGGGGTTCGAATGTAAGGAGTTCGAGATTTCCTTAAGAAAAATGAGTCCGTTTGGAAAGCAAGGCAAATCCATGAATCAAACATGGGTCTTCCTATGCCATCTGGCCAATGCTAAAGGCAATGGGTGGGGGTAGCTAGTCTACTTCCCACTCCTCTGTGTGGAGCATTTTAATCACATCCCATGTCATAACCCTCTTCCCAACAATTATATTAGTCAGTCAGTCAACAGTCATTCATTCATACAAGAAGTATTTCTCTGGGGCCTGCCATGTACTATTATAGGAACATCACAGAAGCCGGGTAAACAAGGTCCTTGCACTCATAGGACTCAAATTCTAGGAAATAAGTATCAATAGCTATTGCAAAATAGCTGTGCAGCAGTAAAGAGGGATGGGACACTTTTTTCAGATCACACATTAAAGAATACATGAATAGATTTCCACATTTGCATTAAATATGGACAGTCACAAAAAAGAACAGACATTGGTGTTTTAGGCAAATACAATTGATACAGACTACATCTTAGTTCTGACTTTTGAGTAATTTTTGGAGGGAAGTTGAGATTCCTCTGCAATTAACTGATCAGCCCAATATAGAGAGCTCAATGTCAAACACCAAGGGTATTCATTAATTTTTTGAACAAATGTGTATTGACCAGCTAGTATGTGCTAAGGACACAGACATGTACAAAACTAAATCTCTGCTGTCTGTGGCAGACCATCCTGATGGTTGGAATTATGAGTGCAATCATGACGTTAGAAAAGCAGAAGCCTACCAGGCTGGGAGGAAGCAAGGCCTCCGTGAAGAAGTGGCCCTAAACTCAGACTAACGGATTTGGGCTGGTATAATGCACAGAGGAGGATCGGTGTGATAAAAGTAGATGTCAGATAAGAACAAAAGGCAGGCATGTCAGAGCAAGAAGGCCTTGGCCGTTAATACCAGATACTGTCTAGTTGTCATGAAATTATTTGTAGTTGGCTGGACACGTGTTCTTTATGTGAACTCTTAGTAAACCATCTATGTTTCACTATAGAAAGTGGGGACAACCATGAGTAAAGGATTCCCCTGAGTATTATGAGGGCAAGACTTCATATCCTGCCCAGAGAAGGTAGATAAGAAAAGTAATACATTTAGCTGGAAGTTGTTGAAATGGGATCCAGTTCTCTTTTTTGCTGTGTGAAAGCTAGACCTCTGATAGATATTTATTAGTCAGTTGGGATTTATATCAATGGTTCCATTGGAAAGAGCTCTGAAAATCTATATGTACTAAGTGCATTACCTGTTGGAGTAAATATTATGCATCACACAATCAAATTCTGCTGTTTTTCAAATATATGTAGAAGGTGTATGACTAATAAGATATGAGAGATATTTAAAGCATCACTGAATTAGTCAGAGTTGTGTTATTTTTGTGTGTTTTCTCCATCCCCAGACACAAAAGTACTACTTTCATAAAATTAACATTAAAAACAGAGGTTTTCATATCATAAGAAATTACAAACTTATGGTCTATATGATGAAAATGCCATATGGAAAAATGATCAGTTCTATGTTAGTGGTCTTAACTAGCTAATGATTCAGAACAACCAAGCAATTGACCCACTTGGCTTCAGTGAATTTCTTCCTTAATATGACCCCAGAGACTTCTATTTGATTCATATCAACATGCCATATATCCAGACTTGAAAATAAAATAATGGAATCAATTGAGTGTTATTAAGAAGCTCATTCATTTCCATTTCAGCTTTGATTGAAAACCCTGACCATGTTTTTGGTTTTGCTTATTTGCATTCCAAACACTTGCTATGTGCCTGGCACTTTGATGGTGCCATGGAAGATACAGTAACTTTTAAATCATGTTCCCTGACTTCAAAGAACTCACAGTACAATTGGGGAGAAAATATTTATACCTAAATTCCAATACAAGACAGGAAGAGTTGAGTACCATAAGAAATATGTACATGCAGAATGGGAAAATTGTCCCAAAATAATGGTATCAACAAAGTCTGATGGAGAAGATGGAAGGTGAGTCTGGGAGACTGGGCTGCACAAGGCTTCCTAAGTGGTCCAGATTGGCTAAAATTTCTGGGGACTGACAGACAAATGGGGACCCAAATTTTAAGACCAGCTGATGGAGGGAAGTGAGCTTTAGGGACCCATGATCTACTTTTATTTTTAATAAAATGACTGGGTAGGTCTTTTTTTAAAAAAACTACACAGCAAGAAGTCTGGAGATGGGCAGTCAAGGACTGGTACAGCTGCTCCACAATGCTGTCAATTTCCTCCTATCTTTTTATCCCAATATCCTTCTTTTTTTTTTCATATATGAAGTTTATTGTCAAATTGGTTTCCATACAACACCCAGTGCTCATCCCAAAAGGTGCCCTCCTCAATACCCATCACCCACCCTCCTCTCCCTCCCACCCCCTATCAACCCTCAGTTTGTCCTCAGTTTTTAAGAGTCTCTTATGCTTTGACTCTCTTCCACTCTAACCTCTTTTTTTTTTTTTCCTTCCCCTCCCCCATGGGTTTCTGTTAAGTTTCTCAGGATCCACATAAGAGTGAAAACATATGGTATCTGTCTTTCCCTGTATGGCTTATTTCACTTAGCATAACACTCTCCAGTTCCATCCATGTTGCTACAAAGGGCCATATTTCATTCTTTCTCATTGCCACGTAGTACTCCATTGTGTATATAAACCACGATTTTTTTATCCATTCATCAGTTGATGGACATTTAAGCTCTTTCCATAATTTGGCTATTGTTGAGAGTGCTGCTATAAACATTGGGGTACAAGTGCCCCTATGCATCAGTACTCCTGTATCCCTTGGGTAAATTCCTAGCAGTGTATTGCTGGGTCATAGGGTAGGTCTATTTTTAATTTTTTGAGAAACCTCCACACTGTTTTCCAGAGTGGCTGCACCAATTTGCATTCCCACCAACAGTGCAAGAGGGTTCCCGTTTCTCCACATCCTCTCCGGCATCTATAGTGTCCTGATTTGTTCATTTTGGCCACTCTGACTGGCGTGAGGTGATATCTGAGTGTGGTTTTGATTTGTATTTCCCTGATGAGGAGCGACGTTGAGCATCTTTTCATGTGCCTGTTGGCCATCCGGATGTCTTCTTTAGAGAAGTGTCTATTCATGTTTTCTGCCCATTTCTTCACTGGGTTGTTTTTCGGGTGTGGAGTTTGGTGAGCTCTTTATAGATTTTGGATACTAGCCCTTTGTCCGATATGTCATTTGCAAGTATCTTTTCCCATTCCATTGTTTGCCTTTTAGTTTTGTTGGTTGTTTCCTTTGCTGTGCAGAAGCTTTTTATCTTCATAAGGTCCCAGTATTTCATTTTTGCTTTTAATCCCCTTGCCTTTGGGGATGTGTCAAGTAAGAAATTGCTATGGCTGAGGTCAGAAAGGTCTTTTCCTGCTTTCTTCTCTAGGGTTTTGATGGTTTCCTGTCTCACATTCAGGTCCTTTATTCATTTTGAGTTTATTTTTGTGAATGGTGTGAGAAAGTGATCTAGTTTCATTCTTCTGCATGTTGCTGTCCAGTTCTCCCAGCACCATTTGTTAAAGAGACTGTGTTTTTTCCATTGGATATTCTTTCCTGCTTTGTCAAAGATTAGTTGGCCATACGTTTGTGGGTCTAGTTCTGGGGTTTCTATTCTATTCCATTGGTCTATGTGTCTGTTTTTGTGCCAATACCATGCTGTCTTGATGATTACAGCTTTGTAGTAGAGGCTAAAGTCTGGGATTGTGATGCCTCCTGCTTTGGTCTTCTTCTTCAAAATTACTTTGGCTAGTTGGGGCCTTTTGTGGTTCCATATGAATTTTAGGATTGCTTGTTCTAGTTTCGAGAAGAATGCTGGTGCGATTTTGATTGGGATTGCATTGAATGTGTAGATAGCTTTGGGTAGTATTGACATTTTGACAATATTTATTCTTCCAACCCATGAGCATGGAATGTTTTTCCATTTCTTTATATCTTCTTCAATTTCCTTCATAAGCTTTCTATAGTTTTCAGCATACAGATCTTTTACATCTTTGGTTAGATTTATTCCTAGGTATTTTATGCTTCTTGGTGCAGTTGTGAATGGGATCAGTTTCTTTATTTGTCTTTCTGTTGCTTCATTATTAGTGTATAAGAATGCAACTGATTTCTGTACATTGATTTTGTATCCTGCAATTTTGCTAAATTCATGTATCAGTTCTAGCAGACTTCCGGTGGAGTCTATCGGATTTTCCATGTATAATAAATATCATGTCATCAGCAAAAAGTGAAAGCTTAACTTCATCTTTGCCAATTTTGATGCCTTTGATTTCCTTTTGTTGTCTGTTTGCTGATGCTAGAACTTCCAACACTATGTTAAACAACAGCGGTGAGAGTGGACATCCCTGTCGTGTTCCTGATCTCAGGGAAAAAGCTCTCAGTTTTTCCCCATTGAGGATGATGTTAGCTGTGGGCTTTTCATAAATGGCTTTTATGATCTTTAAGTATGTTCCTTCTATCCCAAATTTCTCGAGGGTTTTTATTAAGAAAGGGTGCTGAATTTTGTCAAAGGCCTTTTCTGCATCCATTGACAGGATCATATGGTTCTTATCTTTTCTTTTATTAATGTGATGTATCATGTTGATTGATTTGTGAATGTTGAACCAGCCCTGCATCCCAGGAATGAATCCCACTTGATCATGGTGAATAATTCTTTTTATATGCTGTTGAATTCGATTTGCTAGTATCCTATTGAGAATTTTTGCATCCATATTCATCAGGGATATTGGCCTGTAGTTCTCTTTTTTTACTGGGTCTCTGTCTGGTTTAGGAATCAAAGTAATACTGGCTTCATAGAATGAGTCTGGAAGTTTTCCTTCCCTTTCTATTTTTTGGAATAGCTTGAGAAGGATAGGTATTATCTCTGCTTTAAACGTCTGGTAGAACTCCCCTGGGAAGCCATCTGGTCCTGGACTCTTATTTGTTGGGAGATTTTTGATGACTGATTCAATTTCTTCGCTGGTTATGGGTCTGTTCAAGCTTTCTATTTCCTCTGGATTGAGTTTTGGAAGCGTGTGGGTGTTTAGGAATTTGTCCATTTCTTCCAGGTTGTCCTGTTTGTTGGCATATAATTTTTCATAGTATTCCCTGATCATTGCTTGTATCTCTGAGGGATTGGTTGTAATAATTCCACTTTCATTCATGATTTTATCTATTTGGGTCATCTCCCTTTTCTTTTTGAGAAGGCTGGCTAGAGGTTGATCAATTTTGTTTATTTTTTCAAAAAACCAACTCTTGGTTTCGTTGATCTGCTCTACAGTTTTTTTAGATTCTATATTGTTTATTTCTGCTCTTATCTTTATTGTTTCTCTTCTTCTGCTAGATTTAGGCTGTCTTTGCTGTTCTGCTTCTATTTCCTTTAGGTGTGCTGTTAGATTTTGTATTTGGGATTTTTCTTGTTTCTTGAGATAGGCCTGGATTGCAATGTATTTTCCTCTCAGGGCTGCCTTTGCTGCATCCCAAAGTGTTTGGATTGTTGTATTTTCATTTTCATTTGTTGCCATATATTTTTTAATTTATTCTCTAATTGCTTGGTTGACCCATTCATTATTTAGTAGGGTGTTCTTTAACCTCCATGCTTTTGTAGGTTTTCCAGACTTTTTCCTGTGGTTGATTTCAAGCTTCATAGCATTGTGGTCTGAAAGTATGCATGGTATGATTTCAATTCTTGTATACTTATGAAGGGCTGTTTTGTGACCCAGTATGTGATCTATCTTGAAGAATGTTCCATGTACACTCGAGAAGACAGTATATTCTGTTGCTTTGGGATGCAGAGTTCTAAATATATCTGTCAAGTCCATCTGATCCAATGTATCATTCAGGGTCCTTGTTTCTTTACTGACCGTGTGTCTAGATTATCTATCCATTTCTGTAAGTGGAGTGTTAAAGCCCCCTGCAATTACCACATTCTTATCAATAAGGTTGCTTGTTTGTGAGTAATTGTTTTATATATTTGGGGGCTCCTGTATTCGGTGCATAGACATTTATAATTGTTAGCTCTTCCTAATGGATAGACCCTGTGATTATTATATAATGCCCTTCTTCATCTCTTGTTACAGCCTTTAATTTAAAGTCTAGTCTGTCTGATATAAGTATGGCTACTCCAGCTTTCTTTTGACTTCCAGTGGCATTATAAATAGTTCTCCACCCCCTCACTCACAATCTGAAGGTGTCCTCAGGTCTAAAATGAGTCTCTTGTAGACAGCAAATAGATGGGTCTTGTTTTTTTATCCATTCTGATACCCTATGTCTTTTGGTTGGCGCATTTAGTCCATTTACATTCAGTGTTATTATAGAAAGATATGGGTTTAGAGTCATTGTGATGTCCGTAGGTTTCATGCTTGTAGAGATGTCTCTGGTACTTTGTCTCACAGGATCCCCCTTAGGATCTCTTGTAGGGCTGGTTTAGTGGTGACGAATTCCTTTAGTTTTTGTTCATTTGGGAAGACCTTTATCTCTCCTATTCTAAATGACAGACTTGCTGGATAAAATATTCTAGGCTGCTATTTTTTCTGTTCATCACATTGAAGATCTCCTGCCATTCCTTTCTGGCCTGCCAAGTTTCAGTAGAGAGATCAGTCACGAGTCTTATAGGTCTCCCTTTATATGTTAGAGCACGTTTATCTCTAGCTGCTTTCAGAATTTTCTCTTTATCCTTGTATTTTTCCAGTTTCACTATGATATGTGGTGCAGAAGATCAATTCAAGTTATGTCTGAAGGGAGTTCTCTGTGCCTCTTGGATTTTAATGCCTTTTTCCTTCCCCAGATCCGGGAAGTTCTCAACTACTATTTCTTCAAGTACACCTTCAGCACTTTTCCCTCTCTCTTCCTCCTCTGGAATACCAATTATGTGTATATTATTTCTCTTTAGTGCATCACTTAGTTCTCTAATTTTCCCCTCATACTCCTGGATTTTTTTATCTCTCTTTTTCTCAGCTTCTTCTTTTTCCATAATTTTATCTTCTAGTTCACCTATTCTCTCCTCTACCTCTTCAATCTGAGCCGTAGTTGTCTCCATTTTATTTTGCAACTCGTTGATAGCATTTTTTACCTCCTCCTGGCTGTTCCTTAGTCCCTTGATCTCTGTAGCAAGAGATTCTCTGATGTCCTTTATACTGTTTTCAAGCCCAGCGATTAATTTTATGACTATTATTCTAAATTCACTTTCTGTTATATTGTTTAAATCATTTTTGATCAGTTCATTAGCTGTTGTTATTTCCTGGACGTTTTTCTGAGGGGAATTCTTCCGTTTCGTCATTTTGGATAGTCCCTGGAGTGGTGTGGGAATGCGGGGCACTTCCCCTATGCTGTCTTGAATAACTTGCATTGGTGGGAGGGGCCACAGTCAGACCTGATGTCTGCCCCAGCCCACCGCTGGGGCCACAGTCAGACTGGTGTGTGCTTCTCTTCCCCTCTCCTAGGGGCGGGATTCACTGTGGGGTGGTGTGGTCTGTCTGCCTTTTTTTTTTTAATTGTGGTAAAAAAAACAAAACAAAACACATAACACAAACCATTTTAAGTGCACAGCTCAAGAGTGTTAACTATATTCACAGTGTTGTGAAATCCATTTCCAGAACTTTTTCATGATGCAAAACTGAAACTCGTATTCTATCTGGTGGATGGCAACTCCCCTTTTTGCTGGTAACTACACTTCTACTTTCTGCTTCAAGGAATCTGATCTACTTTGGACACCTCAAATAAGTGAGATTATACAATATTTGTCTTTTTGTGTCTGGTTTATTTCACTTAGAATCATGTCTTCAAGGCTCATCCATGTGGTAGCAGGTGTCAGAATTTCCTTCCTTTTTAAGACTGAATAATATTCCCATTGTCATACATACCCATGTTCTTTATTGATGGACTTTTGGGTTGCTTCCCCCTCTTAGCTACTGTGAATAATGCTGCTATTAACATGGATGTGCCATCATCCAGTTCTAAAGTGGGGAAAGTGGTAACCACACAGACACACGGCCATCAAGATTTGAGAATTTTTACTTTGCTCAAGCTTTCATCGCCTGTTAAATAATAACTGAACAGAAGCCATTAAAATATACAACTGTTCCTTACCTAGATGCATTTGACTGTAAATACCCTGGAGAATAACCTGTCCAATCAATCTTCCCCCTACTCAGCTCTTTCTTCCCACAACCAGTGGGCAGAACTTTCCTGACATAATCTCAATACCTGCTGATTTCAAGGTCCAGGCTGGCTGGATTCACATGACTTCACCGCTCCCTTCTTCAAGGGTGAAACTCAGACCATGTCTGTTTGTTTGCTTTATTTTCTCCAACTAATATTGGCATTGTCCATTATTTAATTTTGAAATACAAGGAAACACGATTTGTAACTGGGATCCCTAATTACAGACACTTGAGATATCTGGCAAATATAAATGTTGATTTAACAGGACTGTCCCTACTTCCTAGAAAAAGAGACGTCTACAATGAACTTCAAAGGGGGAAAGAACATTTTAAATCATCATCTTCTGCTTCTGTTGGTGGGGGGGCGGTTAATAAAAATAAACTCAGAATGAAGCATCCAATACCTTAGCAACAATTTCCTTAGTTGCTTTCTTCAGGGCTTTGCTCAAAAAGTACCTTCTTAGTGATGCATTCCTGACCAAACCCTTAAAAATCACACCTTCCCCAACCTCCTGGCTCTCCTCTTTCCCCTTCCCAATTTATTTTGCTTCATAGTCCTAATCACCTTCTTATCTCCCTAATATATGTATGTATGTATGTATGTATGTATGTATTTATTTATTTGTTTATTTATTTATTTATTTTTGGCTCACTACTCCAGAATGTTCCACGAGGTCAAGGATTGTGTCTGCTTTGTTCTCTCAGTGAATCTTTGTTCTTTTCTGTATCCCCAGTGCCTGGCACATAGTCAGCACTCGATAAATATTCGTGGAGTGAATGAATAAAGGAATACATGGGTTATCATCTGAAGATAATTGTAGTAATCATCTTTTCTACCACAACCCCTCTTCTCACACAACTACCCTTATCCACAGGCTTGAGCCCTGGCAGCCATGTTTGGAGGACACAAATAGTGTCCCACAGCCACCACTGTGTAGACCAGGAGAGGACATGACCCTAACTACTTCTCAGATTGCATCTCCCAGAACTAACCGAAGGATGCTAATCCAAGGTTGCCCGTGTGGCTGCAACTAAGGTGTCACAAAGCAAGGCTGCAGGAGAGACACGTGAAGAGAGAAGAAGCAAGGAGCCTCGGCAAGAGAGTGAGGGTGTTACAAAGAGAAAGGCAGAGACAAATGAGAGACCACATGATCCCAGAGGGAAACTAAAAGAATCAACCTTGATTCTGGATAGTTTTGTCAACTATCTTGGCCCCTGGTGTATTCTGTCCCATACCCCCGTGTACTTCTAGTAAATTCCCTTTCTGGCTTAAGCCATCTGGGTGTGGGTTTCTTCTCTTTACAGCTAAAACAGCCTTCACTGGGACAGTGACATGAAACATCTCTCAGTGCAGATGCTAATAAATGTGTTTGCATTCATCAAAGTGATATTTCAGTGGGTCTGTGGTCAAATAAGTGCTCTAACCCCTTTTGCACTTTGTCGCTTCATTTGGAATCACTAGGACCAGGGTTCACCCTGCAGTATGAATTCAGGGCTTTTTATGTGGCTTTTTCATATGATAATGTAGAGTATATTTTCAGCCCAGCCTTCAATCAAATGGGCATCATCTTAAGGAGATATAATTATAGCAGCTATTTTGCTGGCTCTTAACTGAGGACAAAGCAAACAGTGTAAGAAATTATATTCAGTGATGATACTCAGAAAAACACAGGGATGAAGGTCAGTTGGCATAGACCCATCTGTAACATTTTATCCTCAGAGGAACCCCCCACACTGAAGGCCCAGGAGGACTGTTGTGTTTTGTTTTGGTTTTTGGTTTTGTTTTGTTTTTTCTTGTATGGACAGATAGCAGTTGCCTTAATAGGTTGTGAAATTATTAGCCTTGGCATATCCAACAAACCCAAATAAAATAAGAAAAAATACCCTCAATTACCAGTGAATCATATGCAATAATAGCCACTTAAATCCACTGAAAACAACTTAGGTAAAACAATTGCCTTGGGGTTGTTTTACTTTGTTTTGTTTTAATTTAATCTTAACCACTCAAAGTCACACTGGAAATTTATATCTTCCAGTGACAATTCAGTATTTCGGTAACCTTGACCCTTTCTTTTGCAGTTTAAAATCACAGAAATGTTACACCATGGTAAAAATGAGTAACAACGCTAATGTATTCTCTCTTAATGCCATAATCAGCAAGTGAAACATAATTAGAGAACAGTGGTGTGCAGGCCAATTATGTATCCATCTCTGCTTGATGCAAAAGAAATCTGACTTGGTCAATCCTAAAACTGACCAAACTTCATTACACATCTTCCACTGTAAAACACTTGTGTTTCAAACTATGGTACATGTGTTTGGAAAGTGGGGCATAAGAGAAAATAATTTCAAGAAACAGAAGAGATGTGTGCTGGTGCAAAGCTGTCTAATCCCCCTTTCCACTTTCCTCCTCCTCCTCCTCCTCCTCCTCCTCCTCCTCCTCCTCCTCCTCCTCCTCCTCTTCCTCCTCCTTCTTCTCCTTCTCCTTCTTTCCCCTTCTTCTCCATCATCGTCCCCTTCTCCTCCTCCTTCTTCTTCTTCTTCTTCTTCTTCTTCTTCTTCTTCTTCTTCTTCTTCTTCTCTCCCCTTCTTCTCCATCATCGTCGTCTTCTTCTTCTTCTTCTTCTTCTTCTTCTTCTTCTTCCTCTTCTTCTTTTCTTCTTCTTCTCCTTCATCATCGTTGTCTTCTTCATCACATCTTCTTCCTCCTTCTCCTTCATCATCATCGTCTTCATCTCCTTCATTGTCATCATTTTCTTCTTCTTCTTCTTCTTCTTCTTCTTCTTCTTCTTCTTCTTCTTCTTCTTCTTCTCTCCCCTTCTTCTCCATCATCGTCGTCTTCTTCTTCTTCTTCTTCTTCTTCTTCTTCTTCTTCTTCTTCTTCTTCCTCTTCTTCTTTTCTTCTTCTTCTCCTTCATCATCGTTCTCTTCTTCATCATCATCTTCTTCCTCCTTCTCCTTCATCATCATCGTCTTCATCTCTTTCATTGTCATCATTTTCTTCTTCTTCTTCTTCTTCTTCTTCTTCTTCTTCTTCTTCTTCTTCTTCCTCTTCCTCCTCCTCCTTCTTCTTCATCATCATCATCTTCTCCTTTGTCGTTTTCTTCTTCTTCTTCTTCTTCTTCTTCTTCTTCTTCTTCTTCTTCTTCTTCTTCTCTCTTCTTCTCCTTCATCATCGTTGTCTTCTCCTTCATCATCATCTTCTTCTTCCTCCTTCTCCTTCATCATCATCGTCTTCATCTCCTTCATCGTCATCATTTTCTTCTTCTTCTTCTTCTTCTTCTTCTTCTTCTTCTTCTTCTTCCTCCTTCTCCTTCATCATCATCATCTTCTCTTTTGTCTTCTTCTTCTTCTTCTTCTTCTTCTTCTTCTTCTTCTTCTTCTTCTTTCCCCTTCTTCTCCATCATCATCTCCTCCTCCTCCTCCTCCTCCTCCTTCTTCTTCTTCTTCTTTTCTCCTTCTTCTCCTTCATCATCGTTGTCTTCTCCTTCATCATCTTCTTCTTCCTCCTTCTTCTCCTTCATCATCATCGTCTTCATCTCCTTCATCGTCATTTTCTTCTTCTTCTTCTTCTTCTTCTTCTTCTTCTTCTTCTTCTTCCTCCTCCTCCTCCTCCTCCTCCTTCATTATCATCATCTTCTTCTCCTTCATCGTCATCTTCTTCTTCTTCTTCTCCTTCTTCTCTTTCTACTTCTTCATCATCTTCTTATCCTTCTTTCTCCTTCTTCTTCATCGTCGTCTTCTTCTTCTCTTCTTCATTGTCTTCTTCTTCGTCTTCATCTCCATCTTCTTCTCCTTTTTCCTCTCCTTCTCCTTCTTTTCATTTCTAACACGACCAAAGGTTCACTCAGACAGTTGGGTTTGTGTGTAAACACAACTGACTGGTTCTCACTGAAAAGATACTTCTCTACTCTTCAGCTAATAATATTTCCCTTTTGTTCCACCTCATTACTTTCAGTTTTTCTCCACTGTTTTAAGTAAGCTAAGTAATTTCTCTCCCTCTTCACTGTCTGCACCTTTACAAATATTTGCAAATGGTTCTTATGCTCTATCCTGTTACTTATCACAAAGTAAAAATCTTCTGTGTCTTTGATACTTAATAACTGAGCCAATGTCTTAACTATTTTTCTCCCCTGCTTTCAACTGTCTTACATGGAATGGTAATTATCTCATGCAGTCCTCTGCAGCACAATGTTGAATTCAAAATTCATGTTGCTTTTTCTTAACAAATTCTGTCTTGGATGACATTGCTCTAAGAGGTTATCGGAGACAAAGAGCCACTGCTGAGTCCTAAACAGTTAGAAGACCTGGGTCATGAGATCTCACTCATGGTAGCCTTATCTCTACCACTGTGTGGCTTTGGGAAAGTCACTACTTCTAAACATCTCACTGTCTTTTCCTATAGTAAGGGTTCAAATAGATTATCTGTAAGATGTCTTCTAAATCCCTGATTTGAAGGCTAACCTATATTTCAGAGTATCCTTTTTAAAACCTAAATCTGATCAAGTCAGATTTCCCTTAAGAGCGTTCAGTTACTTCCTACTGCACTTAGAATGAATTCAAACTTCTTTACAAAGCCTACAAAGTGCTGTATGGTCCAGCCTCTGCTACATCTCCAACTTCAGCTTATACCACCCTCCAAATGAGACTCTGAAATAAGGATGTGAGTCCAAGTAGTTTATTTGGAAAAGGAATGATGTGGGAATGGGGACGGAAGGCAGTGAAGGAAGGAAGTCAATAAAAGGTAGGTGATCAAGCAGCTTACCACAATGGACTGAGGTTCAATCCCCCTGAGGACTCCTGAAAGACAGGGAGAGCACAGACTATGCCTCTTGGCAATAATCCTTCCCAAGGGGCAGGAGGCTGGGAATTTCATCTACCAGCTACCAGTAGCCAGAAGTTGAGAACAAATCCCAGGACATCAATTCTCTGGCCCCTCTAGCCTGCCCAGTGTGTTGACCCAGCATGCCAAGGGAAAGCCAGGAGGACTAAGGTATGGGTAGTATGCTGACAAATCTGGTACTCTAGGGGTGTCTGGGTGACTCAGATGGTTAGGCATTTGACTTTGATGTTGGCTCAGGTCATGATCTCATGGTTCACGGGATCAAGCCCCACTTTGAACTCTGCGCTGACAACATGGAGCCTGCTTGGGATTCTCTCTCTCTCTCTCTCTCTCTCTCTCTCTCTCTCTCTCTCTCTCCCTGCCCTTTCACTGCTTGCACACGCATGTTCTCTCTCTCAAAAATATATAAACACTTTTTAAAAATCTGGTACTCTACTGTTTCCTAAAATCCAGCCTTGCAGGCCTTTTCCAGTTCCTCAGACTTGTCGCCCTGTCTTCTCTTTCAGAGACTCTATGTAGACCAGCCCCTCTGACTCAGACAGTTTTCAAGGTTCCTTCCTTCTCGGTGTGAGCAGAACTTTCTCAGGTAAGTCACCCCTGATCATCCTAATTAAGTTCCTTTCCCTTCCTTATTTTGTTAACACTCCATGTTTGTTTCCTTCACAGCATCTTTCATGTTGTGTACTTATATTACTATTTTAGCTTATTTTACAACTGTGTACTCCACTAGAGTATACATTGTCCTTGGGTAGAGACTGTATCTACTTTATTCATCAACATAGAGCCAGCATCTAGCTCAGTGCCTGATAAATGGCTGGTACCCACTAAACTGTTCTCACACAAGTAAATTTTTGAAAGTGCACAGTTGTTTGCAAAAACTATCCATTTATACCCAACAACCAAAAATGTTTTGGTGAGCTAGAGAGAAATGTTTTGATGCATCATTCTCTTGCACTTTGCAAAGTGCTGATTTCAATGACCTCCTGAAGGAGACCATACCATAGACTCCCATAGGTATTTTGCCTTTAGTAACTCATATAAGAACAGTAATAGATATGAACAGGGCCTCCACATACTAAAGCAGCCGGGAGATAAGATTCCAATCTCAGCCTCCTAGGCTCATATGCTTCATGCAGTAATTGTGACTTCTTGAAATATTATTGAAATATTATTATTCAAAAAATAATAATGAGGAAAATGGATTATCTCTTAAGTCTCCTCTTAAGCCTCAATATTCTCTCAGTCTGTTAATGAGAATGATAAATATCGCCCTTGCATGTTATAGATGTTCAACAAATATTTGGTTTTTAAATGTTATCCATAGAATATGGATAGCTGAGCCACAGGTACACTGACATGAAATTCTCCTAACTGAATCTGTTTCTTTATCTGCAAAAAGTGGCAGTCTAATATACAAGCTAAGAATGACAAATACTTGCTGTGAGTGTCACTATTATCCAGTTCTATGCTCATGGCAGCCATCACTAATCAATTGCCACACTCTTTACCAACGATCCAAAATGTGGCCCCAGAAACCTGACAGATGTTACCTTAACCAAGAGATCAAGGTTAACATTGCCAGTGATAAGTCCTGTTGAAAGCAGGATAGCATGACATGATGGGATGGGAAGGCATTCCACCTCTACGGTGTTCTTCCCCAAAACCCATAACCCCAGTCTAATCATGGCAAAACCAGTAAGACAAATTCAAACTGAGGGACACTATACAAAACACCTGACCAGTACTCCTTAAAACTCTCAAGGTCATTACAAACAAGGAAAGAGGAAGAAACTGTCTCAGACCAGAGGAGACTAGGCAGCATGACAATAAAATGCAATGTGGGGTCTTGAATGGGATCCTGGATCAGCAAAAACAAAAAACAAAAACAACAACAACAACAACAACAACAGCAACAACAACAAAAAATGGCATTAATGAAAAAACAAAAAGAAAACAAATAAAATGTGAGTAAAGTCTGGAGTTCAGTTAATAGCAATGTGCCAATGTTAATTTCTTAGTTTTGACAAATCTACAATGATTACATAAGATACAAACAGTAGGTTAAAGCAGTAGGTTTATGGGAACTCTGTTATCTTGGTGAATTTTTTATAAATCTAAAATTATTCCAAAATAAAAAGCTTATTTTTAAAAAGTCAGTGAGCCAGGTCCCCTCACTACCAGTGTGTTTCTCCTCTTTCTGACCTTCAATTTTCTCATCAGAGTGTCTTTAATCTTTTCAGATATTTTAATGCAGATATAGAAGATTGGAATTAAAGTCTAACCATGAAATATTTTCAGTTAGAACACCTTGCCTGGGGCATATAGTAGGAGATAAATGATCCCGCCAAAACCAGTGTTGCTTTTTTCCCCACTTTCAAGCAACGTGAATTGCTATGCAGATGTAGACTTTTCTAAATTAATGCATTTTTACATTTTTAATTAATTTTCCAAAACATCTTCTACTTACACCCAAATTTAATTGCAAAGTCTGAGATCTGGGCGGAGTGAGAATTTATCGAATGATTTTATGCTAAGGAACCCCTGCCCCTAACACTAACAATCAACTAAATTGCTACAAATCTTCTCTTAATACCCTCCAGATGACATCCAGACCACAGCTAGTCTTTGTTCAATTCATACAGCTTTTCCCTTGAAGATACATACTGAGTGCAGGATTCATGCTTTCTGTGTACTTATGGATCCCATAATTCATTGTCTAGGTGAAATGGGCTGCTTTCGAAAACTTGGAGACTACAGCCTTCACTTTTCAAATTGTGTAGCTAGCAGATTTCATTTACAGTATATTGCAACAAGTCCCTGGGAGTTTTCACCGAAAGCCATAAATCAGAATCAGTTAAGAAAAATGTTCAAGAGAATTTCCCATTTCTGCAGATAGACAAGGTTGAGAAATATCAGAGGTAGAGTTATATAGTGTGAAATGACACTTTCTAAAGGGCTCTTTTGAGCAATTTATTAAGAATTTGTCAAAGACATGCCAAGTGCTCATCAGTGAATTAGGCATGTATTATAATGCTTATTGTAGCATTTAAAGATCATGATACTTATCACTTAGATTGTACTTAACACGCTCAAAACATTTTCAGTTCTAATTAAATATTCTCCCACGTGTATCTGTGTAGAGAAATAACCATTTATAGGAGGAAGAAATACCCAGACTCACAAATAAAAAATCCATCAGAGAAGTCTTGGGAACTTGAGTACAGCATTAAATATGTAGGCAAATGTATAACATCTTGAGTTTCAGCCAGAAGTCTAAATTGGTTCCCCAAACAACCATTTGGAGTTCAGTCTTCTTATCAAAATGAGTCTTCATGCTTTTGTTTTCCTGAAGTTTTAGCTGCCCTAGACAGAGCCTTTTGAGGTTTAGGCTAATTATATGGAGCCAAGCAGGGAAACCGAGTGATTCCATTTTCCCAAATGGAGGGCTTGTCTTTTCAGAAACCAAGCTCAAAGAATGTGGGTTAAACATATTCCAGCTTTGAGACTTCCTTTTCTTCATTTTTTTCCTCAACTTTCATAAAAGACATTACTATTTCCTGATAGGATCTACATTTCAGTAGAGGGAACACCCAAAAAGAGAATCCATCTTCACAGGTACCATTTATACTATTTGAAAATATGGGTCAAGAATTTTTGCTGAGAGAAGTTTGAGACTCAAAACTCAAATTTGGCTACTCAATGAAAGATTTAATTTGAGTGTTCAAACCATGAACCCCAGCGGTAGGCAAGATGGCAGTATTTATCCAAAAGGAACAAGGCATATTCTTTGGTTCAAGGATGGGATTTTTAGGAACCCACCCCGAGGCCATTCCATATATGAAGTATATGTACAAGTGCGTTTGCTGAAGCACTGTTTATAATAGGAAAAAATCGGAACTCTCCAAAATGCCCCTTGATAGAGAAATGCATAGTTTATTTATCTACTACAATACAACCCTGGAGAAGCATTAGTTAGAACTAGTGTCACATCAACTGGCTATGTTTGTAGTCTGCTCCTCCATGGAGATTCAGCCCCCACAACTTTAACCAGAAGGGGAAAGAAACAAGAGTGGGGGTTTTTCAAAACTAAATTACTTGGGGTACAATAGAGTGTTTTCATTAAGCATACGAGCAACAGAGCCAGATGATCCAAGTTCAAATCACAGCTCTACCCTTGATGTGACTTCCGTCGAGTTATAGATAATCATAATCTGTGGTTTCAATACCTATGAAAGGTGGTCCATATTAATAGTATCCTCTCTGTAGAGATCTTAAAAGAATTAACGAGACAATGCATGTATTATAGCATCATGCCCATCACACAGGAAATACTCAACTAAATATCACCTATGATGATAATATTCAGCTAGAAGGGATCTTGGAGCCTTGCTACTCAAAGGGTAGTTGGTGGAACAGTGACAGCAGCATCTGGGAGATCATTGGAATGCGGGCTGTCAGGCCCCACTCCACATATACTCAATCAGAATCTGCATTTTCAACATGCCCCCAGATGATTCATATGCACCTTATAGTCTGAAACTAGTAAGTCCAGAACAGACTTACTGAATTTCTAACAAGTTGCTTGAGTAGCACATTAAGTTTGAGAAGTCCTTCCTGCCTTACAGATTGCCCAGTTCTGCCCCCTCACTGTACAAGTGAAGGGACTGAGTTCTGAAAATGTTAACTGACTTATTCAAGTCACACACCAGTAAACAGTAAATCTGGGACTCAGACCTAGCTTTCCTTGCCCTGAACCTTACACTTAGAACAAAGATTTCGAATTTTAAATTATCAGGGCAGCCCAGTTCTCCAGGAGCACAGTGAATGGTTTGAAATGGGCTCACTATCCAATTCTGAGAATCTGTATGCATGTCAAGGTAAGTGAGACCCTAAATGGTTGTTATAATGAATGCAACGTTATAATTCACGCAGAGTCACTGTTGTACCTAGCAAATTCATAATTAGAGGTAATTTTGCACCTGCTGTCATGAGAAGATGGCATTTCCTTTAATTTAGCTTGATGCCTTGATTATACTGTGGGAGCGGCAGGAGACAAGGCAATCTCTCACTCGACTCCTGGAGAAAACACACAGCCTTTGGTTTGTGGTTATGATTAATAAAGCCATTTAGCATCCTTGGAATCATCAGCTGCTGTTTCTCATCGTACTGATGCAGAATCTTCCATGAGGCAGGAGCACTTGTCACCATCAACCTGTTGCAAAAACCTCAAGAGGCTACTAGGTTATTTTTGGGATGAACCATCCCATGAATCCCAATCAAACTAACTTGGAAATATAGTCATTGAAGTGGCTACGAATGCAGGTCACTGCATCAGGGTCATAAGAAACATAATGTTATTTTCCTATAATTGAATTTCTCTAATACAAGACCTTGTATCAGGAGTTTGGGGTGTACCTCTTTTTTGGTGGGCTGCTTTAGATTTGGGGAACTTGTCTAGAGCCAAGTCACTAAGGGTGTAATGGGTAATTGTAATGGTCAACTTGCCCGGACTAAGGGATTCCCACCTAGCTGGTAAAATATTATTTCTGGGTGTGTCCATGAGGACGTTTCTGGAAGAGATTAGCATTTGAGTTGATGAACTGAATAAAGCATATGGCCCATTATCCAATCGTTGAAGGCCCAGATAGCACAAAAAGGCTGAGGAAGAGCCAGTTTGTTCTCTCTCTCTCTGCTTGAGCTGAAACATGGATCTTCTCAAGGTCTTGGACATCAGTGCTCCTGATTCTCAGGCTTTCAGACTTAGGTCAGGATTTACACCATCAGCCCCACCCCCATTCTCATGCCTTTGGACTCAGACTAAATCACATCACCAGCTTTCCTGGTTCTCCAGCTTGCAGACGGCAGATATATAGGACGTCTTAGCCTCCATAACGTCGTGAGCCAATTCCTTTAAGCCTCCTATGTGTATCTATATCAATATAGATATCCTATTGTTTCTCTGGAGAACACTGGTTAATACAAGAGAAGAGAGGCATCTAGATGTGCTGACATCCACTGAGAGTCTGCGTCTCGTACTGATCATTAGTCCCCCTGTGGTCACTGCTATGTCTAGTCACAGGATTCTCCCAGTCTCCTGGTGGCTCTCAGATACCCAGGCTTCTTTCTGCAGCTGTGTGCCAGCCAGAAGAGCACAGACTAGGGGAAGCTTGCCCTCTAGAGCCACTGCAAAGCCACCACATCTGCTCCCATGTCATTCTGGGAGAGTATGGAGAATTATGGAGTCTTGCCAACTCAAGATTCAAATCCAGCTCTAGCTGAGGCCAAGTCATGCCGTAACCACTACATTAATAAGCCTCTCATTTTTCCCTTCAGTATTGATCACAGCAGGAGACATGCCAGGGTCCTGGCGATCTCTACGACACATGAACCCTATTGGGCATTCTAGGGAGAAAGGAGGAAGGTCAGGTTTGGGAGCCAGAAAAAGGCACCAGTATGATCTGGGACAAGTCCCTTAACCTGCCTGACTGCCCCTCTTCAGTCTGACATTCTTCTCAGTGATTCTCACTGTGGTCAGGCACCAACCTTCATTGTCCTATTCCCTTGATGATGAAAGATTAGGTCATTTGCACTTTTTTCCTATTTTATACAAAGCTGTAGTGGACATTCTTTATCAAATATCTGTTCAGTCTGTTGTCTGATTACCAAGCGGCAAACCATTCGGGAAGAATTGATCATTCACGGACATGCTCGTCGGGGGTTGCTGTGCATCTGCTCAAACGTAGCCACGGAGTAAGATCAACTGAATAAGAGTGGATGAACTTTCACCCCCCCCAGCCCAATCCTCAATTCATGCCAACATCTACTCACCCCCAGGAAAAAGTGAGTCCATCTGAGGTGATTTGACAAGACTCTGCAATGCCCCGAAAAGGCAAATTACTATGCAGCTGTGTTAAATTGATGATAACTTGCAAGTGGAGACACATAAATTCAATGTGAATTCTCAGTGAAACTGAGACTGCAATTAACTGTACGCCATTTTAGTAAATGGGAGATTTTGCTGTACATGAAAAAAAAAATCGTGATGATTTGAAGCCGAACTACCTTCCAAAAGAGTATATACCATTTGGGGTATGGGGGTTGCTTTTCAAGTCCAAATAGTAATGCGGGGTGCAAAATTATGGAAAGCATAATTCCAGGGCAGAATTATTTGGGAGAAGTTTTTGTCAGTTTCCACTTTTTTAAAAAAGACTTTCTTATTTTTATTCTATTTGCTTCTCACGAGATTCAAACCACAATTGAGACTGGTATTAAAAAACAATCATTACCCCAAACCCAGAGGAGAGAAGACTCAGCGTGTTGTATATGAGCCACTTGATTTCAAGTGGTGTTAAGAGGGTTTTTAATTACTCAGCTTTGGACTCAGGTATCACCTTCCCTGACAAAACAGCAAGAGAGGAACAGCTTTCTCAGTGGATTAGATAACTTTCCCCACCACCAGCCCCATGACCAGGAGCCATTGTGCCACACAGGAGAAGCTATTTTCACCTAGCTCATTAGAGGGGGCAAGAAGAGGTGCTATTTAGAGTTCCTCAAGGCCGATGGGGAGAAAGAGAAGGGGAAAGTAGACAACTCTCATCAGTAGCCAACAGCTCAACATTTTCCCCGCCAAAAGTCTACCTTTTTCAAGGACACCACTCAAACTATGTAGAACAAAAAGAACAATACCTAAGAGCAGGGGCTCTGTAGTCAATTACAAAGACCTGAGTGCCAATCCCAGCTTGGGCACCTGCAAGTTTAGACAAGTTCCTCAGGGATTTGAGACTCACTTTCCTCACCTGTGAACAGGACTTATTAATATTATTCACTTCGTAGGATTTTCATGAGAATTAATTTTTTTTCAATATATAAAGGTCTTGGCACAGTGCTTGGTCTCCAGTAGATGTTCATAGGTAGCGACTATAATTAGTGTTATGACAATGACCCTTCTCTTCCTCGATCTACCAAACCAACATCAAATAGCAACTTCATTCTTGTCATATCCTAAATCATCCTTCAATTGGACCACGTCTTCCTTCTACTCAACTTCACCATTGGCATCTCTGAGAAGGACCCCACATTCACACAATCCCTGATCATTCTGTTTTTCAGCTCTACCATGTCTTACCCCACCTCAAACCCACAGTGCAGACATCCTTTCTAATTCTTGCCCATCTTTCAAGTACTATACTGAGCACACAAAAGGCAGGAGCAAGTGACCAAAGAAGCAGGGCCAGCTTCGTAGGCATGCCACCTCTACAGTCACACAGAACCCCACACTTAGAAGGACCCCCACACTTAGTTTAATGCTGTGTTGTAGCCATCTTGAAGTTCTTTTTTTTTTTAAACGTTTATTTATTTTTGAGACAGAGAGAGACAGAGCATGAACGGGGGAGGGTCAGAGAGAGAGGGAGACACAGAATCTGACACAGGCTCCAGGCTCCAAGCTGTCAGCACAGAGCCTGACGCGGGGCTCGAACTCACAGACTGCAAGATCATGACCTGAGCCGAAGTCAGCCGCTCAACCGACTGAGCCACCCAGGCGCCCCAAAGTTCTTAATTTTTTTAACAAGGGACCCCACATTTTTATTTTGAACTGGGTATGACGTATTATATAGCTGGTTCTACAAACAGGAAAAGAAATGCAAAGATGAAGGCTGAGCTGGCTCCCTGTACTGGTTCTACCATATTCTAGAAATATGACCTTGTATAAACTCACCACTTATTCTACACATATTTTATTGATTGCCTCCTGTCTCAGTGTTCTCACTTATAAAATGGGCATGATGATGGCATCTATCTCAGGGAGTGTTCTAAGAAAAATGTGTGCCTTAAGTCACTTAGCACTATGGTGGCACATAGCAAGTCTAGAGATTGGGGTAGGAAGGAAAAATAGAGGTTCCAGTAGACTCTGAGAATGAGAGTCCCATTCATTTTAAATCAGTGTATATATTTTGTGGCACCTGATAGAGGCAAAACAAAATAAAGAAGGATGTGATGGATATAAATGAAGAGAATGAATTAATCCTTTCTTCCTGAGGGTCACAGGTTTTTGCAGGGAGAGGTGGAAGAATCACTTACCCACATCATGATGCTACAAGTTAGAAAGTGGTAAAACTGAGAGCAAGGTACCAAAAAGCTTAAGGACGATTGGACAAGAAGGGAGACAGAGGGTAACCTCTGGAGTAGCTAATATTGGGATTTTAGCAGGAAAAAATGGCTTGGGCTTTAAAGTAGAAAAGGCACAGAGGGCAGCTCTGTGGAGGGAACAGTTTGCACAAAGCCCCAGAGATGGCAGAATGAAAATGGCACTCAGGGCATGGCAAGTGGGCTACGAAGAATGGGTATTAATCTCCCATAAGATGTTGGCCTGCTAGAGAAATGGTTTTTTCTTTGTTTTCTTTAAATGAACTCAAATGTGACTCTTAAGACCCCAACCCAGCAGGCTAGTGGGAAAGTTAATCACCGTCATTACTAGGACTCTCTCTTCAGCCACTGTTTGGGGCTGTCCCCTAAACTGTTCCAAAGCCCAGGAGGTTTCCACAGCACTTCTGGCCATGGTCCTTGATCTACACTGGTTTCTGCTGAGATACCCAACCCCGTCAGGCCCACTAAGGTGACTGTTTGGGGGAGGGGTCTAAGAGATGCATGATCCAGAGAGCAGGGAGAAGCTAATGACTCCAAGAAAAACTGAGTTAATCGATGAAGGCTTCAAGTGGCCACTGATATTCAGTCAAACCTGATTTCAACTTAATATAAACATTGAGGGGAGTCATAGTATTGCTGAAGCTGACTAGATGCCCAGGAGGCCATTCTGCCCACATTTTACTTCTTACCAGCCGTGTTACTTTGGGTAAGTTACTTCATATCTCTAAGCCTCAGCTTTCTCATCTGAAAAATGGGAATATCAATTATATGACCTTTTAGCATTGCTGTTAAGATTATGTGAGAAAGGGGCACCTGGGTGGCTCAGTTGGTTAAGCATCTGACTTTTGATTTTGGCTCAGGCAGGTCATGATCTCACGGTTTGTGAAATCAAGCCCCACATCAGGCTCTCTGCTGACAGCGTGGAGCTTGCTTAGGATTCTCTCTCTCTCCCTGTCTCTGCTCCTCCTCTGCTCAAGTGCATGTGTGTTCTCTCTCAAAATAAATAAATAAACTTAATAAAAAGATTATTTGAGATACTAGATACAAAGAACAAATTGCCTGGCATATAAAAATGCGCCATAAATGGAAGTTGCTATCATCATCATCCCCATGTCCATCCTGCACCCAGAATAAATACACAACTGAACAATAAAATTCCTTTAAAAGAGATGACATCAGCTTAACTGTGATAAAATTTATGAACTTAAGTTACCTAGATTCAAATCTCAGTTCAGCTGCTTGCTAGCTCCGTGACCTTGGGCAACATACTCGTGGATACTCTCTGGGCCTTAGTTTCCTTATCTGTAAGTTGAGATTTATATCAGTACCTACCTAAAAGTTCTGGTCACCAATTCAAAGTGGAGAGGGAGTTTCCCATCCCCCCAACCAAGCAGTTCTTTGACACCAGCTGGGTGTCCTGCAATTCAACTCAATTATGATAGTCTTTACTTGGAGATAGCATCAGATTCCCCAGGTTAAAGTTAAGGACTCAGTCTTACAACACAACACTCCACTTCAATCACCAGTCACAAGGCCAGGTTGTTACTGTACTTTCAACAGATTGGCAATAAATCACAGGTTCCCATGATCCCCTCTTTGGGTTAGATTAATTTGCTAGAGCCACTATCAGAACTCAGGAAACTCATTTACTCACTGGTTTACCGATTCATTACAAAGGAGATTAAAGGATATGAATCAACAGCCAGATGAAGAGATACATAGGGCAAGGTCCCAAACAAAGGGGTTTCTGTGATTGTAGAATTTGGGGCCAGACCCCCTGGCACTAGGAAGCATTTTGTTTCTCCAACCTGGAAGTTGTTCTGAACCTCATGCTTTGGGGTTTTTATGGAGGCTTCATTGCCTAGGCATGGCTGATTAAATCATTGGCCACTGGTGATGGAACTCAATCTTCAGCCCCTCTGCCCTCTCTGGAGTGGGGGGTGGGGGGTGGGTAGCTGAAATTTCCAACCCTGTGATCACTTGATTTGCACCACTGGCTACCAGCCCTCA